>NC_087074.1:20105744-20441944 GCF_026151205.1 Bolinopsis microptera
AAGTTAAGTTATTAGTTAAATTATTAGAAAATAACTTTACCAGAATTTGAATTCAGGAAGTCTCCTTATGAAGGGTCTGAATTCTTCGTTGTTGTTGGTTGGTAAAGCTGGACCATCTTCATCATCTGAAGTTGGTTAACATTGATAAAATTAATAAGTGTCATACTCATACAGACAATTACTATTGAAAACAATAAAAATAACTGTTATTTGATCCAAATTGCAGTTAGATGACTTACCAAGCGATTCAGACATTTCAAAGGAGGGGTCGATTTTAGGAGAAAGGAAGGCGATAAATAGATTGAGATGAAAGATAGCCAATGCGTAACTGGATATATACCAACCCTGAAAATACATAAATGCTAACTATTATCATCTTAATCATGTTAATACTGAAGTTGAAATGGACAGCTTTACACAATCACAGAACAGAAGGATAATGGTGTTCGACTGTTCACCACACAGAATATGTTGAATGTAATACATTAGCCATTAATTTAGGCGACAGACGTGGTATAAATAATTCAACAGTAATTGCTAGAAGATTTAATATACATTCTATACTGTGATTTTCAATAATATGAACAAATCTGACTACTGGTAGCCAGAATTTTACCAACAATCACTGACCTCCAGTGCTATTATCCGGTAGATAAAGTAGAATATTATTCCACAAACGAAGAGCCATCTGGGAACCAAGAACGGCACAACATCGTCCAAAAATTTCTGATACCGCTGAAAGTGATTTGAAAGATAATTTAATAGGTTCAGATGGATTACAAAACGAGGAACACATATAATTGATGTTGTCTTAACTTGCTTATATAAGGTTGTACAGCTAGTACCTGTTTTATAGCGAGTGCAACTTTATCCATTCCCGATACCTTCCTAAAATATTAAATGGTAAGTTCTTAGTACAGTTCTTATTTATAAAACAACAAAATGAGTGTTGAATGTAAAATATTAGGTAAATATATAATGAATCAATTTAGAGTCAGTTTATAAGAAGAGCTTTAGCTATCACGTTAGATTTTTTCGATAATGATATAGATTGAGTTTTAAAAATGATCAAAACCAATCTCACAGATGTACATATTTTTGATAAAAAGTTAGAAGCTTCCAAAGGTCACTCAATAGTCAATATGACATATAAAAAGTTCAACAAAAAACCTCATTTTTAGAGATGTTTAACATAGACATTTTAACTTTAATTTCACAATAGTTTTTAATTCTGTCATCACAATCAATTGAATTTTAAATCGAATCATACAAACAGCCTTAAGGTAATTTCTCACTAGCTGAGAAACCATTTGTCCTTTTGACAATTGGCAGTCTCAAAGAAGGTATCTGACCAGTGATCATGTGCAAATTGACTCAGTCCGAATTGAAACGTCTTCCTTGATATGAGAGTTTAAACACAGAATAACATTATACTGATGAACACAATGCTGGTACTTGCCAATGACTCATTCCAATATTGATACATTAGAATTCGAATTTTCCACCTCGCCTTTGTAAGCATATGCCAACGTGTGAGATATCTTAGTCATTTCATTTTCCAATGACTTAGCCCAATTGCTCACATCACCAATTTCCTTCAAAGCCTCGTTAAAGTTATCCAAAAGTTTGAGCCACTGTTCTGATTGCCTTTGAAGGTTTGCACTGTTGTATTGGAGCTGTCTTGTGTGACCTTGGAGTTTTTTCTGATTGATATATGCACCCTCTACTCTACTATTCATTTTGTCGACAAGCAGCACATTTAGCTGGCTACACAACTGCTGAACCTCTTTTTTTCTTACTTCTTGAAGATCCCTCTGTATTGACTGCTTTGTCTGATATCGTTTCATAGTTTGGGACATCATTTTCTAAAAGTTAAAGATTTGTTATAATTAATATTATCTGTATTCCGGGCAGCACCTGAGACTTGTGGAAATAGATGAATTTGTTGTTGACACTTCAAATAATTTTAAGGCAATAGGCAATTTCAGTTGCCTGTGCATCACACATTTACTATCTAAATTATCTATATTCATAGGCATCCTCACCTAATTTAGAATTCTACAATCAAATTAAACATGATTTTGAACCAGAAACATACTTAGGAGTGGTTAAGATCCCTGATGCTCGGAAAAGCTTAACAAAGTTTTGTATTAGCTGCCACAATCTTTACATTGAGAGGGGCCGTTACGAAACCCCCCTAGTACCAAGAGAACATCAATGGTGCACTTTCTGCTTTTTCAGCAAGGGGCTTAAGGGGGCAGGGGGGGGGGGTCCTCATGGAAATTTTCTCAAAATCGATTTTTTAGTTGTTTCTAATAGAGGGGAGTGATGTCTATTAGATGCTTTTAATCCCATAGAAAAATATTGTTCTTAGCCGAAATTATTGCCGGTCAAAGGTCAGCGCTTGTGAGTAATTGTATTGCGCAAGGGATTTTTGATCGCGTCCTGAAAATCGACTCTAAAAATCTATCTTCTCCTACATTTTTTGAGCAATCACTCTGAAACTTTCAGGATATGTTCTAGGGACCATTTAGAAGAGATATTGATGATGACAATCTTAAAATAACTGGCTACAATGAGCATTTTATTAACAATAAATAGTAAAGATCAAAACTTCAATTTCCAAAAGACTAATAATGTTAAATACCTACCTAACAAAATTACACCCCGTTAAAACGTTATAAAACATCAGTAATAGAAGAGATAAGCCGGATGAAATTTTGAGATAGGCCTTTAAAAATTTTTTATTCGATTTTGAAAATCTTGGACCTTTTGAAAATCATCAAAAAACAATGTCCAAGATTTTCAAAATCGAATAAAAATGTTTAAAGGCCTATCTCAAAATTCCATCCGGCTTATCTCTTCTAAATGGTCCCTAGAACATATCCTGAAAGTTTCAGAGTGATTGCTTAAAAAATGTAGGAGAAGATAGATTTTTAGAGTCGATTTTCAGGACGCGCGATCAAAAATCCCTTGCGCAATACAATTACACACAAGCGCTGACTTTTGACCGGCAATAATTTCGGCTAGGAACAATATTTTTCTATGGGATTAAAAGTATCTGATAGACATCACTCCCCTCTATTAGAAACAACTAAAAAATCGATTTTGAGAAAATTTCCATGAGGACCCCCCCCCTGCCCTTAAGGGGGCAGGGGCCTATTGAGGACGAAATTCATGTTCTAACTGACTGTTTACTCTACTCCTTAGTTAGAGAAAAATTTAACTTCCACCCCAAAAATATTACTGACCTAGCCGGTTTGCTATCCGATAAAACACTAGACCCTACAAAATTTACTGCCACAGCAAGAGCAATCCATTCAATTCTCTCTGTGAACGAACATTTTACAGCCTATTATAAGAGCCCAGACTTCCACTCAAATACTGGCCAATGCATAATGCTATAGGACCTCAAAATAAGATCGAAATCTACAAATCCAATCTATTCATAGAAAAATAGTATTATAAAACATTTCTATTTCATACCTACACATTTGTAAATACCTTACTCAGGATTATTATGACCGGGATAAAGTGGCGGGTTTAGGGCAATTTCGCCATATTATTCCCGAACCACATTTTCACCGGTTGTTAATAAACCCGCCGTCTCAGCTTTTAGGGTTCCCTAGGGGTATGGGTGCTCATATTTTAATCGTTGTCTTATATTCACTAAAGAAGACTATTGGGACACTTGTTGTAGGTTTTTCGACTTCATTTGGCTAAAATTGCAAAAAATTCACCTTTTTGCCCAATTCTTGTCACTCAAAGTAAAAGTAACAGTTAAATTAAAACTTGAATTAATTAAAACTGTCAATAACATGAATCAGTTTCATCAGTCATTTATTCATAATTCTAAACAATGTGAACGATGTATTCTTTCGAAGATTTTCTACAAATTGAGTCATAAGAAAAAAGAATATTCAAACAATATACACATAATATAGCAATGGCCAATTGGCTGACTATAAGGTCATGGCCTGAACAAACAATTTTTTAAAATAGTCAAGTGATGCTAAAGCAGAGCACAAATTGAGTCATAATGGTTATTTGATACACGTAAACATTTAATGCTAATTCAAAACAACGAATTTGCTAGAGTGCTAGACTACCAACACGTTACTACCAGCAGAAAGGGGATCACAAAAAATTCCTATAAGTAACAACAATCTCACTATCAATAGTCCACAAGTTTATAAGTCCTTATAAGGATCCTGTTCAGGGAATTGCGTGTAATTAATTGCCTCTAAAATACCAGCTCGACGAAATTCTGTCTACTTTCAACAATTATTGATAATTCGACTTGTTTCACAAGTTTTAGCAATGCGAAAATTTCTAAACTTGCTTATCTCTAATAAAGAAATTTACATCTGAGACAAAATTTTTGAATCTAAAATTGAAAGGTTGGACACCGGTAAAATGGCGACCAGGAAAATGTGGTGGGTTTTGAGCAATTTCGCCATATTTTTCCCGACCCATATTTTAACCAGTGGCGGAACGAAAGGCCCTGCTGACCCCGCTGTGCAGGGGGGCGCCGTCTTAGGGGGGCGCCAAATCGTCGTTTGAATGTGGCACAATTTCGAAAACTTAACTAAAGTACTAGCAAAACTGCGCGTTTTGCTCTAGATACACACTTTTTTAGAGATTTTACCGGCGTATTCTCTAAAATCACCTAATTTGTTCAATTTTAGGGAGGGGCACCAAAAGGGGAGGGGGCGCCAACAGGGGGGCGCTTTTTTCGGCAGGGGGCGCCAACAGGCAACGTTACGCCACTGATTTTAACCAGTCGTTAATAAACCCGTCGTAATAATCCCGAGTAAGGTAACTATAATTGTGTAACCTTAAATTATTTCAGAATTATAACTATTGTGAATTCAATAAATTGTATCCTTGTATCCTAGACGTAGCAGGAACCCGTCTAACCCTAAAGTGGTGTCAAGGCTCAAGAGACTGACATAATTATTACCTATTTAATTAGATTTTTTGACACCACTTGGAGGTCCAAATTTAGGGCACTAAAATTCTTATTCCTTGGCCTATCTTTCTATTTTTCATGCTGATTTGAAAAGCATTAAAGCATTTGACCCAGTCAAAAAAGTTTCAGTTGTATATCTTTTACAGTTTTCGTGGAAAGTTGCGTTAAAATTGATGCCGTGGTGTCAGTTAAATGGTATGGATAAATGTATATATATATCGTCTCACTTTATAAATAGTAAGATAATTTGTAATTGATATTTAATACTATTGTAAAATCTTCAGTACCAAAGAGAAGAATAGTTGACGAAGTATTAGGTTCAGATCGAAGTACCAGCACAGAATCAATATATATTTGTAACCCTAAATCGCCTTCATAATCGATATGAAAACAAGAACAGAAACTCTCTTAGAAGACCCTTACTCACCCCCAGCTATGCTGCTGTAAGTGTAATAGTAACTAAGATGAAACTGAAAGATGCGAAAGAGGAGCTTTCTGCATGTAACCAGGAAAATAAAGGTGTTGTAGCCTTGTTAAGACAGAGACTATGGAGATACTTAACTAGGGACTCAGACCAGTCATACGACAAAAGTGGAGAGTTCTTATACTCCCCTGAACCGCCACTCTCTGAAACTGCCCCGGTTCCAAACAGCGTTGTATCTCCTACTGAGTTCTGTTTTCATTGCGAGCGTGCAAAATCACTTTACAGTCCATTTTAAAGATTTTTCTAAAAGGCCGGCTGACCGTCAAAAACTAGCTGGTTTGATGTGTTTTCGAACGCTGATTCCGAATCTCCCCACATGACATAGGGTTAAAATGTTTCCCCAGTCCTAGCGAGATATCGGCAAAAAACTGTTTTGATCACGTGATATGACCATTCAAGGAAGTTGGTATAATTTCTCGTTAAGGCCAAGGTTAGGGTTTCAGTATATGCTTCAGTTAGGAATTAGATTAGTGTTTTGAATTATCATTCAGCGTCTGGAAAAGTGTAAAAATATTTACGTGGCAGTCGAGTGTACAGTAACTAATTATCATCCTTTACAATGCAGCGATCAATCATTAAGTACTTAGTACTCCCCCCAATAACTCGTTGCGCGCGCAACCGCTAAAGGCGGTTGTAGTGGGAATGGGGAATGACAGCCGACTAAATCGGTCGCGCGCGCAGCACGATATTTAGCTATGATTAGAGCAACACATTTTGCCGTAAATATAAAATTTCTTAATTTCTTGCGCAACAAGTCGAAGATAATTATTTAAATAATATTTTGCACTCGCAACACATGTCTGAAAAAATGGCACTATATTTAGTAAATCAAAATTGAATTTATGATTGGAGGACTTTGCCGCTTCGACGTGCCGCGCAAACTAGCATCGTCGATCGTTAATCTGCTGTCTGCTTCGCAGAGCAACGATCTCGATAGGTTGACACCGTCAATCAAAATTTATGAATGACGGCGTAAATAGTTAAAAATAAAATATAATACAAAGCGCGCGATAATTGAGAGTCGAGACATATTAAATGTTCAACAAACATTGTCATATAATAGTAAGTAAGTGAATACAAATTATGACCATGACATAACATCATGTCACACATGTCTACAAAGTATCAAATCACTATATGGAAAAATATTCACATAGCCATGTGCCTACGCGTACTGCGTGACGCGCTTGTTTCACAAGTAGGATACTACTGCAAGCGAGAGGGCTCTGGTTAGAGCAAGGAAAAATATTGTCATACGTTGTATGACCCGCCGCGCACGAGTACGCGGCTCCCCCTGTTTCGTAGAAACTCTACTATAGTGAAGCGACAGTGGGGGTCACCACGTGATACAAAAATATAAATATCTTACCACCAAATTAATAAATTATTAACTACAACTTTATTAAAAAATTTCAAATAAGTTCAAAAAGCATCCCCAAAAGATATCCTACTTGTGAAACAAGCGCGTCACGCAGTACGCGTAGGCACATGGCTATGTGAACCCTATTCATACTTCCCAGAAGAATAAAGATTTGTAATCGCGTCAGCTGCGGCTCATGGAGGGGATCACTTTGGAGGTGAAGAGCGTCCAAAGGCCGTTTGCTCGTCTGATTGAAGAGGTGGGTACTCTCCATATACATAATACAGCTATATCCATGATACAGCTATCGACTGGAAATTTTTAATTTAACAACAACGGTAGAAGAGGGTTGAATATGTGGTGATCTTATTGAGGTTTTTAAAGTTATAAGTTGATCGATTACGGCCTGATCTGTTTGGAATGAGCAGATCCGGACTTAATATAGTATCAATAGCCCAGCATCTTGAACTGCAAGGACTGCAAAGACAAGCTTTGAGTCTCCTAGATTTGTTTATGTACATTTTTTAGATATTTATATATATATATAAACAAAAAACGTGAGTACAATGACAGAGTCCTAAATGTTGAAAAGGCTTCCTTCACGCCACTGGTGTTCAGTACTACAGGAGGAATGGCAACCGAGGCTTCACAGTTCCTAAAACATCTCGCTGAAAAGATCAGCCTAAAGAAAGGCCAACGGTATTGTGATGTGATGTCATTTGTCAGACGCAGACTGCGTTTTGATCTACTCAGAACCTGTATAATCTCTATCAGGGGGTACAGAGGTACCAGAACCCTTCCACCCACAGCAATAAGTGATTTGGACCTTAACCTGATCAACACTCTTAAACCCTAAAAGGTCATGGAGTGCTTGTTGGATGGTGGTCTAAACTGCTTTTTGTTGTGATGTGATTTAGTGGATTTTACATATATTATTACAAAGGGTTTTATTTTACCTCAGTTTTTAAATTTGTACCATTTTTACAGAATTTTTATAATTATAATTATTTTTATATAGGGTCATTGCTATATTATGTGTATATTGTTTGAATAATTCTATTTTTTAGATATTTTACTGTACTATTTTATATAGTCCTATCAACCACTGGGGGTATGGGAAGGGAAGCTAATAAGTTCTTCAAGAAATTAGCGGATAAACTATCTAGGAAATCAGGCCAACGATATAGTGAGGCAATGACATTTATTAGGAAGAGAGTAAGATTTGACCAATTGAGAACAACAATCATAGCTCTTAGAGGAGAGAGAGGGTTGAAAAGTAGTAGTGCAGTAAAAATAGCAGTATTAGATATAAATTTGGAGCCAGTTCTTTAAACTGGTTTAATTATACTACTTAAAGGGTGTTTATAAATTTTATTTAGTTTTCTATTGAATTTATATTGAATTTTTATATAGGGTAATTGTTATATTATGTGTATATTGTTTGAATAATTTTTTTATTTAAGGACGAAATGATCCCATGGGGGACTCCCAACCCACCAAGCAAGATCCATTTTGGTCTACTTGCTGTGAGGTGTCTCAGCTACATGGGCTGGGGGTCCCCCACCCCTTTTTCAGTATCTAATATAGATGCAGTAGCAATGTGATCAAGAAAGTCCACAGTTCTTTTTTTTTCAGAGAGAGAGAGAAAGAGTGAGACCATATTGGAACAAGCTCCCACCAGATGTCAAAAATTCTTAGACAGTTTTAAGTTTTAAAGTTAAACTAATATGATTTAAGAAAAATATGATTGCAGTCAACCAGGGCTCATAAAAGCTTAACAGCGCCTGGGTCCGTTCACCAACTGTGCTAATGTGAGTGGCGGTGTGGTAAAACCCATTTTAACAGCGTGAATATTTATCAAATACAAGCGCGCTAGCTGCTAGCATACTTGTATCATTTAATTTTAAATCAGATTTATTCGGATATATATTTATTGATTATGTATTGAATTGGTGATAAATAATAAAATTGTTTTTTCTCAGAGTAAGTACATATTCTTCTTGCTCATTATGTTCTAAAAGAAATCTGTCAATGAGGTTATTTTTGGTATGTCTCTGATGAAGTCTTTTCTGTACTTTCAGAGGTACCAATGTGGCAGGAAACCAGGGCTCATGCTGCCGCTGAGCTAAAGCAGTAGAGGGGATGGCGGCTTCTCTAGGATCTAACACGTCCTGAAGCAGACCAACACTATGTCCCAACGCACTGGTGTTGGGATGTCTGCCCCCGGTGCCTGTCCGGGTCAATAAAGCAGTCAAGCATCGTGTATGTTATGTTGAGCATTCTCAACCAGCATGAGCAGATGTGGGAACTCCCACAAAAGACCGAAACAGATCTAAAGAAACAGTTAGCAAAATCGGAAAAATAGACTTGAATTTTTTTATATAATTTATAAAGCGTATGTTATTGCCCACGTTAAGGGGCCTGTTAATAATTAATTAAATTATTAGCTATTTAAGATTTAATAATAATATAATAAAGAAAATCTTATTGAATATCTTCGGTGGAATTCACACGTTGCAAAGAAACGTTTTATAAACTTATATAGTAGTGGAAAGTATATAAATTGGGCAAATTTGTATTACTGGGTCTAAGAGTATACTGTACAGATCTGAATATTTATTTTATTCAAATGTTAAATTTTTGTAGAAATATTCCTTATGACGTGTGATGATTTTGTTTTACTTTAAAAAAAAAAAAATAAACACATAACATCCATTACTGTAATAGTGATTTTGCAAATTTATTGATTTCTTAATTACTATTACTATATAATAGAATATTACTATAATATAATATTATCTTTTATAGTCATGCCAAGAATCCAGTATTATTGTTCGATCTGTGGTTTTAAAGGAAGACAAGGAACAGGATTCCCCTGGAAAAATAGGGAACCCCATATAGCCAAGCATCGGTAAGTCATTGTGATAATGTACTATTTTGCTAGGCCTAAGTCAGTATAATGTATTATATACTAAAAACTTTCTTTTATCAATTTATACAGTTCCATACAAAAGTTTTGATAGATCTGCTACTATGATCAAACCTAGATTATCTTCAGAAGGACAAGCAATCCTCCTACGGTACAGTGGATTGAGTCCAAATTGCTGCTGATGAGCTCAATTGGGGCATCAGCACAACCCATCTTTGCCTACATGAGGGCAGGCCCCATCTGTCCCAGACCCTCCCTCACCACCTCTTCCTGCCCCCCCTAGTCCTCCAGCTGGGGCCTCTGTCGCAGCCCCCCTTAGAGGCCTCAGTCCTACAGCCCCGCCCTCAGCCGCCCACAGTCCTCCAGCTGGGCCCTCTGCTGCAGCCCCCCCTCAGCCCTACAGCTGGGCCCTCTGGCGCTAGTTCTACAGCCACCGCCATCCTCCCTACTCCTCAAACAGCAGACTTTACCTCTGTAGCTGGCCCCTCTGGCGTGATTACCATCAGTAATACCTTCAGTAACCCCAGGGGTATACACAGAGCCTCCAGGGCTCCAGGATCCCAGCAAACAGTATGAATTGTTCCTTATTACCTATTAGAAGTTTCATGTTCATTGTCATCAATACGTGTAATAAAAGTTAGAATTTATTATTTATTATAATACTATATAATTTATCAAAGTTTTTGATGCAAAGTGGTATAATGATTACCCATTAAAAATGTGATTAATTTCTTTTTCAGTGGATGACGGACGTGATGAAAGAGTTGAGCTCCTTGAGACAGGAGGTCTTAGCACAGAACCAGCAACCCCGGACTCCATCAGCAGCAACAGCAAGTTATCAGACATTCCCTGATTTGAAGTCTGTATTCAAGGGAGTAAAAACGAACCCCTTATTCATCTTCCACCCGTAGTCCCTAGTGGTGACAACCACCCATGGCCTAAAACCGGCCCCCTTCAAGGAGAACGCTAACATCAGAGGAAGAAGGAGGGGCATTTGGAGGTAAGTGTAGTAATTATGCTGACTGCATTTGGTCGATATATTTATTGATGAGGTCTAGGAGTCGTTCATATACAATATAACTCTATGATACTTCAGTACAAGGGCAATTCCACGGTAAGGTTCCACTTGGTGAAAATGAAAAATGTTAAGATAAGCACCTAATTTTGGTTAAAATATGTTCATTAGACTCTTAACCTTACAGGCCAACAAAAGTTTTTTGTTTCATATTGCATTAACTTTTGATTTTTCTCATTTAAAGGAACACTACTCGGAAATGAAAAAATCATTCAAATTTTCAAAGGGCCATAGTTTGGGTATGCAGCAATATTTCTCTATAAAATTCCATACACTTAGGCATAGGCATAAGAATGAGAGCTATGCAAAGTTTCAAAACCGTTACTCAAATACTTTTTCAAAAAAATTTCCACAAAGATGGTGTCGCGTCTGTCACAAAATTAAGCAAAAAAGTTTTTTCAGAGCCACATAGTGCTATTTAAATATTAAAAAAACCACTGTAACCTATCTCTTCTGAAGGTAAGGGAGTACAGTAAAAATTATCAGGCTTGTATCTTTTAAGAAAAAATTTTTTCTTAAAAGAAACTCAACTTGTCGCGTCCGTCACATTTTTTTGAAAATGCTCCAGAATATCTTTAAACAGACTTTAAATGCATTTTTCTTAAAGCTGAGGCCGTCCTCAACACAACTATGTCGTCAAATCGAAAATTGGACAGAAAATGACCGAGTTATGTATAATTTTGTATATGCCCAATTAGTGTGTAGTGTGTGTAGCTTACGTTGCAATTATCAAGCTCTCTTATCTTTTGTAACTTTGCGATAAATTCAGTTTGCTGCTACCGCGTAGTAAGCCTTTGCGTGTGTATACTTGTACATTACTATACAATGTACACCACGGAGGATGATTCACATTTGACCCGATCTCAGAAGAAACTCAAGGCAGTGACTGTAATTTTCTTCAACAATTACTGAATTATCCATCCATAAAGTGATTTACAAAATGACACCTAAACCTCGTGTTTCGGTGTTCACTTAAACGGTACTTGGCGGCTGAACTGTGGTGTCTGACGTTTGCAGCTAGATCGGACTCTGCATGATATTGTATTAGCAAATTTGTATAGTGTATAATTGTTTAGTGTTTATGATACTCTGCAACCTGGTAGCACGGCTGACACAAAAACAAAATGTTGGCCTGGCTTGTGCATAACCAAGTAAATAACACGCACTCCGATAAAAGCCGTCTGGAGAAACTCCGCAAAATGTTCATTGTAGTCAACGGGCACAAAGAAGCACTACTAGCAATTGTGTCCTTTACCCTCCTACATAATTTGAACATTTTTGTGGCTAACTCATTGAACAACATCTGAATTAAAATGTGTCTAGTATTAAAAGATTCAGTAAGTAATTTTTTCATGTACGCTGTACACTGTAGTTAGTAAATCAAATCAAACTTTTTCGATCAGCCGCGCGCTGAACCAGTGTTGCACTAGGTAAAAATTGTGTATATTTTGTTCATTTTTGAGTGTAAATTAATTTATTAATTTATCACAAATTATTTTATTATAATATAACCACTTATGTGAAATGGTTATTTTGACTTTAAATATTTGAACTAAATATGAATTGATTGTGGGTATAAAATAAAATTTGTTTTACTAAAAATTTGTTTTACTAAGGATTTCAACTATGAAGAAAAGGAAGATGTAGAGGGCTGTGCTGATAGATGGTTCACTTCGATGGCAAGACAACTGAAATTAGAAAACTTCGAAATTCGTGGAGATATGGACCAAGAAATACTCATGTCTCCGTCTATCTATAAAAGGTATATGGCAGAATGGGTTATGCAAGCAACAGACCTCGTACGACGGCAGAGTAGTCAGATGAGCGCTATGATGGAAATTGTTGAGTGCCTCAAGACGGAAGCACTAGCAGACAAGGAAAAGATGGTCAGGTTGCAGGACCAGTTGCTAGTGCAGAAGGACGAACAACTACAGTTGTTAAAGACGTCAGTTGAAGAGACAGTACAAACAACGGTGGAGACAGGGATTAAGAGCTACAGTGCCGCTGTACAAAAGAACAGCACAAATGGCGCGGTCTGCAACAGTAAAATTCTGAAGAATGTAATGAAGAGTGTGGCTGCAGAGGAGGACAGGAGCAAGAATCTGATAGTGTTTGGACTGAAAGAAGAGGATGGAGAACAGCTTCCAGCTCTGGTAACCGCAGTATTGGAGGAGATCGGGGAGAAACCTCATTTTGAAGCGACTAGAGTCGGCTGGAAGAGGCCAGGTATCACGGCTATCCGACCAGTCAAGATCACCGTCCCAAGCTCAACAGCAGTTCATCAGATTCTGATGAAAACAGGGAGACTGAGGATGGCTGATGCACACAAAGATGTATGGATCTGTCCTGATAGATCCAGTGAAGAGCGTGCAGCAAGGAAGAACGTGGTAACTGACCTGAAGAAGAAGAGGGCTGAACAGACTCATCTCGACCACTACATCCGTAACGGGAAGGTCTGTAGCCGGGTTAAGAAGGCACCATGATGACGTAATTCATGTTTCTCGGACTCCGATCAGTATAATATGTACTTGTAGAGTTGTAGGAGTATTTTAAGAGTTTACGGACGTTATCTGTATTTGAGAGACAATTATATTATATAAATACATTATTATTTGATTGTTTCACACTTTTCACGTTTCATAATTTTATTACTAGGTGGAGGTGATGTTATTGAGACTTTGGGCGGCCAACAAAAAACTCCCGTTCTGAAAGTTGTCCTCTGTACTTGTTTCACTGACCCACGCTTTTTAGCATTTATACATTTCGGCCCATTTTATATGTTTGTTCGAATTGCTGTACATTTGTATACTTGCTATTTTGTAAAAGTTTCAAATCAAATCAAATCATATGGGCGTACGGTAAGGTTTTTTTTTTACATATTTGATAGATTTACAGATCTGGCTTGACAAAAATTTTCAGAAAAAATCATGTTCGCGGGAAGCAAAAATCCGATGAGTTTTTTAGGGGGGAGGGGTAGGGGGTTGACTGTTGAGGGGGGTTGGGAAGGGTTGTCACATGACGAGAAATTGTTTGCAAAAAGTAAACAATCTTTATTTGTTGATATTATTCACCCCTGTTGCCTAGAGTGGTGGGTCTGCACTTGAGAAGAGTGGGTCTGGCCGCTAGAATGGTGGGTCTGCAATCTAGAAGTGAGTCTGGCAACCAGAATGGTGGGTCTGCAATCTAGAAGTGGGTCTGGCAACCAGAATGATGGGTCTGTACCTTTAAAGAGTGGTCTGACAACCAGAGTGGTGGGTGTGCACTTGAGAATAGTGGGTCTGGCAGCTAGAATGGTGGGTATGCAATCTAGAAGTGGGTCTGTTAACCAGAATTGTGGGTCTACACCCTTGAAGAGTGGGTCTGACAACCAGAATGGTGGGTCTGCACTTGAGAAGAGTGGTTCTTGCGGCTGGAATGGTGGGTATGCAATCTAGAAGTTGGTCTAGCAACCAGAATTGTGGATCTGCATTCGAGAATAATGAGTCTTCACTCTAGAAGAGTGGGTCTGACAACCAGAATGGTGGGTCTGCACTTGAGAAGAGTGGGTCTGGCGGCTGGAATGGTGGGTCTGCAATCTAGAAGTTGGTCTAGCAACAGAATTGTGGATCTGCATTCGAGAATAATGAGTCTTCACTCTAGAAGAGTGGGTCCGGCAACCAGAGTGGTGGGTCTGCACTTGAGAAGCGTGGGTCTGGCCGCTAAATGGTGAGTCTGCACCCTTTAAGAGTGGGTCTGACAACCAGAGTGGTGGGTCTGGACTTGAGAAGAGTGGGTCTGGCAGCTGGAATGGTGGGTCTGCAATCTAGAAGTTGGTCTGGCAACCAGAATGGTGGGTGTACGTACACCCTTGAAGAGTGGGTCTGACAACCCGAGTGGTGGGTCTGGACTTGAGAAGAGTGGGTCTGGCAGCTGGAATGGTGGGTCTACACTTGAGAAGAGTTGGTCTGGCAGCTAGAATGGTGGGTCTGCAATCTAAAAGTGGGTCTTGCAACCAGAATGGTGTGTTTGCATTCTTGAAGAGTGGGTCTGACAACCAGTGTGGTGGGTCTGCACTTGAGAAGAGTGGGTCTGGCAGCTAGAATGGTGGGTCTGCAATCTAGAAGTGGGTCTGGCAGTTAGAATGGTGGGTCTGCAATCTAGACGTGGGTCTGGCAACATGAATGGTGGGTCTGCACCCTTCAGGCTTAAAGAGTGGGTCTGACAACCAGAGTGGTAGATCTGCACTTGAGAAGTGTGGGTCTGGCAGCTGGAATGGTGGGTCTGCAATCTAGAAGTTGGTCTGGCAACCAGAATGGTGGGTCTGCACCCTTCAGGCTTCAAGAGTGGGTCTGACAACCAGAGTGGTGGGTCTGCACTTGAAAAGAGTGGGTCTGGCAGCTGGAATGGTGGGTCTGCAATCTAGAAGTTGGTCTGGCAACCAGAATGGTGGGTGTACGTACACCCTTGAAGAGTGGGTCTGACAACCCGAGTGGTGGGTCTGGACTTGAGAAGAGTGGGTCTGGCAGCTGGAATGGTGGGTCTGCAATCTAGAAGTTGGTCTGGCAACCAGAATGGTGGGTGTACGTACACCCTTGAAGAGTGGGTCTGACAACCCGAGTGGTGGGTCTGGACTTGAGAAGAGTGGGTCTGGCAGCTGGAATGGTGGGTCTGCAATCTAGAAGTTGGTCTGGCAACCAGAATGGTGGGTCTGCACCCTTCAGGCTTCAAGAGTGGGTCTGACAACCAGAGTGGTGGGTCTGCACTTGAAAAGAGTGGGTCTGGCAGCTGGAATGGTGGGTCTGCAATCTAGAAGTTGGTCTGGCAACCAGAATGGTGGGTGTACGTACACCCTTGAAGAGTGGGTCTGACAACCCGAGTGGTGGGTCTGGACTTGAGAAGAGTGGGTCTGGCAGCTGGAATGGTGGGTCTGCAATCTAGAAGTTGGTCTGGCAACCAGAATGGTGGGTGTACGTACACCCTTGAAGAGTGGGTCTGACAACCCGAGTGGTGGGTCTGGACTTGAGAAGAGTGGGTCTGGCAGCTGGAATGGTGGGTCTGCAATCTAGAAGTTGGTCTGGCAACCAGAATGGTGGGTGTACGTACACCCTTGAAGAGTGGGTCTGACAACCAGAGTGGTGGGTCTGGACTTGAGAAGAGTGGGTCTGGCAGCTGGAATGGTGGGTATGCAATCTAGAAGTTGGTCTGGCAACCAGAATGGTGGGTGTACGTACACCCTTGAAGAGTGAGTCTGACAACCCGAGTGGTGGGTCTATACTTGAGAAGAGTTGGTCTGGCGGCTAGAATGGTAGGTCTGCGATCTAAAAGTGGGTCTTGCAACCAGAATGGTGGATCTGCACTTGAGAGGAGTGGGTCTGTCAGCTGGAATGGTGGGTCTGCAATCTATAAGTGAGTCTGGCAGCTAGAATAGTGGGTCTGAAATCTAGAAGTGGGTCTTGCAACATGAATGTGGGTCTGCACCCTTGAAGAGTGGGTCTGGCAATCAGAATGGTACGTCTACACTCTAAAAGAGTGTGTCTGGCAACCAGAATGGTGGATTTTCGCCCTAGAAGGGTGAGTCTGGAAACCAGAAAGGTGGGTCTACAATCTGGAATAGTGGGTCTGGCAACAAGAATTGCGGGTCTGCATTCTAGAATAGTGGATCTTCACTCTAGAAGAGTGGGCCTGGCAACCAGAATGGTAAGTCTACACTCTGTCAACTAGATTTGGGGGTCTATAAACTAGAATATAGGAGATATGGCTACCAGAATTGTGGGTTTGGACAACCCGAATGGTGGGTCTTCACTCTAGAATAATAGGTCTGGTGGGTCTACACTTTAGAAGAGTGGGTCTGGCAACTAGATTGGTGTGTCTGCAATCTATAAGAGTGGGTCTGGAAACCAGAATAGTGGGTCTGCAATCAAGGGAATCAAGATGAGTGAGTCTGGCAATCAGAATAGTGGGTCTGCACCTTAGGGTAGTGGGTCTGGAAACAAGAATGGTGGGTCAGAATTCTTGAATAGTGGGTGACCTTCACTCTAGCTAAGAGTGGGTCTGGCAACAAGAATGGTGGGTAAAAATTCTAGGATAGTGGGTCTTCACTCTAGAAGAGTGGGTCTGGCAACCAGAATGGTAAGTCTACACTCTGTCAAGTGTCAACCAGAATTGGGGGTCTAAACTAGAATATAGGATAAATGGCAACCAGAATTGTGCGTCTGGAGTCTAGAGTCTAGAATAGTGGGTCCGGCAACCCGAAAGGTGGGTCTTCACTCAAGAATAGTGGGTCTGGCAATCGGAATGGTGCGTCTACACTCTAGAAGAGTGGGGCTGGCAACCAGAATGGTAATTCTTCACTCTGTCAACCAGAATTGGGGGTCTATGAACTAGAATATAGGAGATATGACAACCAGAATTGTGGGTCTGGACTCTAGAATAGTGGGTCTGGCAACCAAAATGTTCAGTCTGCACTCTAATAGAGTGGGTCTGGCAACTAGAATGCAGACACGTAGCCAAGGGGAAGACCCACGGAAAAAAAATTGAACCCCAAAAAAAATAAACCCCCTAGTCCCCATGGTCGCCTGGTAAGTGGGCTGTGTTTATGACTGTTTGATTAAACGACACGACAGGCAATCGACTTTAGCATTTCGTAAATTATTCCCAAATCCCACTATACAATATGTACTTATTCCATTCAATGTGACAAGTACTGAGTTCCCCCCTAGCCCCCAACTTTGTATTATTGTGATGTCTGAAATTACAAATTTCTAATGCCAAATGTCGTCTGAAACACCCTATTTCTCAAAAATTTTCCGGGGGCTGCACCCCCAACTTTGTATTATCGCCGTACTACAAATTTCTTTAATGCCTAATTTCGTCTAAAACAAATAATTTCTAAAAATTTTCTTGGGGGCTGCGCCCCCCCCCCCCCCAAGTCCCCCAACTTTATATTATTGTGATGTCTGATTATTACTGCGCCCCCCCAGCCCACCAACCTTGTATTATTGTAATGTCTGATTATTGCTGTCCTACAAATGTCGTCTGGAACACCCTATTTCTCAAAAAGTTTCCGAAGGCCAGGGCTGCGCCTGCCTAGCCCTCCAACTTTGTATTATTGTGATGTCTGATTATTACTGTCCTACAAATTTCTTTAATGCCAAATGCCGTTTTAATCACCCTATTTCTCAAAAATTTTCCTGGGGGTTCGCTCCCCTAGCCCACCAACTTTATATTATTCTGATGTATGATTATTGCTGTCCTACAAATTTCTTTAATGCCAAATGTCGTCTGAATCACCCTATTTCTCAAAATTTTTCCGGGGTTGCGCCCCCCAGCCCACCAACCTTGTATTATTGTAATGTCTGATTATTGCTGTCCTACAAATGTCGTCTGGAACACCCTATTTCTCAAAAATTTTCCGAAGGCCAGGGCTGCGCCCCCTAGCCCCCCAACTTTGTATTATTGTGATGTCTGATTATTACTGTCCTACAAATTTCTTTAATGCCAAATGTCGTCTAAAACACATAATTTCTCAAAAATTTTCTGGGGGGCTGCGCCTTCCCCCCTCCCTAGCCAACCAAAGGAGCTTCGCCCCGGCTACGTGTCGTGTCGGGCTACGTGCCCAGAATCGAAAAAACTTAATCTTTAAATGAATAACGGAACCTTCATTATGAAGTTACGAGATGATAATATAATTGGGAGGCAAAGTGGGTATCGGGCTTGGGGCTCAAAATTTGGCCGCTGTCGAGTGGGTCTGCCTAAAATTCACAGATCTAGCTATGGGTCTGAGACATTTGTAAAAAAAAAACCTTAGCGTACGGCTCACTTTTTAGCCATTTTTATCCATATTTCCATTATTTTGACTAAAACCAAGACAAATAGAAGTCAAATAAGGTTGGATTGTGTTGACTATGTTGACTAGACTATCAAATAACATCATAATATGCAATTCAATAATTAAATTTACTGAGTTTTTGCCATTTTATTTGCTTACAACTTTTTCAGAGGTAAAAGGCACAAAAAATGAACTTTACCCTATTTTCGCATATTTTTGTAGTAAAAATTCAATATCTTCCACATTTTAAACACTAAAGTAATGAAACTTTTAGGAGATGGTCTCAACAGTATGATGCGCTGAACAGTGACGAATGTTTTACCAGAGATATAAATTTGTTCAAGTTGAGAAATAATTGATGCCCCTAGACTGATACCCTAGCGTATGCCCAAAATGGACGATTTTGGCTATTGCAGACCTCTTGGGGGTATTTGAGGCCTAAAAATTGGCATGAATACAGAGTAGATGTCACTGAACAAGATAAAAGTGTCAAGTGGAAGATTTGGAAAAATTGGAAAAAAACGTGTGTCCGTCACAGTCGCGTCTGTCACAATTTGAAAATGGCACCACACAAACAAAAATTGAGCAATCTCCAAGAAAATGGCATCTTAGAAATCCCTAAACCTTCTTCTATCATTGTAATTCCAAATTAGAGACAATAGATAACTTTTTGAGATAAATTTGGGTACCATCTGAGTAGACACCCAAAAAAAGTGTCATATTTAAGTCGCATCCGTCACAGGGGTGCTATCTCAGAAAGTAATAATGGTAGGGGTCTGAAATTTTCACACAACCTGTACCTGTAGAAAGGTTAAATGTGGACTAATAAACAGTTGGAGCTGATAAATAAATAACATCTCGAGTACAACATTCGTTTGAACTTTTAAAAACAGCAAAATCGTGGTGTCCGTCACGGTGGAATTGCCCACAAATTTATATATTTCACACTTCACAGGTGGCTACTGAGACAGCTTACACGTTACGGGCTTGAGCAAAACAGGGAGAAGTCCCTACGGATGTCGACAATTGGGCGAATTCTGCCCCGGTATCTCAGGCTTGACAACGGCCGGGGGGTCATATCGTTGAACAGACGATATGGCCGGACAAAGAGGGAGCGGGCCTCTCGGCAAGTCCGAATGGACAAATTAGCCGCACAGATAGTGCAGCTACAAACACAGTACCGGCTGTTAGAGTAAGTTTAAATTTAAAGTCAATATTGAAATAACGTTACACATATTTGTACTAGCAATCTAGAAGTAATTCATACAAAATGACAAAAATGTAAAGTGTTATATTATTCCTCAGAGAAGAGGCAGCCACAGAAAGAGCAGCAGAGGTTGCCAACAATACAGAGCCCTCGCATGATGACCACTTACGATCCCCGACCAGTGAATTTGAAATAATTTCGTTGTGCTTGAATAAAATAAGTTGTTAGTAACATTCGACAGTATAGAATCTTAGAATGTCTTTTATGGAAAAATCACGAAAGAGCTAATGAAAAAAGTTGAAGATAATAAACCCCTGGAAACATCAATGTGAGTAAAGCTAAAGTTTAACATAAACTCCTGATAAAACATATAATCAAATCAGTAAATTAGTCCGTTAATTAATACTTCATTAGTGAACTGTATTTTTCCCTCAAGACCGTCTAAAATGTAAATTAAAAGTTTTGTAAAAGTTGTCGAATTGTTGTCTAGTGTTACCATTTTTATATTATCAGAGTACGGCATGAATCCGCAACACCTCCCCCTCGATCACCCACCCTATCCTATCGATCAACACCTCCAGCCCCTCGATCAACACCTCCCCCTCGATCGCCCACCCCATCCACTCCTACACCAGTGCACCACAGCCGCTACCAGAAATGTTAGTTTTTATTTGTACAGAAATGTTAGAATCAAACTTATAATAACACAGTTCTCATTAGTCGTTATAACGAATAATATAAATATTGTATGTACGTAGAAATGAAAACAATTTAAAAGTCTCCAAATTGATGTGTGCTCTCACCATGTTGAATGTTGATATTATCAGAGTGGGTTCAGAACCATTGGCACCCATCATTGCATCAACATAGAGGTGCCAATATTTCCGCACACTATGGACTTCTAAGTGTTCTTCTGTAGGGTCAAGAACACTTATCAGACATTCCCTGATGTGAAGTCTGTATTCAAGTGAGTAAAAACGAACCCCTTAAGTGTTATTGGAATAAAACGACTTGATGATGATAAACAATCTGAAAGGAAAATATATCAAACATATAAAACATATAAATCATATAAATGAATCCATAACAATTAGCAGGGTGAAATCAAACGAACGAAAAGGTGTGAGTAAACAATTAAATACTTAAACTCACAAACTTACCACTGGGTAGATCTCATAAACATTGCTAAAATATAAACAGATTAGATAATTGAAATAATAAGAACTATTTCAATATAACAATCTCCCGCCAAACAAAAGCCAAATATAAAAAATTGTCTACCCAGTCAAATGCTACAAAAACTACATATCTTCATGTACCCAGAGGAACAGTGATTGTTTAAATTAAAACTTTAGACTTTTCCCATGAATAAAATATTAAAATAATAATCATGCACAAACAACACACTTACAAGTTGGAAACAACTTGTTTAAAATAAATTAAAAACTTAAGGTTTTACATTGAATTACAAATGATCTACTCAAAGTACAACTTTTAAAAGAACAATTCAATTCACTGGATACAACAGTTTTCATCTAAAATTCAGTTTATATTGAAACACATCTATACACTTTATGTAAACCCAAAATATATACTTTAAGTGGAAATCAACAATCTCCTCACAACCAGTCCTCTAAAACAAACCTCACTACTAGTCCATAATTCCCACCTCAAAAAAAAATTGAGCCCACACAAATTAAACACGGTGCTTCAACACAACAGAACCAAAATTCTCCTGCAATCCAGTGAAGTGTCTGAACAGAAACAAAAGAGACTTTTCGAAGACTGATGAAGGAATTCTTTTCTACAGCTGGATGTTAAACTCTCCTGTGGTGAGGACATGAATCAATGACTCATTTGGAGCAGTAGTCTTGGTCAGACAATCAGCCAATTGCAGTTCAGTTGGAGTCCATTTTACTTCTGCAACTTCTTTTAATTCCAGTTGTTCTCTTATTGATGCTACTTCTCGTCTCAACTTCAAATCATCAGCTTGGGAAGTTGAATTGATGTTATCCCATAGCGATTTGCTATCAGTTATCCCTATAATAGGAATAAGATCATGATTAACTACATCATCTTTTCCAAGATTCATGATCTGCGTCAGAGTTTGCTTTAAATTAATTGCTTCATCTAGGCATTTACCAAGTGCTATACCCTCTGCATAGATAATTGTTTTGGCAACTCTCTCTAGTTTTCTGCTACACCAAGACAGTGGTGCCAATTTCCCTTTTCCACTAAGAAATATAACAAAACTGCGAGTACTAGATGTTTTGTCTGGTAAATTACTTAGTGCTGCGTCAGAAAATGCAAGGATCTTCAAGTCCCGAACATTACAGTGAGGTATACCGAAATGAATCTTTACCGTTGTCTTATTCATTTTCTTCACAACTTTGTTGATCCTTAAGATATCCTTAATGTGAGGCTTGCTAGCCATCATGCTACATTCTAGTACAGGAAACCGAATATCAGGTCTAGATTGAGAGGATATCCATTGAAGCTTTCCTAGTAACTGTTGGTATAACTTTTTTTCACTTTGGTTGGCTTCGTGATCTGTCTGCTTGCTCCTAGCTATCGGCAATTCTATCGGTTTGATTCCTGACTGGTACGTGATTTGATCAATCACAATGCTGTTCCTGTCCTGGTTGATGTTCCAACCAACGTAAGTAAATGTACCTTTGTTTCTTGAACTGATCTCAAATTCTGCTGACAATTTCTCTATTATCTCTTTGTAAAATTTGTCGTTTCCTCCTATTAAAAAATCGTCAACGTGCAACACACAGAATCCACTCAGTTCATTTTCTACATGATATACATACACCGATGGGTCTAAGGTCAGAGGCTTACAACCATATTCAGTGAGTTTCTTTTTCATGGTTATGAACCATTTTCTTGCTCCATCATTTAAGCCATATATCGGTTTCTTTATCTTCCACACAATCTCGTTGCTTGTTCTGAACTCTTTAGGAGGGATCATGAGAACTATTCTATCGAGATCATTTGACTGGAGAAATGCTGCTCTTATATCTAAACTCTCCAATCTCCAGGCTTGAATATTACACATAATGATGCACATTCTCATCACACTTTTCTGTGCGGTGGGTGAATCCGAAATCGGTGCGTCTACTTCCTGAAAGCCTCTTGCAACAAGTCGAAATTTGTATGTCATCTCGTTTCTTAGCTGTTTCGATTCATTGACCCATCTGCATGACAACAAATCATGGTCTGGGTAGTCACTTTTATTGACTTCTTCATAAACACCAAACCTTTTCCATTTCTCAATTTCTTTCTCTTTTGCTTGAATATTATCTCGGGGTTTTTCATCAACGTTTTGAATAAATATTTCCCATGATAACTGGTCTATAATGTTAGTTATTTCTTGTGATGTGGCATCTTCTTTGATCCAATCCACTTCATCAAGATTTAATCCAGACATGGCCCCAGACCTCAAGTTCTTCACATTCCAGTAATTACTGATTGTTCCCGATTTCTTTCCCCCTCTATTAATGACCATTGCTACAACCCATTCTTTTTCTGTGTCAGACATCTTATAGAATATCTTATCTCCAGGTTTAACAGTTGATTCCTTTTTTGTTTTTCTTTCAGTTTCAGCATCTGTTCTTCTTTCAATTTGGTTATCAGTTATCCTGATAGTCTTTTGCTGGTTTGATTCATCGATGACTTCTCTAGTGTTATCTGTAACATTCACTTCCTCACAGGCTTCACTAACACTTACTTCTCCCAAGACTTCATTAACTCTGTCAACCTCAGAAACTTCACTTACTTTCTCTTCTTCAGATACCTTTTCAGTATCATCGTCAGACTCGCTGTCGCTTTCTGATGAGGTATCATTTTCTCTTGGTCTTCTGTCTTTGTTTGCTTTCAAGCACGTTACGTTATTGTTCACTAGCTTGTCATCAGCAACTCGTTTGAGAACTAGTTTACATGGGTGAACCTTGACTAATCTACCTGAACCGGATTTAACCAATACTTGGCTCCCATCTTGTGCAATCACTTTGCCTGGTCCCTGCCAGTTCTTCATTTTCAGCCTTTTGTAGTAAACAGTATCCCCTGAGCAGAATCTTTTGTGAGTGCCTTCATAAACACGTCCCCTAAGAGCCCTTGCAATTCGATCAGAATTTTCTGCTTTAATGTATGCTAATCGTGCAGTACGTAAACTATTTAGGTGATCAGCAACTATATGGCTGGCTGTCTCCGAAGACAATGCAGGAAGTTTGTTGCTTGAATTTCCCGGTATGTGAGGATTGTAACCAAAAACCAACTGATATGGCGAGAAGCCATAGATATTAATCAGTGAATTCTTAGCATGCACTGCCCACATAAGAGCAGTTTGAAGAGAACAGTCAACATCCTCTATAATCTTTTCTGTCATTTCACCGATCAGAAGATTGTGTCGTTCACACACTCCATTGGAGAAAGGGGCTTCAGCTGCTGTGCTTCTCTGAACTATATTAAAAGCTTCACATATAGGCTCCCATTTCTCACCCTGAAATTCTCCTCCGTTATCACTCAATATACGTTGGGGAGGCCCAAAAATTGATACCCATATCATGAAAAACTTTTCGATTATTTCATTAGGGTCTTTACTCTTGACAACATGTGCTGCTGAGAACCTTGTAAGGTAGTCAATACAATGAAGTACCCATTTCCCTTTTATCAATTTTAAATCCATAGCTATCAACTCGTTAAATTGGTTTGCTAGTGGTAAGCACACTGTTGGTCTAGGGGATGCTCTTTGGTGTTTCAAACAAAAATCACAAGATTTCTGTAATAGTTCTAGTTCCTTCTCAAGCTCTTTATTGCTTTTTCCAGCATTTCTCATTAGTTTGATGATTCTACTGCTACTTGCATGGGCAAACCTCCTATGAAGCTTTAAAGCCTTTTTCTTCACGTCTATGTTTGCTTCGTTTACACAGTCAGAAACAGTATTTACATATATCTCTTGGCTATTACTGCTAAGTGACAACGCATAGTGTCCACTTGATGTTGTTTCAAGGTCAAACATTTGCCCATCTACAGCAACCTTATCTTGTTCAAAATTTATCTGCATGCCCATTGTCTTCATTGTTTTAAGGGACAATAATAAAGGAATATCAGTTTCAACAACATGGACTTCTAGCTTGATCTGTTTTTCACATAGTTTCACAGGAAGGTGAACCATCTTTAATGCTCTGAGTTTCCCTACACCAAATCGGAAAACAGTATCAGATGGGAATTCTTTTAGGTCCTTCTTTGTGTTCTCATCCACACTTTCTATGTAACAATCATACCACTCCTTTCCACAAACGGTCTTGCTAGCTCCACTATCCAACACAGCTTTGTTAACTGTTTCTCCTACCAGCAGTATATCTTCCACTTCATTTCCAACATCAGATTGGAAAAAAACTTGTTTTTCTTGACCATTGTTTGTTTCTTCTTGAGAGTAGTGGAAGTTCCCATCATTTTCTGGTGACACATTACAATTTTCATCCTCTGCATAAAATGATTCTTTCTCATTGGATCTCCCTCTGTAATTTCGACTGTTTTGGTTATTTCTTGGTCCATAACTCATAGGTTTTGAACCCAAGCTTTTTACTAAAGCTTGTAAGTCACGTAAGTGGGGACAGTCCTTAATCCAATGAGTGATATCTCCACAGCCATAGCATTTTCTGTTGTTTCCTTTGTTTGGGTGGACACTGGGGCAATCTTTAATCCAGTGGTTTGATTCTCCACACCCATAGCACTGTTTATTGGCCGAATTTCTGTTCACATAAGGTCGTCTGTTTTGGCTTCCACTCTGATAAAATATGTCATTTTTTTCAGTTTCGTGTCCATAATGAACATTATGAATTCCATAGCCTGTTTCATTGTACATTGTTATTGGTTGATCATAATCCATTGGTTCCTCTTTTACCTGAATCATGTCTGTGCATTCACCTTTCACAGCATTCCTCCCAGGACATTTTTCTGTTATTCTCAATAGAGCATCTTTAGCATTAGCAAAAGTCATTGTGGAACATGATGAACGAGCAATCAGGTAATGATTGGGGAGTAAATTCGCAGCTCTGAGAATCTTGGTTGCTAGGACGATATCAGGTAAAACTACCTTTCCAGCTTTAAGTTCATTTATCTTCTGTTCATATATATGTATGAATTCTTTCATATTTTGGTCTTGTCTTCTAAGCAATCGGTCAAATTCATCACATTTCATTGAAAGATCATTGTCCTCCACATAAACTTTATCCATTAAGGCTATCACTTCTGTAGAAGATACTTTATCCGGGTCTACTGCTAAAGCAATATCTAAAGCCCTTCCTGACATGTTAAGTATTAAAGCGGCTCCTCTTTTGTCTTGGTCAATATCAGTCACTTTTTCCCACAGGTTAACAAGTAGTTTCCATCGCGTATAGTTTGATCCATCAAACTTTGGCGTTGCATACTTCCGAGACATGGTGACAGTTCGTTTCTCTCCAACTCCGTTCTGCTACCAATGTTATTGGAATAAAACGACTTGATGATGATAAACAATCTGAAAGGAAAATATATCAAACATATAAAACATATAAATCATATAAATGAATCCATAACAATTAGCAGGGTGAAATCAAACGAACGAAAAGGTGTGAGTAAACAATTAAATACTTAAACTCACAAACTTACCACTGGGTAGATCTCATAAACATTGCTAAAATATAAACAGATTAGATAATTGAAATAATAAGAACTATTTCAATATAACATTAAGGTCTCGTATTCAGACAAACTCATCTGGAGGTAATTATGATTATAATTGTTACTATGTCAATAAAAAGTAAGACTCGGCTTTATTCATAAATTAATGATATTTAAACAATCAATTATGATTGATTTTTTTATTGAAATGAACGAAAATTATAACTTGTATCACAAACAAACTGTCAAATTAATGAAAATGTGAAAGAGTTGACTGGGATATTTCTCAGCGACATGACGAACGGAGTGAGGAGTGCAAAGCAGTGAAACAGAAATATACAAATGTCAGGGATGCTACTGAATGGGTGAAGACGGAGAAATATGCTTAGTTTATTGCTAAGCATGAGGACATGTTTTTGTTGTGTCGTGTATTTTACAAAAGTAACTGCGTCAATCATGTCACCAAAAACTTTAGGAAAGAAATAGAAGTATTTTCTAAATCTGGGCTCAAAATTGATGGACGACCCGGTCTAAACATGGAATTGGACCAACAGCTATAGCTAAACTATCAAATCAGTCATCATGACAAACAGAATTGAAGGAAAGCCTCAAGAGTCTGAGGTCAGGACTGCTCAATCAAAGATGAAGTCAGGAATAATGGCCATTCATTACCATTCGAGCATGATTGAAAATGATGAAGTAAGACTCCAGTGGTGTCCATGAGGAGAGGAGAGCTGGTGTCCTTGCCAAAGAGGGGTTCAGAATTGGGACGGGGCCAAAACACACCACCTCTCACCACTCTTGCTACCCCACCTGGTGAAAATATTCGATGCCAGATCAACAGACATATTTCATATTTCAAGAACAAAGGCAAAAATCAAAACATAACGTTTTTGCATAACACCCTAAATAGGGTTGGGCAAGAATAATAATAGGACCGGTTTTTATCCTGGCGAGGTTTTGTCTGTAGATGGAGATGAGGCTACCATAACATTAATTATGGCACCTGTCAAAGGCTCCACTCAGTTCTGGATTTGGCCAGCCAGGAAGGACACTTAAACACTCAGCAAACTATCAGTGCTAAAAGTACGGCCGAGATTTTCAAGTTAAGTCCTTAACTTATTAACACGAGTTTGATAAGTTAGTTGAACTGGGATACAGTCTAGAACAAGACGTACAAACTTCAAGAAACATCAACTGATGTTTCAAATTACAGAGAAAAGAAAAAAGACCAGGGCTTCTCTTGAATTCATGGCCAACAGTAAGTTTTTACAGTAAGTTATTTACATTTACAAATCCATTCGGTATCGTCATTGGGTATATTTGCTAATACTCTCACACTCAAACCATATCCAATATCGTAAATCTTGCATTTTTAGCAGGAATAAATCAGTCACAAATGGATAAATCGTCAGTGGGATTACGACAGTGCTTACAGGTTAAGGTAAAAGACAAAGGTAAGACATTATTATTACGGTAAGCAATATAATATAATATATATATTCAGCTTCCAGTACCTCGATTGGTGACTGGTGTCACTCATACTGACCTCACTGATTGGTCACTGGTAAAAAATTCGGTGATTGAACAGACATTAAAATGAGCGCTAGGGCCTCAAGAGTCCAATTAATGTCCGTTCAAATGAATTCCGATAATTATGTACGGTATAGTACGTATAAGTTATGACTCAACAATTTTTTGCAGGTATCATGATCAACGATTAAAGTTATTATAACAGCTATTTCAATGCCAATGGTTCCAGCCACGGGCAACACTTGCAATATGAACCGACCGGATATGGTAAGTAGTATTATTTCGAACCTTTTCCTGGGTTTTAATTTCCCCTCTTCCGATCTTATTCATAAAAAATCTAAAGTCTAAATCAAAATTTTAAAAATGCCATAATATGAACATATCCTTTTTCTGCAACCTTGCTAAAAATTTGGTAATTTTTTAGTAAGGAGATTTCGTCAAATATAAAATATGATATAAATACTAAATTTAAGTAGAACAGCTAAATCTAGGACTTAATTTGAACGGACTTAATTTTAGCAGACAATAAAATGAAAGCTATATATAAGGGTCTCCAGTGTTCAATCAATGTCCGTTTAACTAAAGTCCGATAATGTGATACCTATAACTGAAAACATTTTGCAGGTTATGAAAAATCCGAATATGTATACTCCATATTACAATCAGTATTCGCAACCGACCGGGTATGGTAAGTAAAAAGAATCAAGTTTTCAAATTCATTTGCGAGCTGAAAATTGTCTTATCGATTTTGTAGTAGATTTCGTCAACTATAAAAAATGATATAAATACTAAATTTCAGTTGATCATTTTATGCAATCTCTTCCTGGGGATATAGACATGGAAATTTCTACTACGCCTCTGAAGTCAACACCGAAGAAAAGGTAAGTTTTGACAAAATTTAAAAAATGTTTTTTAGTTCTAACTTACTTTTTAAATTTATTTCAATCGAATGGGTTGAAAGTTTTGCTGTGATTTCTATTTTTTTGAACTTAGTTACTGGCATAAATATCAAAATATTTTATGTAATATATTTCAAGCGAGTTCGAAGCAATAGATGTAGATTTACAACCTACAGTTCCTACACCAACTAGAACTCCACTTATATATATAGGTTTAATAAACCTTCCCAACGAAGTAAGCTTTGTTTATACATCTTACTATATATAAAGCGAGACGATATATATTTATCCGTGCCATTTTACTGACACCACGGCATCAATTTTAACGCAAATTTCCGCAAAAACCGTAAAAGATATACAACTGAAACCTTTTTGACTGGGTCAAATGCTTTAACGGCCTCCAAATCAGCATGAGAAAATAAAAAATTGGCCAAGAAATAGAAAGTTTTAGAGCCCAAAATTTGGTACCCCAAGTGGTGTCAAAAACGCGAATTAAAGAGGTTAATAATTATTTTAGTCTCTTGAGTCTTGACACCATTTTAGGGTTATACGGGTTCCTGCTAGTAATATCTAAATCATAAATATACTCAAAATTAAATTACACTCCCTTTGCTTTCAGAATGATGGAGAAAAACAGTCAGGGTGACAAGGTATCTATTAATAAAGAGGTGCCTGTGGCGTACATAGCAGACTGTATTGAGTTTGTGACGAGGGTAATAGATTCCACACCCAAGAACACTCTGTTCGATACAGTGAATCACGGTAAACTATGGACTGCTGCCTTCAAGGCTTCATTCAATATACACTTAAAATAATATGATTTTCACCACCATTGGCATTTACAGTGTAGATCGGTACAAATCGGGAGGTAAATGAATATTATGAGCTGATACATGACCATTTGGGAGCTACTTATCAAAATGATTACGACACTTTATAATTCATATTTCGACATACTGAACCATTAGCAGTTTGAGTTAGTAAGCTGCTGATTGCACGAATTGGTAAATTCATTGGAATAACTTTCAGATCAGGTAGTGATAAAGTTTTCGGGAGATAAAGGAGATGGCAGGACAAATTTATCGTTCTATGTGATGAATCAGATTTCTCCGAATTCATGCGATAAACACTTTATGCTTATAATATATGGAGCAGGTGACACGAACTACAACTTAAAGTCAGCCTTTGACCTTATCAATTTGAAGTTAGTAAAACTAAATATTTTGTTCAATATTACATACACGTGAGCTCCATTAAATGCCCGTTACAAAATTTCCGCGTATCCACTTTTTGCGACTGTTTATCACGGTTCTTTTCAAGTGTCAAATGAATATCTAGCTAATTGTGAACATCAAAGAAGGTTGTGGATAAATCGAGGATGTTTATCCTATTAATCAGAAAAACCCTTGTTATTTATAATGGTTTATTATAATTTATACAACATTATTTTATTTTTTATTTTTTTTATTTTTTTTTTATTTTTTTATTTTTTTTCTTTAATGAGGAACCTGCCAAACCCCAGGACACCAGGAGGATACCACCGGCAAAGCGGCTAATAGTACCCTCCGGTCTGTGTTGTACCGAAGAAGCTGAGTTAATCGATCAAGACTCGGCTTACCAGCCAAGAGGCAAAATCTGAGCGGCACCAAGGGTTCAGAGAGTGTCATTTCAGCTTCTCCGGTGCTGGATGCCCTGGGGTTTCACATGCGCCGTAGTAAAATAAATATAAAAACACACGCACACAATTTTATTTTTTTTTATTTTTTTTTATTTTTTTATTTATTTTTTTTATTCTTTTAGATAATACGTCGAATAAAGTCAGTGGATATAGAGTAATAAAATGCACATAAGATGGAGAGAAAAAGGAGAGATACTACTGGTTTTAAATATGACTCTATATCAATACTAGTAGTGGAGATAACTCCACTGGCTACAACTTGTGAAATAAAGGGTAAAGGTAAGGCACGGCTGTAATTTCGAGAGAATAAATAAACAAGAGTGTATAGTGGATCCAGAACTTTGGGTATAAAATGGTCATCAAGGTATAACGTCTTTAAGGCACCGTATAATATCCGGTTTTTCACCTAATAAGAAAAGCTTAAGATGTTTAAGATATCGCTCCCAGAATAGGGGTTCCTTGTTCTGGAAACTCCTTCCAATAAACCAACAGCAAACCGAATTTATGAAGTTAACACTTTTATCTCTGTGATTTAAGCAAATCAAATAGTGGCGATATGGGTCGTCATAATTTGCGTCAATATTCGATCTAATAAACAGATTTACTCCCTGTAGGAAAGAGCTTGTGGCTGGACAGTCAATAAATATGTGAGAGATAGTTTCGAGGTTGTGATTACATAACGAGCAATTTGGACTATCTTTTTCAATCTTCATTTTATATCTCATGTACCGACAAGTACTAATCCGGTGAAGGAGCTTATATTGGTACTGAATAAGTTTGAAGTTATTTGAGAAAGAAGTAAAAATATCCGTAAAAATACTAATCCAATCAATATCCGTTAAGGAGAGGTTAGCACTCCAGTTCCTCATTGGAGGAAGGGTGCTGGGATCTAAACGCTTAGACATGGTATCTCTGATGTTTCTACCTTTGATAGTGAGAGGAGTATCTCTAGAGTTGGGGGTATTCCTACCTCCCCAAAAGCGAAGTGAAAGTTGGGTATCGATAAATGTAATGTTACTTGTAAACGTATCGGTATTATTAAATCGACGTATTCCCAACTTTATACTCGCATATTGAGTCGAAGAGATTATACTACTTGTTTGGCCCCACTTTCTCAGAAATTGCTGAAAACTTAAGAGGTTACCTTCCTCTGAAACGAAATCAGAAAGATAGATGATATTTCTATCAATAAGAATATCGTTCCAGAGCTTGGAGCCAATGTCCGTTATTACGTCGCTTCCCCACACACAGTGGTTGACTGTACTCTTACTTGACTGTGAAGAAATAGACTTCCAAAGCTTATATTGGCGAAGAAGGTTAAAGGTAAAACCAGTATTCTTTAATGTGAGACAGTTTTCTATACACACAGTTGGTATATTTGGGTGTAAAAGCTGATTGATGATAATATTTTTCCAGGCATGTTGGAAATTAGGATCGATAACTTTTCCTATAAGTGACACTTTTAAACCTATAATAAAATCGTTAGTATAGAAGAGACCTAGACCCCCACATTCACGAGGAGAAGTAACAATATCACGTTTCAACTTATCCCTCTTACAACCCCACAAGAAGTGAAATATCATAGTGTCTATTTTACTGATGGTGTTAGTATCAGGAGTTTCTAGTGGTATGATAAGGTAAGTGAACTGGGAAAGAATAAGAGATTTAATAATTGTACACTTTCCTATCAGAGTTAAGTCTCTCTTACTCCAGGTGTTGATAGCGGTGCTGGCGTTACTAAGTTTACTGTGGTAGTTCATTTTGCAGAGATCAGCTCCACTAGACGTGTTGTCGAACTTGACTCCTAATGCTGTAAACTCGTTAGCTACCATGTCTTCCCCGTATGTACTGGTAAGGTAATTTCGAAGACTAGTGTTGTCTCTGGTAGCTCCTAAAGGTATGCACTTAGTTTTACTGATGTTGGGCTTACAGCCTGAGTGCTGACCGAACTGGTTGAGCTCTAGGATAACTGCATCTACGCAAGCCTGGGAGGGATCCAGGTACAGATCCGTGTCATCAGCAAACAGACTCATGAGTATGTCGATACCATTAATGCTGAGGCCTTTAATACAAGGGTTATACTGTAGCTTATTACTAAGTACCTGGGACACTAGGAGGAAAAGAATTGGGGAAAGGGGGCTCCCCTGATGGACGCCACGAAGTATGTGAACAGGGCTGCTAAGGTGTCCGTTAACGTTAGCGTAACTCATACCAGCGTGAAATGCCACTCTCACCAAGTTGATTAAATAATTTCCAAACCCCATACCTTCCAAGACACTGAAAAGAAACTTATGTTCGACCGAGTCGAAAGCCCGTTGGAGGTCGACCTGCATAATCATACCAGTATCCTCTTGGTTCTCATGGTAATGTTCTAAGGTTAGATACATTAAGATCAGATTATCGCTGGTACTCTTCCCTTTTTGAAACCCGGATTGGGCTGTACTAATAAGTGTTGGAAGTGAACTTAAGATCCTATTTTTTATAATATGAGTGAATATCTTATAGTCTACATTCAAAAGGGTGATTGGTCGCCAGTTCTTTATATAGTTTAACTCAATGGGGGTTTTAGGTTTCGGGATAAGTGTTATAATTCCTAGACGTTGTGAAGGTGACATATGAAGGTGACATATACAACATTATTAAGAGCCACCTGACTACACTAGCATATTAAGTGTGATCTTCTTCTTATTCTGCTTTTTTTCTGTAGGATTTGTGGTGCAGTGTTCCATACTCGTCTATCATTATCTGGATGTCGAGGAAAGTTGACTTCCCACTGGTTTGTGTCCTCGTTTGAGATGGACTCTTCGGACCTTTTTCTTTGTGTCTCCGGTAGAATGAGACGTGTAGATCAGTATAGATAAATAAACAATAATATTCAGTATGTTTCAGGATGGGACAAGGCCCACAACCACATCACCTTTCAGTTAGAAGAAGCAACCACCTGCACCCAGCACTGCACCTCGCGAGGTTGATAAGTTAGTGGAACTCGGAGACAGTCTAGAACAAGACGTAAAAACTACAAGAAACATCCTAACTATGAGGCACAGGTAATAATTAGGAATGTTTTGTTTAAGGGTAAGACAGTTCTCTTCCGCTAGAACAGTGGTAAAAGAAGGTTTTATCGAAGTTTTTGTAATACATTTAGTAGTAGGTTTCGTCAAGAATGAAAAATGATATAAATACTAAATGTCAGTTGTGCAGCCTCTCCCTGTCCCTGCAGATGATGTTCCCATGGAGATTCAGATAACACCGGTTAAGGGGCTAAAGAAATCGTAAGTTTTAACAAACTTAAAAAATGTTGTTTAGCACTAACTCACTTTTTAAGTTTATTTCAATCGAATGGGTGAAGATTTTGCTGTGATTTTTATTATTTGAAAACTTAGTTACTGGTATAAATATCAAAATATTTTATGCAATACATTTCAATAGGACCGGGGATGGAGGACTCCACTGGTATCGCTAGAACATCTTTCCGAGGAAGTAAGTTTTGTTTATATTTATAATGGTTTATTATACAGATTCATTATTAAGAAACAATATTACACTACAAGACTACACTAGCATGAAGTGTGATCTTCTTCTTCTACTTCATTCTGTAGGATTTGTGGTGCAGTGTTCCCTGCTCGTCTATCATTATCTGGGTGTCGAGGAAAGTTGACTTCCCACTGGTCTGTGTCCTCGTTTGAGATGGACTCTTCATACCTTCTACTTTGTGTCTCCGGTAGAATGAGACGTGTAGATCAGTATAGATAAATAAACAATAATATTCAGTATGTTTCAGGATGGGACAAGGCCCACAACCACCTTTCAGTTAGAAGTAGCAACCACCTGCACCCAGCACTGCACCTCGCGAGGTTGATAAGTTAGTGGAACTTGGATGCAGTCTAGAACAAGACAGTCTAGAACAAGACGTAAAAACTACAAGAAACATCCTAACTATGAGGCACAGGTAATTATTAAGAATGTCTTGTTTAAGGGTAAGACAGTTCTCTTCCGTTAGAACAGTGGTAAAAGAAGGTTTCTACCCATTGATGTTTTATAAAAATTTAATTTAAACAAATACCAGCTTTTTGACAATTGATAAACTTTGTCTGTCACATTTTCTGATAAATCAGTCTCTTAGTGAGCATTCCAGACTTGGAGTATCCTAATCTCCAGGTGGAACACGATAATATTCTTTAATTAAACCTATCGCACCAGGGGATGAATCTCTCTTATTTTTCAGGATCATAGCCTAGCTATCTTTTTTCTACATGAAGTCGGAACAATCTTTTGATGATCATCAGAGTAATCAGTAATGATCCAGAATCTCTTGAAACCTTTAATATAGTTCAGAATTATGTAGTGTAACGCGATGGAAGTATTTTAAGCGGGCATATCCTGTCCAAACCCAGGATGCACGACATAAAGAATTTGTTTTAACTTGTTTGTATGAAAAGCATCAATAGATAAGTTAGTTGAACTAGCATGCAGTCTAGAACTAGACATGGACACTACAAGATATATTTCTGATTTTTTATGAAATTAGAAATATATGTTGGTGTATATTGATGTTTTGGGACAAAGTGAGAGTCCCCAAACATCAATTATATGATCGACAATTAGTCATCGCGCAACGAAATTTAGTCTTTCCGCAATTTACACGCCAAGTTAGGTTTCCATTGTTTTCAGTCTAAATTTACAAACCTTTCATTTTGATATAATGAGGTACAAGTTGTTAATAATATTTTGTTTGTACTGGGATGTTCCACCGACTTGGCACCAGATAATTTAATTAAATTTGTTTTGATGAGGTTTATGTTGCCGTGACAGGGTTTTTATTGGACTGTTTTGATATGTTTTGTATGGTATTATGTTACTTTGGAAACCAAGTACTATTGCCTACAATAGATTTTACCTCGAGGAGTTTGGTTAATATTCAATTTTACTTTCGTCATAATGTACATATTTGGTTTTTGTTCAATCGACTGACATTGATTATATAATCGACCCACTCAAAAGAGCGAAAACAGATTATTAATGAAATTAAAAATACTTATTATTCTGTTTATTTTATGGATAGATAAGCTAGTTGAACTCGCATGCAGTCTAGAACAACGCATGGACATTACAAGATACATTTCTGATTTATTATGCAATAAAAATACTTATTATTCTGTTTATTTCATGGAAAATATAATATGTTTGGACGAATTAAATGATGTTGTTGAAATTATTTTGTAGAATATCTTGATATTTTGTCTCTATGTCTGATTTTCATTATAATATGTTTCCTCGCCGACTTTCACGACTAGCAGATTACAAATTTATTTGTAAAATTTAAGCTCATATAGTGCATTTAAGCTCATATAGTGCATTTAAGCTCATATAGTGCATTTACAAAATTTGGAGAAGATAGGCGGAAGGATTCCCTACTGCTAATTAAAGTAAGTACCAGTAGGTATAATTAAATAAGATGGTATAACCTCGTATCTGTTACAGTATAAATTTTATAGACAAATGAATGAATCTGATCCAGCAAGTTCTTTCTCCTTACAAAGAACTAGGAAACTCCTTGTTGTAGCGACGAGTCAGAAGAATTCTGATAGAAAGGTACTGATAGAAAATAAACGTTATTCTTATTTGATTCGTTAATTATTTAGTCGTAATCAGACACATGGGATCCAAGAAACTTGACCATTCCATGTGGAATTTAACCCACTTACCTGGAAAATGCTCATGATTATCTTCTCCAAAAGAAGTTATCTTCTCCAAAAGAAAGGCGATGAGGTACAGGTTCCAGTTTCCTGCTACTAAGCAACCTGAAAATATGGACAGAAGGTCACTTTGAAGACCTTTGAAATTTGCTGCTTTTCTCTTTTAGCATCAAGGGTCCCAACATCGCGGTTTCTCAACAACAACGCAGTTTCGCATATTACCTGTTTATCAAAGAATGCGGTGAGCGATTGGGGAATTTGTCGTTATCGTACAGATTAAGCTGTCTCATAACAGAATTTAATTCCTCGGTTTAAGTTGAATTCCACACGGAATGGTCCGGCTTCCGAATACTAACCCCTTCTCACGCGAGAAATCTCGATATGGGCCGGTCCTCGTAAAATAGTTTGTATTTGTAACGCGCGAAAATATTATACCGACAAAATATTAAGGTTTGCAGTTGTAACCTTGACAGAAAGGCGCGTCGTAATGCGCGCTATGTCTTATTTCCCGGTTTTTTTTCAGAACCCATCTCAACATTTTTGGCGGTGACGCACGTTCTCATGGTTTTTGATAAGTCTTCTATCTTGTGGTACCTTAGCTATCATGAGCTGTCACCTGACCAATGGAGGTTGAACTGACTGTTACTGGAGTACAACGCTGTTACAAGCCTAGTCCAGGACAGATCGACCTTTCTAATTCTCCCTAGGATGCTAGTGGACCCTTTTTAACTCTTGATAACACGTAAGTTGATACTGTCACTTGTTTTGTTTTTAGAATGTATTAAGTTGGTTGTCTGTGAACCCTGAGCCGGGCTACCGCAAAAACATTCGTCTAATTTTAGCGCACGAAGAAATCTGAGGGTTGGACCACATGTGTCGACATATCACATTTAGTGATTATACTGAAACATTTTCACACATTTGAAAGTTTTCTCTTTTTCTGAAACTTTTTTACTCTCCCCAAACTTTTGATTGCCCATTTTTATTTCTTCATACCAACTGTCCATGTCGCTTGAATGACGTGAATGTAAATCTTCTTTGGGTACATGTTGAAGTGGGTAATAAATGATTTTATTTATCTTCGTTATTTTCCTACTGGAACCTGCTATCGCAATTTGCACTTTTGCAGGCTATAACTTCCTATAGAAAGACGTACGTGAAGTATGCTAAGCTTCGAAGGCTTTGAAAATGTTCCCATATAAGCCATGTTTACATACATCTTGTGAAATAAAAATACTTACATTACGAGTTATAGATAGAAGATTAGAGGCAGAAACGGCGATATATTCCTTTGAAGCAAAATAATCTTTTTATTTCATACTTTCAACAGCCCCGTAGTTAATGACAGGAAACCATCTTGGTAGTGACTGTTAAAAGGTAACCAGACTGTCCTCGCCCGGGGCTCCGCTCATAGTATAGAGTGTATCATTTACTCAAGTAGCCCTGTTCGCTGTTTAGTCCTAATCGCGGTTGTCCGATCATTTGGCTGAATGAAGCTTTGTGAGCTTTATAAACCAACAGATTACGTATCCCACAGCAAGGATTGACTATTGATATAATATATATTTATATTAGGACACTACAAACTACTTGAATATCCATACGAACTCTGTTGGGTTCTAAGCCAAATGATCGGGAAGTGCATCTCAGTCCGTGAGTCCGTAATACGGGTTAAATAAGAAGCTGGTAGTGAGTAGCCTGAAGCGAATACGGTTTGGTTCTCACTATCTTAAACGTGCCTCGCATGATCCTCCGTCAGTTGCTTATGTACTGAATAGAAGAGCATAAACTAAAAATAATCATTTAATTCAAAGGTTTTGTCTGAGAAGGGGCAACACTTTTAAGAACTGAGTTTTTTCTTTCATTTACAAAAGTACAAAGTAACATGTGAAATGTTAGCCTCTCTGGAGTATATTTATCTCAGAACCTCTCAAAAAATAAGCCTTCGAGCCTCGAGGGCCTCAGTTAATTCAAATGTTGTATAGAAATATATTGACCAATGTGAACACTTTGCACGTCTATCTTAAAACCTCGTAAAGTCGTAACCTAATTTACCACATGTATTTTTGTGGGAAGGGTATTGTAGATGAATTCAGAGAGTTATGCCCATGATATTGAACCTTATTGACCCAGAACTTTGGGCAGCAGTCCAGTGCGGAGAAACCGTAGCTGAATTATGCACAGATGGTCATAGTAATTAATTCATTTTCCCTAACTGAAAGTCTGAAAGACAGAAAGTTCCAAATTTTTGCCTAGAAGCAGACTTTCATAACAATGGCCACGTATGGTAACAGTATGTTTAAGTTTCTAAAGAGTATTATATCTCCACCTCTGTAGACTTGAGCAACAGGCATTGTGCTATAATACTATATAATATATACTGTATTGTCCAATACTACTAGCAGTGGGCCCTGTTTTACATTACAATCCCCTGTAATGTAGAGTAACGACGTTACATTGCTCATTAGTAAACCTCCCCCCACCTCTGTACCTTCTGAATAACAAGGTACACGCGGCCATCAAAGGTTATTAAAACACTGTACTAAAACCAAGAATATACTGCCCCCTAAAACCCCTGAGTCACGTGCTGCTGCTCCCACGTGGTCCGCCCACACGTGCGCGGCTCACCGACTCTTATTGGCCCCTCTGTTCAACACCACCAGAGCACGTGCGCGGCTCCACCAGAGCACGTGCGCGATACGCGACAGTCCCGTGGTTTAAGAGAGCCATTATATGTGGTGAGCTGACTGGAAGTGTAGCGGGGGAAGCAGTGCAATTGTTTAACTAGTGTGTATACATGGCTCATGAGAGAGAGAGAGTTGGAGAGAGGGCAGCATGGGTGTAAGGCCCTTGTTCACCGCTCCTTGTTTTTTGTTGTACTCTTGTGGACTGTGGAGCTCACTTCTAGCATATTCTAAAGGAGTAAAACTCTCGTTTTGTAAGCCACTATTGTAGTAGTTAGATGTATTGTCGGATACTAAAGCTCTCTTCTCGTCAGTCATCTGACGAGCACAGTGCCAAATTGAACCAGGTCTTCTCAGATACTTAGTGCGTTGGCACATTGAATGGGTAGTTCTCTTCTGATCTGCCGTCATCTTACTACAGTATCTTGTTATCCCTGTCGTCCCGTGTTTGTGCGTTTCGTGTAGGTTGTGCAATTGTAAACATTTCAATCGCCTAATTTGATGAGGCTTCGTTTACACTTTCACAGATCAGCTGGGATGTAAGCAATGTAACTCCGATACAGCAGGTCGTGACATAATAGTGTCCACTTCATATTTAGATGATGGGGTCTTGAAGTGATTGGTCATGGAAATTTATTGTATGACGTGTTAGAATTTGAGAGCAGTAGGGCAGATATTAATAATCAAAAATATGTGTCTTGTCTTTTACAACCTTAATGTTGAACTCTTCAGAAAATACTTTTCATAACACAGAAGTATTATATAAAGTAAAATATACTTCAAGTGGATATTTGTAGTCCCCCACCCTACGCTTAATATGTAGTATTACATGTATAGTGTATAAACTATATGCATGTAATATGTAGTATTACATGTATAGTGTATAAATGTGAACTTTCAGCCAGTTACGTCTTTAGCTAGAATCAACATTTTTTGATGTGGTATAAAGCATCTTATTGTTATCAATCTCTTGTTTCAGGAGACATTTTGTACGTAATTTGTATGATCCGGTATATCAATCACCCCCATCCCCGAAGCAGGGTACAGCTCCAATCAGGAAAGCATTTCAGCTCACTGAAAGGAGCTGCTTAGACCGTTTGTTATCTCGCTCCATTTTATTTTTATCTAGTTACATCTTGTGCCGTTTATTGATTAACTTTTCTGCATACATTAATTATCCTTGCGCTTATCAAAGTTAACTCCGCATGAAACTTTTCCGCAGAATCAGAATTCCTGGCTTCAAACATATCTTCATTCAATCATTAAATCTGTTCAACCGAGCAAGCAGAGATCCTTTATCTGCACAGATTCTATTTTGGGAGAAGGGAAGTAGTTAGTTTTTAAGATTGAGAGCCAAATAATAGTTAAATTCTTTCACGTGGCGTTTGACGACTACTATTCATCAACATCATTGTTTGAGCGCTGTGTGGAACCGTAATCTCCTCCTAGAATTTCACGTAATTATCACTTTTTTTCTGCTCTGTTAAGTGAATATTTAGAGCTATAGAATTTTCTATATTATAGTTCTCGGCTGTACGAACCATTAATATCTGTTAATTGTATTGTACGGCGAAAATATACGGCTTTGAGAAACGTCATGAGCTCAGACATTAGGCTCTTTTTACATCGTTTGGCTGAGTTCTGAGTGCGCAGTGTTTTTACATCGATTCATCATTTTCTGTCCTTTTTCTGCTTTTAGATAAACAATTAATGTGCGAACACTCTTGCATGGAGAATCTTGCTGGAACTGGAAGAACAACATTGGTAAGTTCGTAGTTATTCAATCTATCGTATTTGGAAATCGTGATTTATAATACTGCTGGCATTTGAGTTTGACAACCACTCAACGATGAAAGGAACAGAAGCTGACCATCCTTCCAACTTTAATCATATTGACATGTCTTTTTATCCCCTGATCATAGACACGCGATCCTGTTCGGCGAAACTTCATGTCGAGAATGTCGAAAAACTAATTACTTAAGGTCCACCTGGTCCTAATTAATGTTTAATAATGTACATAAAAACCATCCTCTCACGACACATGGACACACAGGTGCTCTGTGCTTCTCCACAGAGCACCTGTGTGTTATCATGTGCTTCTCCTACATTTCTCAGTATCATCAGCATTTCTTAGTATCATCAGTATTTCTCAGAATCATCAGCATGCGCTATAAGTTGTCATGCGGGCCGGGCTCTTCAATAATTCACACTGCCAGTAAAATCATTGAGAATCAGAGTACACGTTATTAAAACTAGGGTTAACACATCACATCTTAAAAGAATCTCGACCGCAATTGAAAAACTGGGAAGCTTTATGTCTGACTTCGGTTTACGGTCGCGTTATAATAATTATTATAATTATAATGGAAAATTGTAAATATTCAAACTTTTTAGTGTGTCAAAGAATTACAAATTATTCCATTCTGATGAGGTCGTTACTCATATGCAGTATTATTATTATTTTTAAATCGTCCTTATTTGGCAAAGGGCAAATATGAGTTCGCATTTAAAACAGTTTTTATTTCTACTCCCGTATTCCATATTTGCTACAAGAGAAACGCCATTTTCAGACGTGAGGAGAGTTAGGACTCCTCCGACTACATTAAATTAATTCCTTCTGTAACGTCCTCAATAAATGTAATAGATTTGTAGTGTTGTAATTATAACGTCCAACCAGTTTACAGTTATCACCTTTGATTCTTTAGAATCTGTCAAATAACCATATTTATAAGTTGTCAAGATTTCAAAAAAATTATACCAGATTTGGCTATAAATGCCCGTAAATATAAATATCGCTTCGGTATCTTAAATAACTTTTTGATTCTGTTGTTATATTTGATACAATATGAGAAACGCCATTTTCGGACTTGAGGAGAGTTAGGACTCCTCTGACTACATTAAATTAATTCCTTCTGTAACGTCCTCAATAAATGTAATAGATTTGTAGTGTTGTAATTATAACGTCCAACCAGTTTACAGTTATCACCTTTGATTCTTTAGAATCTGTCAAATAACCATATTTATAAGTTGTCAAGATTTCAAAAAAATTATACCAGATTTGGCTATAAATGCCCGTAAATATAAATATCGCTTCGGTATCTTAAATAACTTTTTGATTCTGTTGTTATATTTGATACAATATGAGAAACGCCATTTTCGGACTTGAGGAGAGTTAGGACTCCTCCGACTACATTAAATTAATTCCTTCTGTAACGTCCCCAATAAATGTAATAGATTTGTAGTGTTGTAATTATAATATAACGTCCAACCAGTTTACAGTTATCACCTTTGTTTCTTTAGAATCTGTCAAATAACCATATTTATAAGTTGTCAAGATTTCAAAAAAATTATACCAGATTTGGCTATAAATGCCCGTAAATATAAATATCGCTTCGGTATCTTAAATAACTTTTTGATTCTGTTGTTATATTTGATACAATATGAGACACGCCATTTTCGGACTTGAGGAGAGTTAGGACTCCTCCGACTACATTAAATTAATTCCTTCTGTAACGTCCCCAATAAATGTAATAGATTTGTAGTGTTGTAATTATGATATAACGTCCAACCAGTTTACAGTTATCACCTTTGATTCTTTAGAATCTGTCAAATAACCATATTTATAAGTATAAAGTTGTCAAGATTTCAAAAAAATTATGCCAGATTTGGCTATAAATACCCGTAAATATAAATATCGCTTCGATATCTTAAATAACTTTTTGATTCTGTTGTGGAATAATATCATCTCTCCCTTTAATATATAACCAAGCTTAGACAGCTTGTTCGATCGATTATTTCTTATTTGGACGCCACCAATAAAGTCCTGCGCCTCGAAATATTTCAGGTAAATACACACGCTTCATTTCAATATCCAAACAGTTTTGTGAGTACCCAGTCTATATAAATATCCCCTTGATAATGGACGCTCTACGTTCAGCACGAAAGTTACATTTGATCTGGTGGATTTGTGGGATGTGTCGGGGAGAGTAGGCGGTTAGAGTTTGACTACCTCATATGGTCTGATTAGTGTTCAGTATGTGCTTTGTTTTTACATTAATCGTACGAGATATAAGCTGGGATTAGATCGGGGTGGCTCTTTGTTATTGCTCTTTGTTATTGCTCTTTGTTATTGCTCTTTGTTATTGCTCTTTGTTATTGCTCTTTGTTATTGCTCTTTGTTATTGCTCTTTGTTATTGCTCTTTGTTATTGCTCTTTGTTAATGCTCTTTGTTATTGCTCTTTGTTATTGCTCTTTGTTAGCGCTGCTTGTTTTGTTCGCACCGTTTGAGTACATATTCGGATCTGCTAAATGCGAGTAAACTTCCCGATCCTAGTAAATAGTAACCAAACGTTTTGAAAGCAACAATGGTCCCAATTATTATAATTGTTTTAGTGTCGTGTAGTTGCCTTTGTTACCGAATATGGATTGGAATTGCCCAAAATCTGTATACATCTGGTGGAGAACCATATTTTTGTGACACGTGTCACAGCGTCAACCAATCAGCTTCCAGCGTTAACCCATCACGACCCGGAATAAATTTCAGGTGTCAAAACAAATACGGTTCACCTCCCTACCCTGTACTGAGTGTACCCAGATCTATAATCAATACTTGAAACCATAACGCAGTCTCACTAACTTGGTAATTGAGGCTCCACCATATGCAATGTGCTTACATAAGTGAAAGTAATCTGGAAGACATAGCTCTCTTGCGTCAAACTGTACTCTAAATAGTATTACCACATAGGTCTTGACGTGAGAGAGAGAGAGAGTGAGAGAGAGTTCTCTCTCTCGAAACTTGAGCTGATCTTGTACTCTTTGACTCAGTACTTGTCGTGTTTCTGACAAGTCTTCGTATGCTGCAGACGCATCGGCTAAATATTTGGTTTACATTCTGTTTTCGTAGATAAGACCCTGGGGACAGGGACAAAAGGGAATCGCGATTTTTCCCATTCTTTGCGACAAATTTTATGTATAGTCTGTCAAAAATCGCGGTATCGCGATTTTTGGGCAAAATAATCGCGATTTTCTTTTGTCCCTGCCTGGGGAGATCGACTGCACTGTCGTGTCACACTGTCACAGCGCTGAGATAGACGACAGGAAAATTTCTAATCTAGGACGGAATCTCCCGATAAGGTGCGACTTGAACCTGAAATGGTTTTACCATGATAATGCAGGTAATAGTGGGAAGGTAATAGCAGTTAATAGTGGGAAGGTAATAGCGGGTAATAGTGGGAAGGTAATAGCGGGTAATAGTGGGAAGGTAATAGTGGGTAATAGTAGGAAGGTAATAGCGGGTAATAGTGGGAAGGTAATAGCGGGTAATAGTGGGAAGGTAATAGCAGGTAATAGTGGGAAGGTAATAGCGGGTAACAGTGGGAAGGTAATAGCGGGTAATAGTGGGAAGGTAATAGCAGGTAATAGTGGGAAGGTAATAGCGGGTAATAGTGGGAAGGCAATAGCAGGTAATAGTGGGAAGGTAATAGCAGTTAATAGTGGGAAGGTAATAGTGGGAAGGTAATAGTGGGAAGGTAATAGCGGGTAATAGTGGGAAGGTAATAGTGGGAAGGTAATAGCGGGTAATAGTGGGAAGGTAATAGCAGGTAATAGTGGGAAGGTAATAACGGGTAATAGCGGGAAGGTAATAGTGGGTAATAGTGGGAAGGTAATAGCGGGTAATAGCGGGAAGGTAATAGTGGGAAGGTAATAGCGGGTAATAGTGGGAAGGTAATAGCGGGTAATAGTGGGAAGGTAATAGCAGGTAATAGTGGGAAGGTAATAGCGGGTAATAGTGGGAAGGTAATAACGGGTAATAGCGGGAAGGTAATAGTGGGTAATAGTGGGAAGGTAATAGCGGGTAATAGCGGGAAGGTAATAGTGGGAAGGTAATAGCGGGTAATAGTGGGAAGGTAATAACAGGTAATAGTATGAAGGTAATAGTGGGTAATAGTGGGAAGGTAATAGTGGGTAATAGTGGGAAGGTAATAGTGGGTAATAGTGGGAAGGTAATAGTGGGAAGGTAATAGCGGGTAATAGTGGGAAGGTAATAGCAGGTAATAGTGGGAAGGTAATAACGGGTAATAGCGGGAAGGTAATAGTGGGTAATAGTGGGAAGGTAATAGCGGGTAATAGCGGGAAGGTAATAGTGGGAAGGTAATAGCGGGTAATAGTGGGAAGGTAATAGCAGGTAATAGTGGGAAGGTAATAGCGGGTAATAGTGGGAAGGTAATAGCAGGTAATAGTGGGAAGGTAATAACGGGTAATAGCGGGAAGGTAATAGTGGGTAATAGTGGGAAGGTAATAACAGATAATATTATGAAGGTAATAGTGGGTAATAGTGGGAAGGTAATAGTGGGTAATAGTGGGAAGGTAATAGTGGGAAGGTAATAGCGGGTAATAGTGGGAAGGTAATAGCAGGTAATAGTGGGAAGGTAATAACGGGTAATAGCGGGAAGGTAATAGTGGGTAATAGTGGGAAGGTAATAGCGGGTAATAGCGGGAAGGTAATAGTGGGAAGGTAATAGCGGGTAATAGTGGGAAGGTAATAGCAGGTAATAGTGGGAAGGTAATAGCGGGTAATAGTGGGAAGGTAATAACGGGTAATAGCGGGAAGGTAATAGTGGGTAATAGTGGGAAGGTAATAGCGGGTAATAGCGGGAAGGTAATAGTGGGAAGGTAATAGCGGGTAATAGTGGGAAGGTAATAGCAGGTAATAGTGGGAAGGTAATAGCAGGTAATAGTGGGAAGGTAATAACAGGTAATAGTATGAAGGTAATAGTGGGTAATAGTGGGAAGGTAATAGTGGGTAATAGTGGGAAGGTAATAGTGGGAAGGTAATAGCGGGTATAGTGGGAAGGTAATAGCAGGTAATAGTGGGAAGGTAATAGCAGGTAATAGTGGGAAGGTAATAGCGGGTAATAGTGGGAAGGTAATAGCGGGTAATAGCGGGAAGGTAATAGCGGGTAATAGCGGGATGGTGATGTAACCAGTGCACAATGACTAGCCGGGGTTATTGTTACAAAATACAATGAGTGATGGTGCTGGAGTTGGGACCAGGTCACAGTACATTACATTAGGGCTATCTGAATCACTTTACACTGATTGACCAGTTCACTGGTATCATCAGCCAATTAAGTTGCAGAATCACTTTTACCTGCCCCGCCTCCGCATCATGAGTCATTCATGACCCTGGCTTCGTCGATTATGTCTCCGAAGTGCAATCGTCAATATAAATTAAAATTGCGACATTACATCTAAATGCCCCTAAATGATTAGTCCTATTTTCGGAAATTTACAATATTTTGTGTCAATAAATAGAGTGAACCCTATCCTGCAAATAGTGCCAGCTGCTGAGCTGCAGGGCCATGGCCATTGGCCAATCGATTAATGAATATGAATCAAGTCATGTCGTGGTTATGCCATAAATCATGATCATTATTATATGGCAAATTTTACCATTTAATTACAACTGGACTTGCTAGTGGCATCTGAGTTAAACGGTTCATGTAACTTGCCGTATCAATTGCATATTCTTGGGGTATCAATGATTGCTTGTTCCTTGAACCATCATACTATTTCCAACATATTCTTGGGTTTGGTGAGGGATAATTTTGTCATATATCACGCTGCGCGACAGTAATGATAGATCTTCCGACGAGACACAGTTGCTAAGGATTAACTTCATACTGAGCAGAGAATTCTCAGGCAGTTTCTCTGACAACGTTGTGTGGATTACTGTTCAGCAGGGACAAAAGGAAATCGCGAAATCCTTTTGTCCCTGCTGTTCAGTGTTCGTTCAATATTGTGCGAAGGCGAATTTTAACGCTTTGTAAAGTATGGTGGCGGCGAATTTTAATGCCTTTTACCTCCGTATTTGTACTCCATAGTTGTACTCCTTCTGTACCATCCAATTAAATTTCCTCATTTCTCTACTCTCGAGATTATGCATGATGCACTCCGAATGCTTCACTCTCAGGTGTTTCAGATTTCATTATCATCTGATCATCATTCCCTTTTCATAGATCGGATTAGTTGTTATGAATTATGATTTTATTGGATCTACGTGTTAAACCGCTATACTGTAGTCTCACAATATTAATTGTAACCTGATGACCCCGCAGCTAAACCAACGTGTTCGAGACTCAAGTAGTCAAGTTCTCCTAACTATCTAACAGTAACACAGACTCGTTACAAACACACCGCCTGGTGTTTACACACTGATATAATCACGTGACAATGTGAACAGCTGTGTGTGTGAGCGGTGTACCATATGTCCCACATGCACGCGGTTAACAATTACTATCTGAACACAGGGGGTTGTAGTATCTGGCATCGTGTTCTAGAATGATCAGCAGGTGTCCTCACTTACATCCTAACTCTCCAAGCTCTCTCTAGCTCTCTCTCTCCCTCTCTCTCTCTCTCTCTCCCTCTCTCTCTCTCTCTCTCTCTCTCTCTCTCTCTCTCTCTCTCTCTCTCTCTCTCTCTCTCTCTCTCTGCTCTGAGCGTCACACTCTCGCCGTCGCTCATAGTCGCTCTTTCTCTCTGGACTAGCTGGTCTCCATTCTGTACGTTTTATCATAATGACCCCGTATATTTGCTCTCTTGAGTGTAGGAGGTCAAGGTGCCCAGCTCTCTCCCCTATACCTGGCTCTCCATAGTGGGTGTTTGAAGGAGAGCTAATGGCTGGCCTGGTGTAATGGCTTATTGCCGGTTATATAGTACTATCCACCCTCTCCCCCCCCTCTCTCTCTTTCTAAACCACAGTACACTAAACAGCTTTGTTCACACGTTTTGCCTGTACCCCCTGTTTAAGTACACTGGGTGCTGTGTGTGTTCCTGTAAATTGCAGGCCCCTACTCCCCCTACTACTACCTCTGGGTAATGTGACAGGTCATCGTATTAACTTTACTACTCTCTCTCTCTCTCTCTCTCTCTCTTGTTGGTGGTAGGAGTTGTTCATGTTCATGTTATCCAAGCTCTGTTAATTGTTGTGATTCCTACTTCTTTCCTAACTCTGTTAATTGTTGTGGAACCTACTTCTTTCCTCACTCTGTTAATTGTTGTGGAACCTACTTCTTTCCTCACTCTGTTAATTGTTGTGGAACCTACTTCTTTCCTCACTCTGTTAATTGTTGTGGAACCTACTTCTTTCCTCACTCTGTTAATTGTTGTGGAACCTACTTCTTTCCTCACTCTGTTAATTGTTGTGGAACCTACTTCTTTCCTCACTCTGTTAATTGTTGTGGAACCTACTTCTTTCCTCACTCTGTTAATTGTTGTGGAACCTACTTCTTTCCTCACTCTGTTAATTGTTGTGGAACCTACTTCTTTCCTCACTCTGTTAATTGTTGTGGAACCTACTTCTTTCCTCACTCTGTTAATTGTTGTGGAACCTACTTCTTTCCTCACTCTGTTAATTGTTGTGGAACCTACTTCTTTCCTCACTCTGTTAATTGTTGTGGAACCTACTTCTTTCCTCACTCTGTTAATTGTTGTGGAACCTACTTCTTTCCTCACTCTGTTAATTGTTGTGGAACCTACTTCTTTCCTCACTCTGTTAATTGTTGTGGAACCTACTTCTTTCCTCACTCTGTTAATTGTTGTGGAACCTACTTCTTTCCTCACTTTGTTAATTGTTGTGGAACCTACTTCTTTCCTCACTCTGTTAATTGTTGTGGAACCTACTTCTTTCCTCACTCTGTTAATTGTTGTGATTCCTACTTCTTTCCTCACTCTGTTAATTGTTGTGGAACCTACTTCTTTCCTCACTCTGTTAATTGTTGTGGAACCTACTTCTTTCCTCACTCTGTTAATTGTTGTGGAACCTACTTCTTTCCTCACTCTGTTAATTGTTGTGGAACCTACTTCTTTCCTCACTCTGTTAATTGTTGTGGAACCTACTTCTTTCCTCACTCTGTTAATTGTTGTGGAACCTACTTCTTTCCTCACTCTGTTAATTGTTGTGGAACCTACTTCTTTCCTCACTCTGTTAATTGTTGTGGAACCTACTTCTTTCCTCACTCTGTTAATTGTTATGGAACCTACTTCTTTCCTCACTCTGTTAATTGTTATGGAACCTACTTCTTTCCTCACTTTGTTAATTGTTGTTGAACCTACTTCTTTCCTCACTCTGTTAATTGTTGTGGATCCTACTTCTTTCCTCACTCTGTTAATTGTTGTGGAACCTACTTCTTTCCTCACTCTGTTAATTGTTGTGAACCTACTTCTTTCCTCACTCTGTTAATTGTTGTTGAACCTACTTCTTTCCTCACTCTGTTAATTGTTATGGAACCTACTTCTTTCCTCACTCTGTTAATTGTTGTGGAACCTACTTCTTTCCTCACTCTGTTAATTGTTGTGGAACCTACTTCTTTCCTCACTCTGTTAATTGTTGTGGAACCTACTTCTTTCCTCACTCTGTTAATTGTTGTGAACCTACTTCTTTCCTCACTCTGTTAATTGTTGTGATCCTACTTCTTTCCTCACTCTGTTAATTGTTGTGGAACCTACTTCTTTCCTCACTCTGTTAATTGTTGTGGAACCTACTTCTTTCCTCACTCTGTTAATTGTTGTGGAACCTACTTCTTTCCTCACTCTGTTAATTGTTGTGGAACCTACTTCTTTCCTCACTCTGTTAATTGTTGTGGAACCTACTTCTTTCCTCACTCTGTTAATTGTTGTGGAACCTACTTCTTTCCTCACTCTGTTAATTGTTGTGGAACCTACTTCTTTCCTCACTCTGTTAATTGTTGTGGAACCTACTTCTTTCCTCACTCTGTTAATTGTTATGGAACCTACTTCTTTCCTCACTCTGTTAATTGTTATGGAACCTACTTCTTTCCTCACTTTGTTAATTGTTGTGGAACCTACTTCTTTCCTCACTCTGTTAATTGTTGTGATTCCTACTTCTTTCCTCACTCTGTTAATTGTTGTGGAACCTACTTCTTTCCTCACTCTGTTAATTGTTGTGGAACCTACTTCTTTCCTCACTCTGTTAATTGTTATGGAACCTACTTCTTTCCTCACTCTGTTAATTGTTGTGGAACCTACTTCTTTCCTCACTCTGTTAATTGTTATGGAACCTACTTCTTTCCTCACTCTGTTAATTGTTGTGGAACCTACTTCTTTCCTCACTCTGTTAATTGTTATGGAACCTACTTCTTTCCTCACTCTGTTAATTGTTGTGGAACCTACTTCTTTCCTCACTCTGTTAATTGTTGTGGAACCTACTTCTTTCCTCACTCTGTTAATTGTTATGGAACCTACTTCTTTCCTCACTCTGTTAATTGTTGTGGAACCTACTTCTTTCCTCACTCTGTTAATTGTTGTGATCCTACTTCTTTCCTCACTCTGTTAATTGTTGTGGAACCTACTTCTTTCCTCACTCTGTTAATTGTTGTGGAACCTACTTCTTTCCTCACTCTGTTAATTGTTGTGGAACCTACTTCTTTCCTCACTCTGTTAATTGTTGTGGAACCTACTTCTTTCCTCACTCTGTTAATTGTTATGGAACCTACTTCTTTCCTCACTCTGTTAATTGTTGTGGAACCTACTTCTTTCCTCACTCTGTTAATTGTTGTGGAACCTACTTCTTTCCTCACTCTGTTAATTGTTGTTGAACCTACTTCTTTCCTCACTCTGTTAATTGTTTAAATGGAACCTACTTCTTTCCTCACTCTGTTAATTGTTGTGGAACCTACTTCTTTCTCGACTGATGATATTTTGCTATACGCTCATAATAGGTACCGTGTTTATGACGTGATAAGTGCCGTGTTTTTTTTTTTGTAAAACTAATTTCTGTAATACTAATTAGTGTTTGTGATATCATAATAATATGTGCCTTTTATATAACTGTATAGACGTGGATTCTGGCGGGGAGGCGAAGCAAAATTTGTTTCACCTCTTAAATTTGGTAATATTGTGTCGTCATAAAAGTTTGTTTCACCTCCCCAGAGGTTGCTAATGAGGTATGGATTGATCACATATTTGATTACGGGTTAACTTTAAGGTAAACAAATTTGCTTCACCTCACCACCAGAATCCACGTCTAAAAATACTGTTTTGATTACTTATTCTTCATCTTTCCGACTGATTATAATTAAAACGATTAATCCTCAAATAGTTCCCTTCAGATTCTTATAATTATTTAAGGTAACCTGACACACGGGACCCCCCGGGTTTTAGTCTTGTTTTGGTGATTTTAATGTCGTGCTTGGATTGGTAGGCCTAAGATTGAGGTTATGTTTTGGTAGGTTTGGAATAGAGTTTTAGATAGAGGTTAAGATCTGTAGGACCCCTTTTTGTCAAGATACTGTATTGGCCCCGCCCCCCCCCCCCCTCCTACACCCCTGGCATTGGGACTGTATTATATAAAATCACGCACACAAATGACACAATCGATTAAGGGTTGAGCAATAAATTCAGCTCCGACAATATTGTAATATTGTATACCTAACTACCTCACTAAAATGCTGATGATTTGCATGTATGATGTACCTTATCATTTGAGAGAGAGACAGCTGTGAATGTATTAATTGTTAGCATTTTTGTTTTATAGCAACACAGAATATTTGTTTCAAGTATCTTTTTTATTTATATTATATTATGTCTGAAGTGGAGTAGAACATACTGTAAATTTACTATTAAGGGGGGGGGGGGGGGGGGGGTTGGGGGGGGGGGGGGGGGTGGCTAACACACGATGTGTTAGGCTCCCAAGGGTGCATGCACTGTGAAATCGGTTCGATATTTATCTAAAACTGGTATGGTCTCATTCTGAAGTATCGTTAGTCGACCAATTTATGGGCTATCAAATTTGTTGGGCATGTTCTTATAAGGCCATATATTTTTGCTCATAATTCGGCTTTTTTTCTTAACTTCGTCCAATTTCGTAAAGATTTTGTTTAGGGCTATTTATTGTTGACGGTCCGCGTTCCCATCAGAATTTCGGGTCCTTTTTTCCTGATCAACGTAAATAAGATGTTTAACATGTTTACTGTGACCAGTGACTAAAAAACAAGATGAAGTCGACGAAATAGTAATTTGTTGCGTTGGTTGTTTTGGGACAAGTCTCAAAGCAACCAGAAATAGGGCTCCGTAGAATCTTGCATTTTAACCAGTGAGGTGAACGCATCCTATATCACGCGACATTCTCAAATTGTATAAACCACGGTCAACAATCATTCAAATCCGTAGCTTGTCAGAATGCGACATCTCTTTACCCACTTGAAGCATCCAACGTTCAGTAAAATATCTTTAGCTGCCACTTTTAATATCGTTATTACATCACTATCCATATTTTGTTTGTTGAGCTCAGCTTAGTTCGATTAATAAGGTCATTGTTGATGAAAATTCAACTATTTAAACTTAAATCATCGATTCCTAGAAAGTCTTCATATTTAATTCGTTTATTAAATAGTGATAACGTTTTACAAGATAGAGTGAGAGAGAGAGTGAGAGAGAGAGAGAGAGAGAGAGAGAGAGAGAGAGAGAGAGAGAGAGAGAGAGAGAGAGAGAGAGAGAGAGAGAGAGAGAGAGAGAGAGAGAGAGAGAGAGAGAGAGAGAGAGAGAGAGAGAGAGAGAGAGAGAGAGAGAGAGAGAGAGAGAGAGAGAGAGAGAGAGAGAGAGAGAGAGAGAGAGAGAGAGAGAGAGAGAGAGAGAGAGAGAGAGAGAGAGAGAGAGAGAGAGAGAGAGAGAGAGAGAGAGAGAGAGAGAGAGAGGGAGAGAGAGAGAGAGAGAGAGAGAGAGAGAGAGAGAGTGAGAGAGTGAGAGAGAGTGAGAGAGAGTGAGAGAGCAGAGCATGTCGTTCAAATCAATCCCATTAGACTGCGCGGTGTACACGGCTATATAATATCTTTATATCTTTGTTATATATACCTACATTGAGATAGAGATTGCAGTTGATTAGAGCTTATATAGCAATGTACTCAGTGGTGGCGGCTTACCTGCGCACCTTAACTGCTAGCAGTTCTTTATGCTGCCATTTGTGGGTTCGGTTCTTTCATTTTATGTTTAATGTTGTACTATGGGACTTATTGTCGACTTTCTCTTTACCGGTGATGTAGAAGAGTTTACTGTGGTGGAGGGTGTTGGATGCCACTCGCCATTCCGATAATATGTCAAATAACTCCCAATCATAACCTCGATATATCATTAAATTTAATAATATGTGTTGGGTATAATTTGACAGCTTAATGATTTTGTCAGGTTGCGCGGTGAATGGATATATCATGATAAATATCATCAAATGATTTTTCAAAATCATATTTTTACCAATTGTTGAATCTGCTTGTCTGACAGTTTATATTATAGAAATGCCGTTCCTAAAAACAACATATAATCAGCTATCAAGTAATCGCATTATCACGTGATCCAAATTTTAGACGTTCTGTACTTAATGAGAGTTTTCATATAGAAATCTTCAGGGTTTTTAAATTGCTGTTTGAATAGAGACAAATTGGCAGCGCAAGCATGTAAAGCTAGAAGCTTTGCATAAATTTATAAGCTTAAGTTTAATATTCGGAATGTGATAGATTGCAATATGTAAGTAAGAAAAATCTGAGCGTTAACTCTTCCTACCATATGCTAGGAGATCTAAATAGTTGGGATAGCTAACGATATGGGAGGTGACGACCTTGCAGCGGAAGCTGCAGCACTAAAACAGAAAATAAGGGATTGTAGAAAGGAAATGTGTGATACTCAGCTTATCAACGAGACGGGCGACATCGAGACCATCAAGTTGACTCTTCGTGTTAGGAAAACTCTGAGAGGTCATCTGTCAAAGGTTTGTAGTAAAGTTGATTATATTGGCGATTCTCTTCTTGACACAATGACAGATGATTAAGGCGTACTTAATTTTCGAGTCAAGCAGAGAATCGTATAATGAAATAGACATATGTGACGGGTTATCCAAACGTAACACTTACACATGTTTAAAAAAAGGGTGACCAGTTTCAGTGACCCATATCTTGTTCAGGTGTACGCGATGGACTGGGCTGAGGACAGCCGACACCTTGTCTCAGCTAGTCAGGATGGTAAACTCATAGTTTGGGACGCATACACCGCCAACAAGGTCCACGCTATTCCACTTCGTTCTTCGTGGGTCATGACCTGCACCTACGCTCCTTCCGGTAGGGTAGTTTGGTGTTTGTGGCGATATACTACTTTAACTAACATCGACTATGGCCTACCTTTCAAATTTGCTTGCCTGCTGTTTTAGCTTAGTTATAATCTGAGCAATATCGTTGTTGTCACAATATTGGACGCACACGTTTATATGATATTATATAGAAAGATGCTTTAAGCATCGAAAAATACCTCTGATTCTACTCTGATTCATGAATCAAAATGTTGTTAAACTTTAAGGGCACGCGTGCGTACGTGTTGCTTTAACTTAAAGCAACACGTACGCACGCGTGCCCTTTATTGATTTTTATTTTCTCAGGAAACTTCGTTGCGTGCGGTGGCTTGGACAATCTATGTTCTATATATAACTTGAAGACTAAAGAAGGCAACGTCAAAGTAAGCCTCATCTTCTTGAAGCCTTTAACGCGACATATTAGTGATTATGATTTTTGTACGAGGTTCGGAAAAATACACCTTTACATTATCATATCTTCCAGGTAACAAGGGAGTTGGCGGGACACAATGGTTACTTATCATGTTGCAGGTTCATCTCATCATCACGTCATCATCACGTCATCATTACGTCATCATTACGTCATCATTAGTTTACATTATCATATCTTCCAGGTAACAAGGGAGTTGGCGGGACACAATGGTTACTTATCATGTTGCAGGTTCATCTCATCATCACGTCATCATCACGTCATCATTACGTCATCATTACGTCATCATTAGTTTACATTATCATATCTTCCAGGTAACAAGGGAGTTGGCGGGACACAATGGTTACTTATCATGTTGTAGGTTCATTTCTGATAAGCATCATCATTACGTCATCATCACGTCATCATCACGTCATCATCACGTCATCATTACGTCATCATTCTTTACATTATCATATCTTCCAGGTAACAAGGGAGTTGGCGGGACACAATGGTTACTTATCATGTTGTAGGTTCATTTCTGATAAGCAGATTCTTACTTCCTCAGGTAGGCTCTCTATTCACTGTTACTTGTATTTTATATGTGTAACTAACAGTGACTCACCAATACCAATACTAATGAACTGAGTGCTGGTCCCAAGTCCAGACACCTTCATCTATTGCTTTTCGTTACTATGACCATGTCTAGTCTTTGACTAATGATTCGCACATTTCCTGGGACAATTTCTCACCTCAGAGGAGGGTATTCTTACGAGTGTTATCTCTCGATCAATGATAACACACATCACGTCATCATCACGTCATCATCACGTCATCACCACCGTCATCATCACGTCATCATCACGTCATCACCACCGTCATCAACCTACGCCTAACCAGCCGTTTAGCTGTACACCAGGACCGAGGAAGAAGTGACATTACTACCTCCTTATATCAGCGCCACACATCATTTAACATTACTACCTCCTTATATCAGCGCCACACAACATTTAACATTACTACCTCCTTATATCAGCGCCACACATCATTTAACATTACTACCTCCTTATATCAGCGCCACACATCATTTAACATTACTACCTCCTTATAACAGCGCCACACATCATTTAACATTACTACCTCCTTATATCAGCGCCACACATCATTTAACATTACTACCTCCTTATATCAGCGCCACACATCATTTAACATTACTACCTCCTTATATCAGCGCCACACATCATTTAACATTACTACCTCCTTATATCAGCGCCACACATCATTTAACATTACTACCTCCTTATATCAGCGCCACACATCATTTAACATTACTACCTCCTTATATCAGCGCCACACAACATTTAACATTACTACCTCCTTATATCAGCGCCACACATCATTTAACATTACTACCTCCTTATATCAGCGCCACACATCATTTAACATTACTACCTCCTTATAACAGCGCCACACATCATTTAACATTACTACCTCCTTATATCAGCGCCACACATTATTTAACATTACTACCTCCTTATAACAGCGCCACACATCATTTAACATTACTACCTCCTTATATCAGCGCCACACATCATTTAACATTACTACCTCCTTATATCAGCGCCACACATCATTTAACATTACTACCTCCTTATATCAGCGCCACACATCATTTAACATTACTACCTCCTTATAACAGCGCCACACATCATTTAACATTACTACCTCCTTATATCAGCGCCACACATCATTTAACATTACTACCTCCTTATATCAGCGCCACACATCATTTAACATTACTACCTCCTTATATCAGCGCCACACATCATTTAACATTACTACCTCCTTATATCAGCGCCACACATCATTTAACATTACTACCTCCTTATATCAGCGCCACACATCATTTAACATTACTACCTCCTTATATCAGCGCCACACATCATTTAACATTACTACCTCCTTATATCAGCGCCACACATCATTTAACATTACTACCTCCTTATATCAGCGCCACACATCATTTAACATTACTACCTCTTTATATCAGCGCCACACATCATTTAACATTACTACCTCCTTATATCAGCGCCACACATCATTTAACATTACTACCTCCTTATATCAGCGCCACACATCATTTAACATTACTACCTCCTTATATCAGCGCCACACATCATTTAACATTACTACCTCCTTATATCAGCGCCACACATCATTTAACATTACTACCTCCTTATATCAGCGCCACACATCATTTAACATTACTACCTCTTTATATCAGCGCCACACATCATTTAACATTACTACCTCCTTATATCAGCGCCACACATCATTTAACATTACTACCTCCTTATATCAGCGCCACACATCATTTAACATTACTACCTCCTTATATCAGCGCCACACATCATTTAACATTACTACCTCCTTATATCAGCGCCACACATCATTTAACATTACTACCTCCTTATATCAGCGCCACACATCATTTAACATTACTACCTCCTTATATCAGCGCCACACATCATTTAACATTACTACCTCCTTATATCAGCGCCACACATCATTTAACATTTAACACCGTCTCCTTCAGTTAATAACCTGTTTGATTTTCAGTTCTAGGACATCTCTAATCTCTATGTACCTAATCTAGGGGTAGGCAAAGAGCTAAACGCTATTATAATATTATTTCTTATCGTGGGCATTAAACTTGCTCCTCTTTTTCCATCTCCGATACGTATACTGTATGATCGGAGAATAGCATGGGGATTATTTTTAATTTGTTTACTCCTGTTATCTTCTGCATAAGGTTAGTTATGCGGCGCGTATTTAATTTCATTATAACAATTTTCGGAGTTTTCTTTCCTTACATCTTTTCATTTTTCTGGCATCAATTATAGTCAATACAACTGTTTGCTACTGTCGAATACTCTCATTGCTAAATTTCATCCCCGATTTTTATCAAAAAAAACTTGTTTTGGCTAGTATTTAGGTCATTGCTAAATTTTTACATTAAGAGCCTATTTTTTCGCAATTTCCCATGCTAAGGCCCTTTTTCCAAATTTACATACATCTTTGCGAGGGCATACTTTCTCTACATACCCTTTTTGGAACAGCACTTGATCGCAAGCACAAGTGCTCATGCTTCTCCCAGCTGATCTACAGGCTACTGCACGGCAATAGGGACGCAAAATGATGGCAATTAAATCACCCTGTTAAAAATAATCTTGAATGTTTAGCAGCGACTATTAGACTAACTAAACCTGATATGCATGTTCTTTATGTAGAAAGTAGATAATATGTAGTTTTTATATCATATTTTAGACTGATATACGGAACAGAGTGGAAACAAAGGATAAGGTAGTTTGAAAAATACACTACTAAAATATCAATAGTTAAAACTAAAAAACTAGTTTTGATTTATGATATTATACCATTATATTTTTCAAGCTGCCTTATCTTTTGTCCGACCAGAATTACAGGATTAATATCTAAGCTGACATTACACCAGGTGACACGACGTGTGCCTTGTGGGATATAGAGACTGGACAGCAAACTACCGCGCTGGTGGGACACGAGGGCGATGTCAACTGCATCTCTCTTGCTCCTGACGGCAACACATTCATATCAGGTCCGTAACCGGGACCGTTTCTTTCTAAATAGTAAAGACGTTAATATTAGGAACATTGTTTTGTGATAGGTTAACTCTGTATTTCTTTTAGTTTTATGATTTGAAATAAATTTAATACAAATTTTGATCGTTCATGGAGATGGCGTGGATGATGGATATGAAATTAAAAGAGAAATGTTAAATTTATGCCTGTCACGGCGATTTCTATCAAATCTGGTAACCTGTAATTGGCAGGATCCTGTGATACATCGTCCAAACTATGGGATATTCGAGACGGTATGGCAAACCAGACCTTCTACGGGCACGAACTGGACATAAACGCTATTTCTTTCATGTCTAACGGACTAAACTTTGCGACGGGCAGTGACGATGCAACCTGTCGAATGTTCGACATCCGGTCAGACCAGGAAGTTGCCTGCTACGGAGGTGAACACATCATCTGTGGGATCACTTCCGTTGCTTTTAGCAAGAGTGGCAGGGTCCTCTTTGCTGGGTATGATGATTTTAATTGTCATGTCTGGGACGTGTTGAAATTGGAACGAGCCGCCCAATTGATGGGGCACGAGAACAGAGTAAGCTGCTTGGGGGTCAATGAGGAGGGTGTGGCTCTCTGTACTGGAAGCTGGGATAGTTTCCTCAAAATCTGGAATTAGGGGGACTTTGTATGTCATAATATACACTGACTATCCCATATATATATCAGGCCCTGTAATACTTGTCTCTTAAAACTGTAAGAATTCTGAAAGTGTAAAAGGTACAATAATAATCATTACTTATACTCACCTACTCTCAATGTATGAACTTAATGTATATCATATCTTGGCAATTCGGTATTTGGTCATATCTTGGCAATTCGGTATTTGGTCATATCTTGGCAATTAGGCATTTGGGAATTTGTAGATACTGTATTAAGTTAATTCATCATATCATAGAGGTCATGTTCAGTATTCACAGTAGAATTAGCACCGTGGTGTACCTACCTACCTACCTATTGGTAGTGTGTTACCATGTTTACTTACTGGTGTGCCTACCTACCTATTGGTAGTGTGTTACCATGGTTACTTACTGGTGTGCCTACCTACCTATTGGTAGTGTGTTACCATGGTTACTTACTGGTGTGCCTACCTACCTACCTATTGGTAGTGTGTTACCATGGTTACTTACTGGTGTGCCTACCTACCTATTGGTAGTGTGTTACCATGGTTACTTACTGGTGTGCCTACCTACCTACCTATTGGTAGTGTGTTACCATGGTTACTTACTGGTGTGCCTACCTACCTACCTATTGGTAGTGTGTTACCATGGTTACTTACTGGTGTGCCTACCTACCTACCTATTGGTAGTGTGTTACCATGGTTACTTACTGGTGTGCCTACCTACCTATTGGTAGTGTGTTACCATGTTTACTTACTGGTGTGCCTACCTACCTATTGGTAGTGTGTTACCATGGTTACTTACTGGTGTGCCTACCTACCTTTTTGGTCATATCTTGGCAATTCGGTATTTACCATGGTTACTTACTGGTGTGCTGAACTTCCCAAGGTAACCTTTTGATCGGCGCTGCAAATTTTTTTTCAAAACTTCTAAAAATTCTTACAATTGTCTACAAAACATTACAAAATTTGTTTAACAATTTGTTACCATAAAAGTAAAAGGAATTTTAAAAATATCTAAGAAATTTTTTAGCAGAAGTATTTTTCTATTATAACTTTAAAGTTACTCTTTTTTGCTTGGAACAGGAAAGCGAGCCGCAACATAGGAGGCATATATCCCGGTTACCTAGATATTCCAAGAATATTCGTTCTACAACTAGTGTACATAGTTTTGATGTTTGGATATTGGATCCCTGGCCCTGGTAATACAAAATCTGTTTTCCGAGGTGCGGTTTTTAATCTTATTTGATTGACAGTAGTGCGTTATCAGTAGTGCGTTATCGTAGTGCGTTATTATTGATAAGTAGATGAGAAACCAACCTTTATTAATTTATGCCATAATTATGTCTGCATCTGATTTAATGTGAACCTGAGGCACCAGTGAACAGTGCACACAAAACCCATTTGTTAGCCATTTTAATAGGATGACAGGGAACCATTACAGTCACTTCATGTCTAATCCTATAATATCTAGTACATACTTTTTCAGCATTTTTCATCAAAAGTTTCTTAACTGAATCTTTTGTTTATTAGCCGGCTACTTCTTAGTTTGAACAATACAGCCTTGTGGTTACTGTGAAGGGTATTTGAAGGGCAATACATTTTAATTTTATTCAACACTGATCGACAAGCTTTTAAGTTTTTAATTGGAGTAAGGAGAATCAACTATTTATTTGATATTTGATTGTTGTATTTGATTGTAAATGAAATATTCTGTAGTTGATCTTGAGCTCATGTTTTAAATCTAAGGGTTGACAATATTAACTTAATTCTTACAATGCCTTGAAATAATATGACAAGTTTTTATGAGATTATCGTTAAACAGCTCCTCAGAACCTGCTGACCCACGAATTTATTGCAATCTTCGTCAGGTTATATTGTTCGTATAACTATATAAACAATAGTTTGTTTATGTCTTATAACGATCGTAGATTTACTCGCTGAATAAGCCAAAACGTTTTTTTCACAACCATGTGGGGCATTTTGTATTATTGTAAGGTTAAAGATTAAGCAATTTATCGCGAGATATTTAAGTGTAACTATTCCGTGAAACGAACTTATTTTGACATGCTACATCTGTCTTGAATTTGATTGGTTGAAATTGCCAGCTGATTGTACGATAGCTGTCTTTCGTGACAGTATGATATGCCAAAACAGGTGTGTTTCTTCTGTCAGTCTAAAGTGAAGTTTATAAATCCTGATGTCGGCCCTTAGATAAAACAAGGGGTTTATTATACAGTGCTTTCCTGATATTTAAGATTTAAGGTACTATACTTAGTGTTTAAGTTTATTTAGGCAATGAATTTAACCTGGTAAACTGAAATTTCACTGAATTTCAACCACCCTTTTCTTTGGTGCTCATTTTGAGCATTCCATTTCTGTTCAGTCAAGTCTCACCTAAACTTTTCAATTATATATATCTTGAAAAGGTATTGAAATTTGATGGTCATATTGATTAAATCTAAGATAAGGGATCGTTTACATATCTGAAATCTTCAAGTTTTTGCTGACGTAATAATATGTAATCGGTACCTTCTCATGATGGCAGTGCCTTAATTTTAGTGTTAAGAAGTGATATAATAAATGTTATATTAATAATGAATTGGTTATTGTATTCTGAGCATAGATACTAGCATCATTCTAAGTGTACACACCGTATATTTTACTATTGGATGGGGAAGCAGACTTGTTGTGAACGTACTGTGTACAAGACACGATATTTTCAAGTCAGTGTTAAAACGAGCTAGCTCGGCTCCCTAGTTGTGTACACTGTGTGTATATATTGGGCTATCGCTTAGATTAATTGGGTTGGAGAATCGACCATGCATACATGCAGATATATTAACGGACGCTATTTTCACTGATAAGCGATTGGGAAAATGTATCTAGGTCGACATAATGCCGAGTTAGGTATTATCCGAAAACTTTCGGTTTTCATGATAGATGCTCAAATTCGATCGAGCTACCGGCTCCATGCTTACAAGCTCATCAGTGAGAAATTGTTTGTTATCTAGCAGTTTATTCTTATTTCCGGGTGGTCAGTGAACTGTACCAGGACACGATATTATCAGGCATTATTATAACGAGCTAGCTCGGCCCCCAAGGTGTGGACACTTTGTGTTGAACATGGATTAATTGAGTTTTGTGTACTACAATAGATACGACGCAATACTGAAGCAGTCGCTATCTAAAATTTGATTGAAATCTCTTCGCTGACTTAAACATTCACCACTGCTAACCCATTTTAAAAGATCACAAGTTCTCCCTAGCTTGATATGTTAGATTAGCTGCATGACCCAAAGTAGACGGAGAACCTTTTAAGATGACTTTTGAGGCGCCAATACAAAAGCTGCTTACGCTATCTACCTATTGGTAGTGTGTTACCATGGTTACGCTATCTTGCGGATGATGAGTAATCACTCCACGCTCTACGCTCGCTATCTTTAATTCGTTATGAAGGTACCTTTAATTCATAATGAAGGTAGCTTTGATGGATATTCCAACGTCATTTCTAAGCTGTAACATTTTTAGAAGTTCTTTAATTTATTACCTGATAGTTGACAGGCAATCAGCTAAAATTATTCCTAGTTTTTATTTATTGTTAGTTAACTAAAGTTAAGCATGTAAAGCTAAAAACTGGTCCTTAATTTATTAGCATTAAAATTAAGATCGCTATGCATCTGCACGCTTAAATCAGCACGTAGCTGAACTCAAAGCATTAACTCTTTCTACCATATACTAGGAGATATATAAATAGTTGAGATTGTTGACGATATGGGAGGTGACGACCTTGCAGCGGAAGCCGCTGCCTTGAAACAGAAAATAAGGGATAGTAGAAAAGAGATGTGTGATACTCAGCTTATCAACGAAACGGGCGACATCGAGTCCATCAAGTTGACTCTTCGTGTTAGGAAAACTCTGAGAGGTCATCTGTCCAAGGTTTGTAATAAAGTTTATAAGGACGTCAAAACGTGGTTGCACATTGAGTCAAGAGAAGTTTCGTCCATAAAATCGTGTTCGTAATCATAGAAAACTATCATATCGTTTAATTTCAAACATTATTGATACGACTGGTTAGAAATAAGAATTCCTCATTATTAATATTCAAATATCATCATTATTAAATTGATTTGAGTATTCAACATTTTTCATTTCCTTATACATCGAGGTAAGTAAGTTTCTTTTTTCTGCCTATATCAATAGTTACCTGTGTTAGTGACACATTTCAAGTGTACCCAAATTCCAACTGTTCTTTCCCACTATGGAGATCGGAGAATGGTCAGACGAAGTCACAATTCTTGTTTAGGTGCGTTTACATTTTTGCTCACAAAAAAGGGTGAACAGTCTCAGTAACTCATTTTTTCCTCAGGTTTTTGCGATGGACTGGGCTGAGGACAGCCGACATCTTGTCTCAGCTAGTCAGGATGGTAAACTCATAGTTTGGGACGCATACACCGCCAACAAGGTCAACGCTATTCCACTTCGTTCTTCATGGGTCATGACTTGCACCTACGCTGCCTCAGGTATGGCAAAATAGATCACTTGGTACTGGGCGGTGTGGTATTTCTTTGTTAGAAATCACATCTTGATACTTTCTAATTCCGTATGACGTGTGTTACAAGACTTTTGTTTGTTGATCCCCCAATATCTGCCCCCTCCCCCTCCGCCTACAATGTCTGCCGTTAAAGTTTGCAGATAGTTTTCAGTTCGTGAACCAAATGTACTGCTTTTTTAGTTTCGAGCTTAACAATATCGATGTCGTTACAACTTATGTATTATGTATAGAAACATAATTTAAGCGCCCCGCCCAAAGCCTGTAATGCTATTCTAATATCTGAAACAAAATGTTGTCGGAGCAACCTGAGCCTTTTATTTATGTTTCTTTTTCAGGAAACTTTGTTGCATGTGGTGGACTGGACAATCTGTGTTCTATATATAACTTGAAGACAAAAGAAGGAAACGTCAAAGTAAGTCTCACCTCCTTGAAGCCTTTAATGTGACATATCAATTGTAATTGTTGTAGTTAACAAAACGCAGAAAGATGGGTAAAATATATATCTATTTCCCTTAATGAGTAATAACCTAACAGGTAACGAGAGAGTTGGCGGGGCACGATGGTTACTTATCATGTTGCAGGTTCATCAACGATGAGCAGATCTTAACCTCCTCGGGTAGGCTCTCTAGTCTCTAATCTCTATTCAATACCAAATCTTGTTACCCGTGACTCACCAGTACTAATAGTACCTAATAGTACTATATATGGGGGGGGGGGGGGGGGGGGGGGGGGGGGGGGGGGGGGGGGGGGGGCCAACCATATTTCAGTATATTAAAGTATATCCCCGGGTCAAAATCGGAAAAAATCCTACATTTTAATATACTTTAATATACCTACAATTAGAAGATTTATATTCTTCGTTAAGATTTACATGATGAACTATATTTTTCACTCAGATTCGCAATATAAGCCTGTTTTAGGACTAGTACATGAATTTCCATCCAGATTGGTCAAAAATTGGCTGAGCTATGAGCTTTAAAAAATATGCCCATATTTGGGCATACGCTTTTGTCCAAATTCGCTTTTGCCCAAATTCGATAAAATTTCAATATTTTTTAATGAGACTAACTCTATGTGAAATATATAACTCAGTGTTTGTTGGATATAGTGGATACTAAGTAAAAAGACCTCCATGAACAAAATTGGGAAAATTGCACATAATATCTCGGTTCAGAATACTAGCCAAAATAACTTCATTAAAATTGAAATAACTCCATCAGTTTTCAATATTTTTTCAAGAACTTTTTGGAATCGATTAAGGATTGCATTTCAAGCTTATTTTGGGCAACAATTTTTGATGTAGGCCTCCAAGGAGATAGGGATATATTAAAGTATATTAAAGTATATTAAAGTATATTAAAGTATATCCCCGGGTCAAAATCGGGAAAATCCTACATTTTAATATACTTTAATATGGTTGGCCCCCCCCCACCCCCCCCCCCCCATATATAGTACTACCTAATAGTAGTCCAGTACTAATGTACTAATCCCGAGTTCAGACGCCATCGTTTATTGTTTTTCATGTCCTTAACCGTGACTATAGAGTCACAGCTTGGATGTGAACCCCATTTTTCTCAAAATTCGACTTTTTGGAACAGAGCCAAAAAGATTAACAAAGTTGAATCGTTGGAACAAATGAGCTTAATAAATTAAATTTGTAAGCTTTATGAACTAATGGCAACCGATAATGGGCATTTTGCTCCTTTATAAAATGTTTTTTTGTTTTTCAAAATCAGGACATTATTTTTGAAACACCCTGTATATACCAGGTGACACGACGTGTGCCTTGTGGGATATAGAAACCGGACAACAAACAACCTCTCTAGTGGGACATGGGGGTGATGTCAACTGTATCTCTCTAGCCCCTGATGGCAACACATTCATTTCAGGTTTGTGACCGGCACTCTTTGTATTGCCATCAAATAACATGTTACTCTCATAGGTATATCGCTTAAGATTAATTGGATAAGAAAAATCGAATCGATCATGGATAATACTTCATTTAATATGAACATATTATAACCCCTATCAAATCTGGTAACCTTCATTTGGCAGGATCTTGTGATACCACCTCCAAACTGTGGGATATCAGAGACGGGTTGGCAAACCAAACGTTCGAGGGACACGAACTAGACATAAATGCTATATCCTTTATGTCTAACGGACTAAACTTTGCGACGGGAAGTGAAGACGCAACCTGTCGAATGTTTGACATCCGGTCAGACCAGGAGATGGCGGTTTACGGAGGGGAGCACATCATCTGTGGGATCACTTCCGTTGCTTTTAGCAAGAGTGGCAGGGTCCTGTTTGCTGGGTATGATGATTTCAATTGTCGCGTGTGGGATTTGTTGAAGATGGAACAAACCGCAGCACTTATGGGGCACGAGAACAGGGTGAGTTGCTTGGGGGTCAACGAGGAGGGACTAGCCCTCTGTACTGGTAGCTGGGATAGTTTCCTCAAAATCTGGAATTAGGGGGACTTTGTATGTCTGGATATTCACTAACGCTCCCATATCAGGTCATATACTTTCAAAACTACGGGAGCTCTGCTTTTCCCAGAGTAAAAGGGACAATTCTCGTTATTCTCATGTCTACACCAAACATTAACACAAACGTTAACAACATTCTACAGCAAATTTCTTTCAAAAAATAGGAACTATAGAAACATCTTTATCATATTTTGGCAATTGGGTATTCAAAAATTTTATCGTAGCCACCGTTCAAAATAAAACTCTTAGTTTCTCCTCAGAATCTTCAAATAAGTATACACATTTTCTCCCCACATTTTTGTTTGTTTAATTATTGGATTCCTGGTATGATAAAATCTGTTTTATCTAATTTGATTCTCGCAGTAATGTGTTATCATAGAGATTTAGTTATAAATCAACCTTTATTATTTTATGCCATCATATGTTATGTCTGCATCTAAGTTGGATTTTTATGCGAACCTGATGTATCAATACAGTTTACACAGCAGCACACCGTTTTTAGCCATTTTATTATGATGACAGTGAAAATGCATATATTGCATGTTCATATTATGGAGTAGATATTTTAATACAACTTTTTGCCTTTCTGCTCCCATTTTTAATGATGATCCGTCATATTTCAAAAATAACCGAACTTTAATTTGATTTTTTGAATTCCCGGTAACTCGTTATGTTGAGATAAGTTTGAAATATTATATAAACTATAATTATACAAATCCTGGCATGTACTTTTTTCTTGGAAAGTTTCTTAACCGAATCAGATACTGCGAGTGTTATAAATGATGTGGCCGGCTACTTCTTAAGTTGCAGAGTAAAGCATGGTAGACAGTAGTTGCTGTTAAGGGTACATGGAGCTCAAGACATTTTAATTTTATTCAACACTGATCGATAAGCTTTTAAGTTTTTATTTGATATTTGATCGTTGTATTTGATTGTAAATGATATATTCTGTAGTTGTTCTTGAGCTCCTGTTTTAAATCTAAGGGTTGACAATATTTACTTAATACAACACCTTGAGATAATACGATATGTTTTTATGAGATTTAATTATCGTATAACAGAATTTCTTCGCAAAACATGCTATCTGATTACAATCTTGATTAATTTTAATCTTCGTCAAGTTATTACACGCAATAGTTTGTTTACCTTATCGGACCTTATTTGGACGGACATTACTTGAACGCTGGAGGCCCTAGCGTTCATCTTAATGTCCGTTCAAATAAAGTCCGTTCAATTAATGTCCGTCCAAGTTAAAGTCCGTCGAAATTTTAAAAAAATTTTTTCTATTTCGAACTTTTTGCCCAGAATATGACAACTTTGAGAACTTTATTGTGCCGCAAGTTAACGACGGAAAGGTTCTCCTTGGTCTGCCGGAGGCACAGAAAACTCTACTACTACTACTACTAGTATATGATGTTTTCAAGGGTCACTTGACGGAAAAAAGTCAACAAAATTATGGCACTCAACAACATAGTTCATGAACTAGTCCCCGCCAACATGACAAACTTGTTCCAGCCTAGCTCTAGATATTATATGGGTAAATCGTGTTGCCAAGGACATTGTCCGACGTTTTTATAGTTCATATTAATAATGAAACAGTGCTAGGAAAGCTCCACGTGATGTCAAGGTTAACCTTAAGTTGTCTAAGATAAAACCACTTCACGCCGAATGGCTTGTAAAAGTTAACACTGAAATGTAGGACCGGGGTAGTTTGATAAAAAAAGGTTTCCATAAAGCTAGAAATCACTGATGCTTTAAGCATGGACTATTTCATGCACGAAAACCCATTTGATGAAGATGATATGTGATATTAGACACTGATCATGTACACATTTTTAAACATTTTTACTGCTTAAAGACTGCTTTTCTTACTAACTGTATAAAAAATGGATTTAAAAATCATTTGCTGAAATTTAAAAAACGTCAAAAAAACGCCAAAAAAACGTCAAAAAAACGTCAAACAAAATTCGGATTTTTGATGGTTTTGAATGCCTTCGAGCGTTCATATTAATGTCCGTTCATAAATATGTCCGTTCATGTAATGTCCGTCCAAATAAGGTCCGATAAGGTATGTCTTTTTATGATGGTAGATGTGCTCACTGAATAAGTCAAAACTTGTTTCACGTTCACTTGGCACATTTTGTATTGTTCTCAGGATAAAGATCGAGCAATTTATCTCGAGATGTGTAAGTGTAAATAGTCCGCGAAACAATTATCCTGTGTCAGCAATTTAATGGTCTGTCAAAACGGACAGACCATGTTAAAATGAAATTATCTGATTAATGATTATGCATTATGTCAGTTCTAAATAAGCCGCTTAATTTTGTCTTTTTATCATCATTTGCAGACGTAATATGTGTCATGTGAACGGTCCCTTATTATGATGGCATTGTCTTTTAGTTTTAATGTTAGTGTTAAGAAGTTATATTATAGATGTTATAAATGATGAATTGGTTATTGTATTCCTAGTATAGATCCCAGAGTAATTTTTTGTTTGCTGCTAGATACTACCAATGGGTCCGGGACTCTACGGCGTAAGACTCTAACCCTAACCCGCCGTAGAGTCCCGGACCCCACTACTAATATCACAGGGCAGAGGATACTATGTCGCGACAAATATAATAGAGCAGTCTGGTGGTGAATTGGACCTATCCGTGTATAACAGTGTAGGTGCATATAGGGCCCTGCGATGATATCAAAGTGACCCAAATTGCAAATCGATGTATCTTGGACACTGATTCCAAATCTGAAATCACTCCATAACATTGCTTCCCTAATGGTTTATTTCATTATTTTTTATTGTTAATTAACAAAAAAACTGCTATTTTCTTATTTTGGACACGTGAATACCAGTTAAACGCAAACAGCAAATTCTACTGTTTATGGTCAGAGTTTGGAGTAATACGGTTTAAGTTTATAGTTACCTAGCTTGCTAGTCTTTCTTGCTGAGAAGCGAGCAAGAGACCAGAAAGCTTGAAGCTAGCCTAGATAACCTTATTTTTAAAAATTTAAAAAAATAAATATGCAACCTACTAAAACCAATGGGGCCCTCCCCGGGGTCATTACATTTACTCTCGCATTTGCGAGAGTCGTCCCAAAGGTGTGAAAGTAGGTCAAGATTTGTTCACACCAAGCTCTAGCATCGCTATTAGTATTTGTTGACCATCTGCCTTCACTGAAGTATGTTTTTAGAGAGTGGAGGCCGACCGTCAGCTTGGGAAGCAGGGCCAAGTGGTAAACAACGTCAAGGCTCCCTTCCACATGGACCATGTTGGTTTTGGCAGATACTGTGGTAATAAGATATGAAGTGAATGAGTGAAATGAAGTGAGTGAAAAGGGTGTAAAAGAGGAAGAGCTTGTAAGGTAGTTTAGGAATGGAAGGAAGCAGGGCATGTACTACAAAAAACAGCTAGTAGTACTGTAAGATAGTAACAATAACCATTGATAATTAAGTAACAAAGACAGCAATATAAATGGGGTGGACAATTTGCCCTTATCGGCCAATAGAACTTTTGTGACCTATTTTGTCTCCTGTAAGTGAAAGTTTAAGAAGTTTGATATACCCCTGCCAGATCGGCATGTCCCCTGCCTGAAATCTTTTGCTAATGTACCATTTGGCAACAATATTAAAGATAACCTAGATAACCTTAACAATAAAAGCTGAACTCAACACATAACAGAGTATATGAACTTACACTTAAATGTTTATAACATGCTGAGAATGAGATGCGTCTCGTTGCCGGTTCTAATTTCTGAAACATGAACAATTAAAACAAATATTAACCATTTTTATTACGGGTTACCTGGGGACCCCAGGCTATTATATTTATGTTCATAATCATAGAGATTCGGCGGAAAGACAAGCTGAGCGCCGCCCAGTAAGATTATGGATTACGGGTACCATCCGTTGATGGGTATAATACTCTGATCGTCCCGGTCTGGAACCCCAGCAAAATCACCGATATAGAAGCAATTGAAAATGTTCAGAGGAACTACACTCGCCGTATCTTAGGTTGTCAGCAATTGGACTATTGGGACCGTCTTAAGAAGCTGGACCTGCTCTCCCTGCAGAGGCGGAGAGAGCGATACATCCTGATCCATACATGGAAGATGGCAAACGACCTTGCTCCAAATGACATCAACATGGTATTCAAGGAAAACGCTCGACATGGCATAAAAGCCATAGTCCCACCACTGAACAACAAATCGCAACGATCAATGGCCACTCATTACGAGAATTCCTTTGGAGTGAATGCAGCGAGACTATGGAACCTCCTCCCACGACAAGTGAACAGTTTAACTGCTCTAGGACTCTTCAAGGTATCACTTGCTCGATTTTTGGAGACTCTTCCCGATACCCCGCCAACCAAAGGATACACCGCCATCACCAACAACTCACTCCTGGAATGGAATCTACAGAAAGATCTGAACCAGGAATGAATGGAGGACGTACTAGTTACTGTTGTCCAGAAGCACTCCCTGCCAAACCAACCTAAAGTACCTAAAGTAAGTAAGTCCATGGTAAATCTGATTTCAATGCCAAACTTGCTGTTTGCTCTTTTATATACGGGCAATACATTTCCAACCTTGTTACTAATATTGTGAGTCTTCTCACCCTGGTCCCCTTTACTGTAATCACCGTGATTAACATAGTCCCGTCACCCTGGTCCCCTTTACTGTAATCACCGTGATTAACATAGTCTTCTCACCCTGGTCCCCTTTACTGTAATCACCGTGATTAACATTGTCCCGTGGGCCTATGTGGGTACGTATTTTAAGTCACATACGGACACTTCATTCAGACCACCATGACAGCCCTGGTATGGTCACAACCGCGGCGGTTACAGGTCTCTTCTGGGTGATGTGGAGTCCTACTGTGGTACGGTTACACCTCTCTGCTATAAAAGGAGAAGACTTGATACCGGCATGGCTGGAAAAAATGCGGTATCTCTACATGTTGGGAGCGTACTTAAACCCGCTTATCTATACCTTGACATATTTTCATCGCCTCAATCAATTTTTAAAAGTATATGATGCAATGCCCGGGGCTGCAGCAGTAGCCGCAACAGCAACTGCAGACACCACGATAAAAATTTATTAAATACAGAATAAATGTTTATTAATCCACGAATCAACGCTCGCGGATCGCGCTTTCTCGCAAATCAACGCTCTCTTACTGATCAGGATTTTATTTTTAGTGCTTAGTCTTACAAATTCATTTTTCGATACAGCATCAAACATGGAATAATTGATATTGATCAAATTATATTATTTTGCTGGTTTCTTAAAAATAATATCTTTAAGAACGCGAGCGTTGATTCGTGTATTTATTCGGTATTTAATAAACTATCTTAGATATAGGGCAGTCGAGTTTTCTTCTTCTTTCTTTCAACGTTGGACAGCTGCACTCGTGCATACCGAATTTTTTGGCAGTCCTTGAAAATTAGTGCCATGACAAGAAGGAGCCATTTAATGATAGGTATATTAATTCAAGTTTTCATCCTTGACCTCGTCCTCGGCTCCAATGACCCACGAGAACCTTTGTCTAAAGAAAAGGTAATTATAACCAAGGATGTGTACGAAATTCCACCTCTTTACTCGATAGAACCTGCAGATTTTCCGATAATAAAAATATGCAGAGATGAAGTTGACGATTTCCTTCTTCGGAATGACACCTCATTTACATACAATAGACCATTTTATAACAAAAAAATGAAGAAAAGGGACAGATTACTTCTATCGCCTGAAGACATTTATGCTTGTCCCATGTCGATGCACGGATATCCAGTATTGGACACAACAAATTGGACGTGTTTGATCCCTGTAAAAAAGGTCTGTGATGGTTTCTCTAGTTGCCTAACTGACGAGTGTGGTTGCGGAGAGGAGACTACCGAGCAGTCAGTAACCCAGACTCCGGTCTTCTACTGTGCTCAACAGCCTGGATGTGTCTCATTTCCACAGGTAACAAAAACATAAGACAATATTTTTCTTTATCAATACAATAGTGCGAATGATCACTAATGGCGACATTCCCATATATATGGATGATGATTAATCACTCTACACTCGACTGTCACGTGACTTTTTCAACCCGTTCTCCAGCTGGTTCTAAACGACTTTTCGAAACCCTAACCCTCTAATCTGATCCCAACCCTAACCCTAACCCAATCCTTAACAAAAACATATGCTGAAACCCTAACCCTAACGAGAAATAAGACTAATTTCCTTATACGGTCATATCACGTGATCGAGACAGTATTTCGCCAATATCTCGTCAGGGGAGCATTTTAACCCTATGTCATGTGGGGTGATTCGGAATCAGCGTCCGAAAATACATCGATTGAAGTTGGTTACAACCGTCGGGGGCCCTTTTAGAACAATCTCGAAGATCGACTGTAGAGTGATTTAGCACGCTCGCATATATATATATATCCACGCAGTCTAGCGGGCGGAAATTTTTATCGCCCGCGTCCTCGCGGCGATATAATATATGTCCTCGAGGGCACACAGCCCGAGGACGACATATCTCCGTATAGCCCGGAGGGCCCGTAATTGGGCCCGAGTGCTATACGGAATTCCGCCTGCAAGGCGAGTAGGATATGTATTATATCCACCAGCGGGCGCTTGTAATTGTATAAAAGTCAACTATAGACAAGATCGCCACTATAAATTGTTGTATCCATGGAATTAAACAGGAATTAAACAAACAGGAATGAAACAAACAGGAATTAAACGAACAGGAATTAAACAAACAGGAATTAAACAAACAGGAATTAAACAAACAGGAATTAAACAAACAGGAATTAAACATGAAATTACCAAGGAGAACACTAACGAACTCGTTTTGGCTATACATCAATTCATAAATACGTTCAGATATAAAACAAAAGCCGAATAAAAGTATGAAAATAAAATCTTAAAATTTAACCGCGTTACAATATCACGAAGTGGAAATAAAATCAAATATAATAACATAAACCCGCCACGCAAAGGGTTTATATAACAGATCATCCCGCGCTAGCGGGATGATCTGATAAACCATAAACACATACGAGTGCGCGCAGCGCACGAGTTTTGTGTTAATATGTAATCCCGAAGCGCCAGCTGAGGGATTACATTTATTTTAATTTAGCCCTGAGCGTGAAGTGTTTATGGATTATAATTATCTCCGGCGATTTCGACAAGGGATTTATACTTTAGAAGAGAGTGATAAAATAGTTTTTATTTCGGAATACGGGTCTGATTTTAGTAATATTTTCATTTCTATTTGTGATGGTGATAACAAGTGATACGATAACGTACTAACAGTAGTAAATTAAGAATAAGATTAAGTAGCACAATTGAAGTTATACCGGTTAAACAAGCAATAGAAAATATATTTACGATGAAAAGCAAGCTATATCAAAATGTAAAATTGTATTGATACTGTTAGTGTTAGTCAGAGCAAATCTGGATGACTGAAGCCAAGAATTAAATTTGTTTAGAGCCCAGTTGTTGACTCTAACTGTACTGTCCGGAACACGATTGGAAAGCAGTTCATCAATCTGAATGTCAAACCGATCTGTCATAGTGGAGCAATAGCTTGAACGTTAGCAGGAACAAGAGCTGGAAGGAGAGCAAGCATAACAATACTATTTTTAGGGCACGGACAAGGGTAACTGGCTAGTCGCCAACTTCTCACGCCACGCGTTGGAGAAATTCCAAGAATTAGCTGCTTTGGCAACGTTCCCAGGAATTTGCGTGTAAAAGAAGTGGACGGTTACGATGTTTCATATCACGTGGTGCGCTTTCGTGTCACGTGGTATAGACTCGGCGTATGCTATTGGTGGCACGTGGTACGCATGTGACGCGCCCACGTGATCGCGCGTCTAACTGTTCTACTATTATCGTGTTCTAATCAGCAGTATCATTGATTATTGTAAGTCGGAGAATTGAATGATAAACATCAGTTACGACTAAAAAGCGGGCCGGGTTTATACAAATTTCCGGGGCGGGATGATATCACCTTGAGATGTTTATCTAACAGCGGGCCGGGCTGAGTGATAATATGATCCCGCGTCGAAATCCCGGAGATATTTATAATAATTTAAATGCTAATAAAAATTCTGGATGTGTGCATAAAAGCAAGTCCAAGGAGATAGGTTAGACTTAGAAACTACGATAAGTTGATAGGACGATCAAGGAGATGAGTAGGGGACGTGAAGCGTCAAGCGAGGATTAGGACTTATTCTTAGGATTTCGAAGGTTTGAAGAGTCTGTTAGGTATTTCCCGAATTCTTTTGTGTGACAAGAGTTCATTATGATCCTATACTCTTTTAGCATTACAAGGCTTTTCAGGTTATCAGAAAGCTTTGAGCGGCGGGAGTGGTACTCAGTGCATTCGGTTATGACATGGTCCTCAGTTTCTAGGATAGGTGTTTCAAAGAAAGGTAGCTCTTCGAAAAAGCGAATGACGTCTGTGTCTGGAGAGCAGCAAAAACGACACGTTTTCAATGCTGTGGTGTATCGATCACTAGTATATGATATATCGACCTTTCTCTACCCTCAGATCATGACTGCTAGAGCGAAGTTTAGCAATATTAGCTCTCTTAAGCCTGCACGGAATCTGTAAGTACTGTTCTTCACCAAACTCAGATTTGACCGCGGTGTAGAATGACATCTTCGGCTGGTTGTGAAGATCCTTTTTCCAGTGGTTCACAAAGGTTTCGTGTATGTGCTCACGTGCTGCAAGAGCGGGGTGTAAGTTTGGTTTAGCGGAGGTGCTCATCTTGATGATAGTGGACCAAGTGTCATACCAGGTAAGGTTCAATTGTTTCTGCTCCTGAAATGTATGGTGCAGAAGTGTGTTCACGTTACCTACTACCGCTTGTGATGCTCTATAGAAGTAGGCAATACATTGAGGGAGGACGGTCACTGTCCAGGGGGTTCTTCCTGTGTCGCCGTAACAGAAGTTGTTATTTGCCTTTTTGTGGACACCCAATATCCATTTAAGAATTTTTAGGTAAGTAGTTTCAAGAGCATCTTTTGCTGCTGCTTTGGGGAGACTCACTTCTTGGTTTTTTGAGAGAATGGCTTTCACGATGTTGGTTGATGGCAGCCAAACAGGGCATCCGTATGTAGCTGCTGGCTTGACTAAGCTATCGATGAGTTTTAGCATCGTGCTAGTGGAGAGTGCTCTCGTGTCAATAATTCGTCTCATAGAGAAGAACGAGCGTAGAGCTTTTTTCCTAAGCTCATCGATTGCTTGTTTGAAGGAACCGTTCAGAGAGAATTGGATTCCAAGGTAGCAGTATTTTCTTACTGGTGCGATGTCCAAGTTTCCTAGTTTAAAGCCGTAAGCACATTTGAGTATTCGTGAGCTTGTGTTAAATACCATCACACTGGTTTTGTTGATATTCACAGACAACTCCCACTTTACGGCATAGTCATGCAAGCAGTTCAGCAGTTTCTGTAAGCTGTCTGCATCCAGCGCTAAGAGGACCAGGTCATCTGCCCAAAGGAGGTGGCTTACTTTAACACCGTTTAGAAGAGGTACATCCAATTCCTCAATTTGTTCCAGCCTGATGGAGAGCTCGTGGATATAAAGTTTGAAGAGCTCAGGGGACATTGGATGCCCTTGTTCTGTACCGATCGTGACGTCAATGGCTGCGGAGAGCTTCGGGTTGAAGAGTTATTGTACATATGGCTGATGCATTCGAAGAGTTTGCCTGTTATGCCCATGTTGCCCAGCTTGAACAGGAGTGCTTCCCTGCATACGCTATCGAAAGCTTTGCGGTAGTCGACAAAGCAGGCGAAAAGTCGCTTCTTCTCTTTCTTGGCGTATTTCTCAATGATTGTATTTAGGGTGAGTATGTGGTCATTACATTGGGCTCCACTCCTGAATCCAAGTTGATAGGGTCGGTCAGGACAGGCTCTTTCTCTGAATTCGATTAGCCGTTTGAGGAGTAGATTCGAAAAGAGTTTACCGAGACAGCTCCCAATTGTTATGGCCCGATAGTTATCAGGGTTTTGCCGGTCACCCTTCTTATGGAGGGGAGTTGTGATGGAGTTGTTCCAGGGGTAGGTTCCATGCTGGAGGCAGGAGTTAAAGAGTTTTACCACGACGAGTTGGAGTTTCTCGTTGAAGTTTTTCAACATTTCGTTGGATATCAGATCATCGGACACACTCTTATTGTTTTTGAGTTTTTTAGTTGTATCTTTGATTTCCTGTAACGTGAAGTCGCGATTCAGTTCATTGACCAGTTCATTGGTGAGCTGCGAATTGTTGTACAATGGAGTAGAGGTGACATCGTCCCTTGAGTGATCGTTCCTACCACACTTCCGGTTGTAGAGATCATTAAAGAATTTGTGGAAGAGGATGAGATCGTAAATGTCGAATGGTTCTTCATCTTTGTACTGGTCAGATAGCCGTTTGAGTGCTGCCCAGTTTACCTCTCCACATTCGTTTATCTTCTGGTTCATCTTATACAGGAATTTCCCCTTTTTCATCCTCTTATAATAGCTCGGTATTCCTTTTTTCTGAGGAAGTGCTGGTCACGAAGGAAGTTGCTGTGTGGGTTACTGTTGGCATTTCTGTCGGCTCTGTTGGCCACCCTTTTAGCATGTCTACAGCTTTGGTCAAACCACTTTTTCTTACTGGTGCGTTTGCCACTTTTGGTCGTAGTAACAAAATTCGCAAGATTGTGGTATGTTGCAACCACGTCTTCATTAAGCTGAGCAGCTACGTTTGCCGTGTTCACTGGTTGATCAAGGAGGCAGTCCATTTTGTCTTTGAATGACTGATCATTCTGTGCCAGCCAGAACTTAGTTGCTGTGTCTGCAGAGAGGTTCCCTGATAAGTTCCATTTGAAAGCTTTAGGTGCATCTTGGATATTTGGCGATTCAAGACAGTTAGAAATCCGTCTTAAAGGGTTTGTCGATATTGACATTGACAGCGCTCTGTGATCGGAGTATTGAGAGATGCTCTCAATTTTCAGGTGGCGGACTCTGTCATGAAGACTCGTCGAGACGCAAATGTAATCAACTGTGCTGACACCATGCCGCTGAATACAGGTGGGTTCACCGAATATGTCGCCGAGAGTTCTGCCATTTAGGATGACTAGGCCTGTCATCTAAAGGAGTTCGATGAAGGGTCGCCCATTCGTGTTTAGCTTTGGGTCTGAGTTATTGCGTTTAGCCAACTTTTTAAAGAAATGAGCGTCGAGCTCTGTATCCTTCATTAGACAATGGTCCGACAACATGTCGTCCAGAGTGCCAGTTCTAGCATTGAAATCCCCGAGAAGAATGATATCCTCGTTCAGAGGAACTCCAGCCAGGAATTTTTGAAGATACTCTAGAGTTGACATACTGTCTTCAGTTTCCAGACCTTTTCTTCGCTTCTTGTAGGATCTATTTTTGGGTGAGTCATAGACATTGATAATATAGGTGTTTCGGTCTAGGTCGAAGTAGTTAGCTTTAAGCTTAACTACAACGATATCTTCCGTGGAATTCATACGAACGTTGGTTACACCGGCTTTTAAGCTTTTGTGAACTCCGATACATACTCCACCTGAATTTGATCCCTTCCTGTTAGAGTTAAAGCAACAGTAGTTACTTAAGTTGATCTCCCCTTTTGTTTCTTGCAGAGCAAAAATATCGTGGGTGTCAAGTAGTTCACGAATTTCGGTTATATCAACCTTGGCTCCTTCAATTTTGTCCCGAGAGTGGTTGATATTCCAGCACAGAAACTTAAGGGAGTGGCGGGACCTCGTTGGTGTGGGTTTAGTCATTGCTAAACCTGTTGGTGCTGCGTCTTGTTTTATCATTGTCGTGGTAGCTTATTCGGGGGAGTCGCAGGGTCTTCCGCAGACCCTCCTGGAGGCGAAGCCAAAGCATCTTTTGACCTCTCTGCCTTAGCTCGAATCCAGTGTTGCGAACTAATAAGAATTTTGGTCGCCAATTTTATCGTTTGAAATGGTGAAGATCCTATCTTTGACATCCGGCCTGTGTTTGTGGAGCCAGCTAACATGGTTTCTAGTCTCCTCATTGACGACTTGTATTCTTTCATTGATGCTAGAGTTGTTGGAGGAGGGTATCAGCGCTGAAAAGCATATTTGAGCCTTTGTGGTGTTCAGTAGAGTTCCTTCACATTGCTTACAAGACTTGATTTCTTTTTAAGGAAATCATTGCTCCCTGTGTGAATGTAAATGCACTCAGGTCTTAGTCGTTTTATAGTGTTGTTGAGCTTCTTTGATTTGTTCAGCATATCTTTTTCTTTTTTTAATTTTTATGTTGGTGGCAAGAGATTTTTATAATCTCAGGAAATAGTGATCGTGTAACTTATAACCTCTCCTATTTCAATGATCATAGTACACCCATTACGAGGTGCCACTATTAAGTACAGTAATCTGTTCTGGGTGATTCCAGTTTAAACAGATGAGGTGCAACAAAAAACTATGGATCTAGACCAGTAAAGGTCGATAAATAACTACCAGGTTCGAGGGGCCAGCTACCCTTCAACCTTAAAATAGCTACTGAAACATCAATGAATAACCAAAAGTGGAGTGACTCTCGGAGTTCAAGGAGGGGTGTAGCCAGGATGAAGTACTCTGGGCAAAGCCGCAAGGACCCCAGTGTGCAGATGAGAACAAAGAAGTCGCCTTATTTCAACAGTGTTATTAGTTCACAGCATATCACTCATGTGGACCCGGAGAAGGGGAGAGCACTCCCATGCAACTTTATCAAACACAGCATTAATGTGGGAACGTGGAATGTGTTATCATTGGAGAGCAGTTCCTCAAAGCTGTATGAATTGTCACAGAATATGTCAGCATATAAAATGGATGTCTTGGGGCTGACTGAGACGCACAGACCCGGCACTGGTGAGGTTACCTTGGATGATGGGTCCCTCTTTATTAACTCAGGAAGAAGTGATGGGTACAGACGACAAGGGGTAGGTTTAGTCCTCTCGAAGAAGACTAAAAATTCATTGATTTCATACAGTCCGATATCAGAACGTATTCTTGCAGCGAGGCTGCACAGTCGACATATCAACATTTCGATTGTGATAGCTTATGCTCCAACTGAGGATGCAGCAGTCGGGGTAAAGGATGACTTTTATCAGCAGCTATCTGGGGCATTTGATGAACTACCAGCTCATGACGTGAAGTTTTTACTTGGAGATCTAAATGCTCGCATTGGCCAAGATAACTCAGCTTGGTCCGGTGTGATTGGTAAGCATTCCCTTCACGTTTCATCAAATGACAACGGCCTTCGACTATTAGATTTCTGTGCATTGCATCAACTGACAATCGGTGGGACGCTTTTCCAGCATCGTGATATTCATAAAGGAAGTTGGAAGTCTCCAGATGGCCGCACAGTAAATCAGATTGACCATGTCTGTATTTCTACCAAGTGGAGTCACTCTCTACTTGACGTAAGATCATGCAGGGGTGCAGACATTGGCTCCGATCATTATTTGGTTCGGGGTCAATTTAGAGTCAAACTTATGGCAGTTCAAAAAATGAACGCCTCTCGTAGGAAATCTCCAGCAATTGAGAATCTTAGAGATCAGTCCAAGGTTGAAGAGTACTGCATTGCTCTTCAAAATCGTTTTAGCTGCCTACCAATGGAGGAGAATCTTGATGGAGAATGGACATTAGTTAAGGATACTATTAAAGAAGTGTCTATGGAGGTACTGGGTGAGCGCCCCCGGCGCAGAAAGCAGCAGCATTTGTCTCAGGAGACAAAAAGCCTTATTGCAGAACGCAGTAAGATTAAACAGATGGCGCCTAGTGACAAAAACAATAGGAGCGAGTATTCTCGGGCCAACAAACTTGTCAAAAAGAGCTGCAGGAAAGACGACGAGAATTGGGCTCTTAGAGTTGCAGCAGATCTGGAAACAGCTGCTGTCCATGGCCGGCAAAGGGAAGTCTGGCAACGGATAAAAACACTGTCCGGTAAGAAGAATCGAAAATCAACTGCTGTAAGAGACAAATCCGGGAAGTTGATTGCTGATCCCTCTGCTCAGAGAGAGAGATGGGGAGAACATTTTTCGGAGCTATTAAACCCTCCTCCCACGAATGCGGATCTGTCTGACCTGGACCATCTTGAAGTGGTTCCATGCTTTCCGTATCTTGGTGATGGTGATGGTCCCCCCACTAGACTTGAGATTTTAAACTGTCTCAAAAAATTGAAGAACCACAAAAGTGCTGGGATTGACGAAATCTCTAATGAGCAGTTAAAGTATGGGGCAAGTGGTCTTGTGGATAGGATGGAGAAATTGTTCTCTAAAGTTTGGAATTCAGAAGCAGTGCCTGACGACTGGTTGAAAGGCATCGTGATAATTGTACCAAAGAAGGGTGATACCTCTCATTGCTCCAATAATAGGGGGATCACTTTAAGATCTACAGCATCGAAACTGTATCAAATCATCATTTTACAACGCATGAGTGACGGTTTAGAAAGTTTGCTACGAGACAATCAGTGTGGGTTCAGAAAGAACAGATCATGCATTGATCAGATTTATTCACTCCGCACTATTATACATAACTGCATTGAATATAATCTCCCCCTGTATGTAAATTTTGTGGACTTCAAGGCAGCTTTTGATTCTATCGACAGGAATTATATTTGGAAAGCTTTCAGTCATTATGGCCTGCCATGTAAATACATTCGAATAATACAGGCATTTTTTAATGGAACTGTCAGTGCTGTTAGACACAATGGTGAACTATCAGAATGGTTTGAAGTAAGTTCAGGCAGTGGCCAAGGAGACATTCAGGGTCCCCCACTTTTTAATGTCTGCCTCAATGTGGCTGCTGAGAGAACAGAAAGCAACAAAGTGGTGTCTCACGGAGCGGTTCTTCAAAGATCTATCAGTCCGCTTGTTGATGATATCACTGTGTTAGATACAGACTATGCAGATGACATGGCTGTACTGGATAACAGCGAGGAAGGTCTTCAAGAAACAACTGACCTTTTGTGTATGTATGGTGCCCAGGGAGGTCTCAGAATCAATGGTAAAAAGACTGAGGCTATGGTCATTGGTAAAGCAACCTCTCAACGGCCATACACGAAAGAAGCCACAGTGAACATCACTGTTGAAGACACGCCAGTGCAGCAAGTTAGTGACTTTACGTACTTAGGTACAATTATTTCCAGCGACGGTACTATCGACCGTGAGCTGTCAGCTAGGATTCAGAAAGCTTCCGGAGCCTTCAATCAACTGAGTAATATATGGAAAAACCGCAACATCTAGTCTTATACAAAGATCAGGATTTATAAGGCAGCGGTTTTGACAATATTGTTATATGGTAGTGAGGTTTGGAACACAACCAAAAAGCAGCTACATCGCTTTGAGGTGTTCCATCAGCGTTGCTTGAGGAGAATACTTAGGATAAGATGGCTCGATCGGGTTAGAAACACTGAAGTGCTGGAGCGTGCAAAGATAAATCCAGTAGAGACGTTCATAGGAGCAAACCGCCTGCGTTGGTTTGGCCATGTCACCAGAATGCCAGACACTAGGCTTCCTAAGTACCTGCTTAACTGGACCCCTGCGCATGGGAGAAGATCTAGGGGCCGTCCAAGAAAGAACTGGATGAAATGTTTGCTGGAAGATGCTGCAGCGTTTACAGGAAACACTGACATAGACCTAGAAGGAGCGAGCGAGATGGCTAGTGACCGAAAACTTTGGAGGGAGATGATACGTCACAAACGGGAGTTCATTGGTGCAGGCCACTCGAATGATTGAGGAGACCTAATCAAGTACAAGTACAAGTAAGTATGTTGGGGCACCCACTTTACCTCCCTATTGGGAGGCTACGTCCGTCATTAGTGACTTACGTCTATTGGGGTTCCTCTGGTTGTAGGTGTCAGTAGGTTTGGGTCACTTGGCATGGGCTAGTGATCCCGCCCCTCCAGAGGATAAAGCCTGGTGAGCGACGTTTCCCGTTAGGGAAACTGTCATAATGCTCGATCACGGGAGAACACCACCCATGCCTAGATGTTCTCCCGGGTACTCGATAGAACAGGCTGCCCCCTGTCATTCTAGTGGGCTGACAGGAACCTACCAGGCATGCCTGAGCCTCTGATGGAATTCACCCATCTCATTTGTTGTTTTTGTGTTATTTCTTTGTCTTTGCCATGCGCGGCTCAATTTCCGCGCTGTACTAAAGTGCTGACTCACGAATTTACATTCGAAATTTGTATTTTGAGTAGACCCTTTTTTTGTCGCAATTTGGCAATTTCTTTGTTCACGTAATTATTGCTAATTTACGTTTGCTGGAAATAATCTAAGTGCTATATCGCCAATAGCTGGCAGTTTGTCTGATTGTTAGATCCCCTCTAACTGGTAGCGGCCCTAAGGCTGGCAGTTTGTCTGATTGTTAGATCCCCTCTAACTGGTAGCGGCCCTAAGGCGGCATGTGAGTGAATGAGTGAGTAATAAAGTGAGGTGTAGGAGAAGTGGGGAAGAGAACATGAATATGATAGTATGGTACACTGTTGCCAGCTGACTCGCCAGCAACAATGCAAGTCCAAGAAGAAAGAAGGAGAGACACTGTCCGTTATCTGGGTGAGTCACCACCGACAGTGCTCCCACTTCTGTGGGGCTGAGGGTGTTGGCTCCAAGAACCAGCCGTGAGGGAACAGCGCCTGACCCCCTCTATGGTTAACTTGAGAATACCAGGACTATGCCTTTCTCCAGGCCAATCCGTTCAGTAACCAGCTGACCCAGCACCACCTCTGATGGAAGATGTGGTTCGGATTGGACTTCGCTAGGATTTGTCAGTTTTTCTGTAGACACTAATGCTCCCTCGAGGAAAGACATGAGCCCCGGCGAAACTGACCAAAAAACGTGGCAGGGATTCTCAGGGAATGCGCGTGCACGTTCAGCATATCTGAGTAACTATTTGCTTTATAGCAGTGAACATTGAACTGACTGTTAAAGCGCCTCGGGTCAAACTCGTCAAAGCTCTCATCATGGATGAGAAGAACTGTGTGACGCCTTTATCTAACCTTAGCTTCAGCGGCAGAGTTTGTTTCACTAGAACCCCGATCGGGGGGGGGAGGGGGGGGGGGGGGGTTAGTATGTTCTATTCGGCTTCCGAGGTCATATTGGCGGCTTCTACTGTTGAAGTTCTCCCGACTTCGCCTCATTTCGCTAGAGGGTCGATTGCCTCTAGAGCCCCTTTAATTGTGGTTTTTCATGTTCTGCTTGTTTGCCACTGTGAATGGTGTCTTGTTGCTTTGATCAACCCTCTCTGCACAGGACATCTCTGCTTGCTTAAGCTCGCTTTCACCTGAACGTGCTGTGGCATCGCTGGAGCTGTTACGGTGTACTCTGGATTTTTTGCGATTGAGTGTTGGCTTGGAGTTCCCTGTGGAAGGACTATCGAGTGCCGCTGGTATATTATTCGCTGCGGGTTGTTCAGCAGCGTTTAGAGCTTGTATCGTGTCCTCTAAGTTGATCTCCAGGGTTTCAATTCTGAAACTGTTCGATGCGCTTGTGGTTTCAATTGCCTCGACGATGGGGCGAAGCTCGTGTTTAAGTTCTTGGGTTGAGGCATGTGATTGATTGAGTGCAGACTTGAAAATTCCTTTCGTGGCTTTCGTCAAGTTTTCTTGGCCGATCTTGAGGGTCTCGATCCTCTGTTTGTTAGCGGAATTGGCAGATGACAATACTTTCAGAGTCGTACTTTGTATCATGTTTAGTTCGTCCGAGAACTGAGCTTTGAAGTTGATCAGACTCTCGAGAATTAAGTTCTGCTCGTCTACTGCTGATCTAAGTTGGTCGAGGTCAGCCCGAATTCCATTAAGCTTGGTCTCTATTGGGCCAACTTTATTTTTAAAGATGGATGACACACTTTTTTCAGATGTGGTTGGGGATGATAGGATGAGGTCAGAGAATGCTTTTTGTTGAAGCAACTCTTCTTTGAGTTCGAGTAGACTGTCTTGAAGTACAGACATCGAATGTTTCAGGTCTGAGCAGTTATTGCAACCGTTCAGGGTCAAGTGATCCTCAGGGTTATCATCACGAGTTGGTTGGTTTTCATCGCTGGCTTCCGTAGTTAGCTCATTGGTGATAATCATAGCATCATGTGTAACAGAGGCATCAGAAGTATTTCGGTGAGATTTCTGAGTGTCACCTGAAATGGATAAGCTTTGATCATCGGTGCGTTTCCCCCTCTTTTTCTTTTTGTTGCTCTTCCCCTTTTTCTTTTTCAAAATTTTAGGGCATTGTTGTGCCTGGGGTGTTAAGAAATCAAATTTTGTGTCGGAGCTGCCGGATAACGGTCCACCAGGGGTTATGTAATCGCCCGGATCGTGGGGACTTGGCTCGCTATCAAAATGTTCCGTATTCTGCGACTGTATGACATTAACACAAATCGAGTTTCCAGGTGCTTCCTCATTTGGACTATCAAACACTAGCCTAGTAATTTCGCTGCTTACGTGTCGGTTTGTGCAGAACGTAACCAGGTCAGTTTTCCTTTCCCTGGCTGAATTGCTCAGTGGGAGGCTGTTTGCTAGGAGCTCAAATTTGATCACGGTGTCTTCCAGTTTGTTTATAAGGTGTGTGACTAGTTTTGCGGTTTCCTTAGAACCAGTGGTCTCACAGGTTTCGAGAAGGTCACAGAGCTTCTTTTTGTTGGCGGTGACATTATTGGAGCATTATTAGTGTTTGATGAAAGAAGGGTCAGGAGGAGGTGGAACGCTGTTTGAGATATGGTGAGCTGTTTCCTTGGTAAACGCAGGTAGGCTGTTTCTTTAGCTGATGCTGGTGTGGTTACGTCGGCAGCAGGAGGCTCAGTTTCGTCCGGTTGCGATTCCGTTGCTTGTAGAGTTTCTGGTTCATCAATAGCTTCTACTACGTTTTCGACATACGGGATGATCAGGACTTGTTCGTCACCGCCCTCATTTTTCTTTAGCTCAGGAGAGAAATAACAGTGTAGATGTTTGATGGAATCTGGGAATAGAGTAACGAGGCTAAAGTTACCTAGACTGACATCAAAGACTTCGGTGTCTTCTACGGCTGGGTTAAACCTAAGAGGGGTGATACTGAGGTCTCTAGGTTTTCCTATATGTAGAATTACAAGAGGCATATTGTCATCTTTATGGGTGTTCTTCAGAGGCATTCTGGAGGTCCTGTCAAATGAATATATAATTCTGAGCCCGTTGAACAGGGTATTTTTGTTTGTTAGAGCTCCAACGCGGTTATTTATGGTTGCGAGCAAGGTTTTAAGGGAGTTTTTGTCCTCAGGGTGTCCAGGACCAGTCCTGGCAGGACTGGGTGTATTTGGCGGTAGACCTGAAGTAAGATCATTGCACAATGCTTTTACAACTCTGGGCGCCAGAACAATTCGGTGCAGCTTGATTTGGCTTGACCCGGCGTGATTTCTGGTGAAACTTCACGAAGGGCAACTTTGATTTCTGACTGCACGGAATCAATTGAGATTTCGGAACCTTCACTCAGTTCAAAGGAATGACCGTCACATTTATGGAGGCCTTGGCCCTGGATCTGATACCTTTCGTACTGAAGTAACCTCCCATCGGTGTTGCTCGCTTTCAAGGATGCTACATCACCTTCCGATATGTGACGTGTTATATTCTGGGCTTTTATGTCCTCATCGGTGACCTTCGGCGCGGCCGCAGTGATACGGTTCGAGAAGGAGTGTCTCCTGGTACGATGCTTCTCCTGTATTAGCTGGCGCGGGGACAGCGATGGTGTGTGCAGCAGTGTTTTTAGTGTCTGCTGCATGCCTCTCGATTTGATTCGGGGCACTGGAGTGATTATTGGGTCGCCGAATCCAGTGAAGTAGGCGTCCTTGGAGGGTTCTGAGCCTTTGGGTGGTGCAAGGTTGTCAGAGTGCCGATCATACGTAGAGTTGTTAAGTTTATTCTCCTTCGGTGAGTGGACTGTTATTTCTGGGATCTGAGTTGTCATTTTGGTGTTAAGTGGTGATGGGGACAGGTCGAGATTGTTGTTTGTCATAGGCGTGCCTAAGCCTTGACTGGGGCAAACTCTGTTGTCCTCATTGATGGTGCCGTTGGGGTTTGGACCCACAATCCAGCTTCTTGCGAATGATCCAATTATCCCAAAAAAGGATGTTTCTGACATCATGCTGGTGTTAGGCTTGTCAGTAACAACTTGGGTTGCGTTAAGCTCATCGTTACCCTTGATTTCAATCCTACAGGGAAGACTGGCCCGCTTCTTTTGTTTGGCTGTCTTACTATCTAACGTTGGCTCTTTGCTGTCAAGTTCACAGTACTTACCTGTACTTGATTAGGTCTCCTCAATCATTCGAGTGGCCTGCACCAATGAACTCCCGTTTGTGACGTATCATCTCCCTCCAAAGTTTTCGGTCACTAGCCATCTCGCTCGCTCCTTCTAGGTCTATGTCAGTGTTTCCTGTAAACGCTGCAGAATCTTCCAGCAAACATTTCATCCAGTTCTTTCTTGGACGGCCCCTAGATCTTCTCCCATGCGCAGGGGTCCAGTTAAGCAGGTACTTAGGAAGCCTAGTGTCTGGCATTCTGGTGACATGGCCAAACCAACGCAGGCGGTTTGCTCCTATGAACGTCTCTACTGGATTTATCTTTGCACGCTCTAGCACTTCAGTGTTTCTAACCCGATTGAGCCATCTTATCCTAAGTATTCTCCTCAAGCAACGCTGATGGAACACCTCAAAGCGATGTAGCTGCTTTTTGGTTGTGTTCCAAACCTCACTACCATATAACAATATTGTCAAAACCGCTGCCTTATAAATCCTGATCTTTGTATAAGACTGGATGTTGCGGTTTTTCCATATATTACTCAGTTGATTGAAGGCTCCGGAAGCTTTCTGAATCCTAGCTGACAGCTCACGGTCGATAGTACCGTCGCTGGAAATAATTGTACCTAAGTACGTAAAGTCACTAACTTGCTGCACTGGCGTGTCTTCAACAGTGATGTTCACTGTGGCTTCTTTCGTGTATGGCCGTTGAGAGGTTGCTTTACCAATGACCATAGCCTCAGTCTTTTTACCATTGATTCTGAGACCTCCCTGGGCACCATACATACACAAAAGGTCAGTTGTTTCTTGAAGACCTTCCTCGCTGTTATCCAGTACAGCCATGTCATCTGCATAGTCTGTATCTAACACAGTGATATCATCAACAAGCGGACTGATAGATCTTTGAAGAACCGCTCCGTGAGACACCACTTTGTTGCTTTCTGTTCTCTCAGCAGCCACATTGAGGCAGACATTAAAAAGTGGGGGACCCTGAATGTCTCCTTGGCCACTGCCTGAACTTACTTCAAACCATTCTGATAGTTCACCATTGTGTCTAACAGCACTGACAGTTCCATTAAAAAATGCCTGTATTATTCGAATGTATTTACATGGCAGGCCATAATGACTGAAAGCTTTCCAAATATAATTCCTGTCGATAGAATCAAAAGCTGCCTTGAAGTCCACAAAATTTACATACAGGGGGAGATTATATTCAATGCAGTTATGTATAATAGTGCGGAGTGAATAAATCTGATCAATGCATGATCTGTTCTTTCTGAACCCACACTGATTGTCTCGTAGCAAACTTTCTAAACCGTCACTCATGCGTTGTAAAATGATGATTTGATACAGTTTCGATGCTGTAGATCTTAAAGTGATCCCCCTATTATTGGAGCAATGAGAGGTATCACCCTTCTTTGGTACAATTATCACGATGCCTTTCAACCAGTCGTCAGGCACTGCTTCTGAATTCCAAACTTTAGAGAACAATTTCTCCATCCTATCCACAAGACCACTTGCCCCATACTTTAACTGCTCATTAGAGATTTCGTCAATCCCAGCACTTTTGTGGTTCTTCAATTTTTTGAGACAGTTTAAAATCTCAAGTCTAGTGGGGGGACCATCACCATCACCAAGATACGGAAAGCATGGAACCACTTCAAGATGGTCCAGGTCAGACAGATCCGCATTCGTGGGAGGAGGGTTTAATAGCTCCGAAAAATGTTCTCCCCATCTCTCTCTCTGAGCAGAGGGATCAGCAATCAACTTCCCGGATTTGTCTCTTACAGCAGTTGATTTTCGATTCTTCTTACCGGACAGTGTTTTTATCCGTTGCCAGACTTCCCTTTGCCGGCCATGGACAGCAGCTGTTTCCAGATCTGCTGCAACTCTAAGAGCCCAATTCTCGTCGTCTTTCCTGCAGCTCTTTTTGACAAGTTTGTTGGCCCGAGAATACTCGCTCCTATTGTTTTTGTCACTAGGCGCCATCTGTTTAATATTACTGCGTTCTGCAATAAGGCTTTTTGTCTCCTGAGACAAATGCTGCTGCTTTCTGCGCCGGGGGCGCTCACCCAGTACCTCCATAGACACTTCTTTAATAGTATCCTTAACTAATGTCCATTCTCCATCAAGATTCTCCTCCATTGGTAGGCAGCTAAAACGATTTTGAAGTTCACAGCGGCTAGGAATTTTGTTTCTGGATGGGTCCTCATCGTCCTCTTCATCGTCACCATTGCTGTTGGATATCATGTAGGGATGGTGACGGTTTGCTAGGGGTTTCCTCCCATGTATCTTGGACCTTTGAGAGCCGGTTGAACTGGTCGAATCAGATGACCGCTGTCTCCCAGCACCACCCGAGGTCTCCTCACCGTCTTGTGGGTGACAAGTGTTGGCAAGTGATGAGGGAGGCATGTGCTGCCGGGTACGAACTCTGCTCTCATCCAATGTATAGAAATGTGATGTACGTGTATATATCCACCAGCGGGCTATATTTTGTCTTCTGACCTCTCGCAGCCCGATGTAACAAGACACAGTGCGCGTCCAGCCCGCTTAAAATACAGCACGCGAGCAGACGACAGTTAACGTGACAAGTAACAATACAGCCCGGAGCACTTTCACTTTCAAACAAATTTTTGGGGCCTAAACTATTAAACTTTAACTATTACAAGACACGTACACCATATTTATGTCACTGACACTACATCTTAATGGTTCCCACGGCTCAAGGAATGCACTACCTATATCACTTATCGGCCTCAGTCCCTATACCACGCAGTGCAATATGATTGGCTGACATTGAACACGTGACGTGTTACCATGGTTGCAACAATTAGTGGCGACTTTAAGTCTAGAGTTGATGTTTATACAGTATACACCATACACGCTCCATTGTTTATTTCAACTGATTTACATTTCCATAATTGCTCAATACAAGCTATTTCGAGTAATAATTCTTAAACTTTTAGGCCGGAATTTTACGTGTAATTCTATTGTGTTCCCGAAAGAAATTTTGCCCTGTTTTTTGTTTTGAAACTATACCGTCTACCACTAATATTGATGTTATGAATTTGATCTTTTACTCAACGTAAAATATATATTTATTCCTAAAGGGATTGCAGATCAGATGAAGTACGTTTCCCCTATACATGACATTACACTCCAGGATTCCATCCAGAATCTCATGTACTATACTGGTTCAAGGATCCTAGACCTCCTCATACTCTACTACACCACATGGACTGGAAAACAAAGTTCTATGTATTATTCCAATCTTGCTAAGTTGGAAAAGCACTGCTCACAGGTTGAACTTCAATCTTACAGAAGATTACTCAACATCCAACTTGCCAGAGAACAGGATAGAGCCAATCTAACAAAAGCATCCAAGCTCCATAGAGATCAGCATGTTGTCAACTGCAGTTACACAAGTTGCTCCCAAACACCACCCTTACCACAATCCCATGCAGAAAAAAGGAGTTTCAATCGCAGAAAGAAGATGAACAGGGCCAACACAAATAGAAGAATACACAGGAAGAGCAAGCATGCTCAGCTACACGGACAAGTCCCATCTATTGAGACAATAGATCCTAACAAACTGAGCCACGCAGTCATCAACCTATCAACCAAGATCCAAGAGGTAACACCACACCAACTCTTCCTCTTCTATCTAGGGAAATCTTTTGCACCAACACCTGCATTACCAGATTATTCCAAGTTCAGACTGAACATTCTTCAGTTCGCCTACAAGCTTAGATGGGCATGGTTTTGGCACACACAACCCCAGCCAAAAGCAACACCTCCGACCATTGCAGCGATAAAAAGTATGGAAAGAACCCTCATTAAGTCGGATGAAACTAAGCCTTTAAAAGTATGCAATAACCACTGTTTAGAGCTTTACATAGAGAGAGTAACAAAAGACCTGTTACAAACAAACAGCTCTACCAGATCTAAGCTTCCTGACAATATCCCAGTAGAATCCAGAAAAGCCTTATCAGATATGGCAAAGTGGAAAGATGTTGTCATCAGACCAGCTGACAAAGGTTCACAATACTTCTTTTTAGACCGAGAAGACTACATCAAGAGGGTTAAAGAACACCTAGATGCAGAAACCTTTGACACTGTTCAGAAAGAAGAAGCCGAGCATGCTACAAAGCTAGCAATTTCAGATTGGATAGCAAAGTATCAAGAAGAACCTGGTTTAACGGAAAAGGTCTACCAATGGGTTACACCTGATGACTTTTGTAAGCCCGGGAACAACTATGTCAACCCCAAAGCACACAAGCCAGAGAAGAACTACCCTGGTCGTATGATTAGCACAGGATGCGCATCAGCAATCAAGAATCTCTCTGCACTTACAGCGTATGAGCTTACTAAGGTTGATCTAAAATATGCCATCCAGGACAATAATCATATACTAAGAAAACTCGATGACTTGAATAACTCTAAATCCCTTGAGGGCAAGACAGTTATTCACGCATCCTTTGACATAGAGGCTATGTTCCCGAGTATCCAAAAGGAGGTAGGATTGGAACAATGTAGGCTCCATTTAGACAAGAGAGAGGACCCAATACTCTCTACAGATTGTATAATAGATGCCTTAGAGACAACTCTAGACAACAACATAACAGAGTTTGAAGGTGTCATATACAAGCAGAAAAAAGGAACTGCAATGGGACCAAAGAACGCTTGTGCTTATGCAGATACAGCCATCGACAAGATAGACAGAGATGTCATGGAAGGGACTTGGAGCCACCCTCCTCTCCTATGGGCCAGATACCGCGATGATGTGTATGTCCCTTGGACCCATGGACAGGAAATGCTCGAGGAATTCCACTTGTGGCTCAATTCTAGAATGCCAGGCATAAAATTCACGTTAAAAGCTTCATTAGAGGGCACTGAATTCTTAGACACTTTTATATACATGAAAGCAGGCCAACTACATACCAAACCTTACAGTAAGCCATGTGATGACCATGCCTTCCTAGTTCCCACCTCTTGCCATCCTACACATACCATAAAAAACATACCTTATAGCACTGCACTTAGAATCTTTAAACTTACTTCTGAGCATGATGAGTACATACAAGCACGAGCACAATACACAAGCTATCTTGTGGCAAGAGGTTATAGCAATAGCTTAATTAACCAGGCCTTTAATAAAGTGGAAACCAAGAGCAGGCTCTCCTACTATCAACAACAGAGACATAAGGAGGATGACAGTAGCAAAGGGAGACTCATTCCCCTTGTAACAGATTTCAACCCAGGTCTCCCCAACATAGGACGGATACTTAACTCCCACAAGCACATCCTCCGTCTAGATCTCGAGCTTTGCAAGGTGATTGACCCTGATGGTATTTTCACCTCTTTTAGAGGGACAAAAACACTTCATGAGATTCTTATTCATAGCAAACTCCCTCCTGTTGAAGAGCCAGCTGTAGAAGATCCAGGCCACGCCTCTCCAGACACAGCTGAGGATTCTGATTCTGGAGGTTGCTTCCCTTGTGCTAAGAAATGTGATCTCTGCAAAAACTTCCTGAAACCATCAACCACAATCGGCAGTTTCCACACCAACCAAGTATTCAGTATCAAAGGACGATTGGACTGTGATACCAAAAATGTTGTGTACATAGTTAATGATAATATTTGTAAGTTAAGTTATATAGGATGTACTTCAGACTCTTTAAAGGTTAGATTTAGGAACCATAAATCCCACATTAAAACTCAAAGAAGGACATGTGAACTTTCCTGCCATTTTATAGATAATGAGATTTTGCACAATCTTGACCGTACAACCACTAAGTTGTTTACCAGTACTTTAAGTAAGGACATTAATGTTTCTATTATAGAGCAAGTTGACGTTGGGAATTTTGAGCAATGTGCCCAGGATAGACTAAGTATTTGTAAACAAAGGGAGAACTTTTGGCAAAACCAGCTTAAAACTTTAAAGCACTTTGGAGGGATGAACGTTAGAGAAGAAAGATGATTTTCTTCTTGCATATTCTATTTTCTCACCTCTACCACTCATTTGGGATTTCAACCCACCATAACTTGAATTGCTGAGTTACAAAAATTTCTAAATTTTAAATTTCTTTTATTTGATTGATTGATGGATTGATATGTTGAATAAATTTACTAACATGTCTTTATATCAGGATGACTGTAAAGGTACATTTTACCGACATTTGAAGTCAAGGCGTTGTTTTACTGATAGTTGTGGCTAACTAATAATATATATATATATTTTTCAGTTTATTCAGATTTTTCGTTTTCGATATTGCAAATTTTTAATAAATCATGTTCAGATTATGGTGATAATGGATGTAAAGGTACTTCAACCGAATTAACAATCCAACCGTGTGTATGACGTGTCCCAGTAGCCAATCATAATATATGTATTTCTACCGGTGGCACATACTGGATGGCGGTTAGTTGAGTACACTACTCTCACAAGCATCTCGAGTCTCTCGGTGATCCTGCCTCCACACCACACTCAGTCTGGACTCCCTTCCGGCCGACCGAACTATTTTCCTAATATCTCCTAATATAACTTTGATCGAACAAGCCTAAATTCATGATGCACTATAAACTTGATTTGAGACAGAAATTTTAGACAATTTATCTGCTTACGTGTAATTTCAAACTCTTATCAGTTACCATGTCTTTTATCTAATTTTTATCAGCAGATTTATAAATCTGCTGTTCATTTGTAGTTATTACCTTGCTAGTTATGAGTAAATTTTTGCCTTCCATCAATTGAGTGCAGCTTTCAGTTTTAAAATTTTCAGTTTATTCAGATTTTTCGTTTTCGATATTGCAAATTTTTAATAAATCATGTTCAGATTATGGTGATAATGGATGTAAAGGTACTTCAACCGAATTAACAATCCAACCGTGTGTATGACGTGTCCCAGTAGCCAATCATAATATATATATATATATATTCAATGTCCCTTCGTGCTTAGTTATCTTGAGCTCTCTTGGTAACTGCAGATGGCATTCAGTTTATAGTTACACAGTTGTTAAAGTTATGGCGAGCACTCTTTTTGATAGTTACACACTGTGTACTGATTAACTCTCATTGTACATCTGACGTGTTGTCATGGTAACAGGAATTCTGTGTTACTCGTAGTATGGATTGACGGAGATACACAATTTGTAATCTATGTTAATGATTAACATCCCGTTGACTGTTCATCAATATGGTTGGTGTGTAATACCATTATAGTACGTGGGATTTCAATTCTTCTATTGTGTTATATCATGTGTATATAATCAGTAATGTTGCCCTGTTCTGCATCTTACACCAAAAGCTAAAGCATGATTTTCTATTAAATTTGCAGCTTTAGTTCGAAATCTTTTACTTCTATTTGCTATGATTGTTGAAAACTGTTAAGCGCCCGCTCATGGATATACACGATATCATTCCTCGCCATGAGGGCGGAACTATCGTATAGCACTCGGGCCCGTTGGGCCCTCCGTGCTATACGAAAATATCTCCGCCTCGGGCTAGCGCCCTCGTGGAGATATAAAATATTGCACGCGCGTGCGCGTGCAATATTTAGTACCGCCCTCAAGGCTGCGGTGATATCTATATATATACATATCACCGGAGACTCCCAGGCGGAACAAAATATTGCACGCGCACGCGCGTGCAATATTTCATATGTCCCCGAGGGCGCTAGCCCGAGGAGGACATATTTTCGTATAGCACGGAGGGCCCATCGGGCCCGAGTGCTATACGATTTTTCCGCCCGCGGGTCGAGGTGATGTGGATTATATCCACCAGCGGGCGTTTTACAGTTAATATATAATCTTATAAATAAACAATGGAGCTTGTACTCTTGTATAAAAGTCAACTCTAGAAAAGGTCGCCACTTATTATTGTAACCATGGTAACACGTCACGTGTTCAATGTAAGCCAATCATAAAGGGCTGTGTCGTATATAGGGGCTGGAGATAAGAGATCCATACTGGCACTGCATTCCTGGCAGGCTTGTCCGCCGTGGCTAAATGGATCGGCGGCGGCGTTTCACTAAAATTACACCGGCGGCGGCGGCGTACGCCGGCGTGAGCCGTGAAATCAAGGCCAACTAAATTGAGGTCTATGAAATATGAATATGATCATGTACTTAATTTGGGTAATTTAGACTTAACTTCAACAATTAATGATGTTGGTATATTGTTATGGTATTATCTACTATCAAATAAAAGTTGAGACAAATTGATACAATTATTTTATTTAAGGTAAAATAAATAAACAATAAATTATTGCTGAAATCAATCTCTCAATCTTTTTTGTTGGAAACAAAATCATAGTTTTTAGAACAAAACAGTGTATATTTGAAATTCTTAACATTCATCCTAGATCGCTGACTAGAAAGAATTAAACCTGCAGCCGACCAGGTTCTTTCAATTTCCGCACTACTGGCAGGTATACAATGCACTATTCTTACTATGTTTGAGAGTATTGGGAAAGTTTTTTGCCTATCGGCCCAAAATCTTAAAAGTTCGAATTGTAAAATTTCTTCTTCAGTCAAACTTATGAGTAGGTATCTGCTCAGTTCTTCTGATAATCAATATTGTTAAGTTAGCTAAAGGTGTGTATCATGTGTGTGTTGCCCCTAGCCGCTAATCGCTATCAGTAACTCTGATATCTTCAAATGAAGACAGAATTATTTTGAAGTCAGAAAATGCACGCCGTACGCCGATGTACGCCGGGGTGTATCGGCGGCGTTCGGCGTGGCAAAATCACCCGGCGGCGGCGGCGTTCGGCGGCGGCGGACAAGCCTGATTCCTCGGCCGTGAGAATAATGAATGTAATGTCAGTGACGATGAATATCAATAATAGGGGGATTATTATAGTGCTGATGTGTATTGTATGTAGTGTGTTATAATAACTTTGATATAAATCAAAGTATCATGTCATCTGCTCACGAGCTGCATGAGCAGCCCTACCAGACACAAAAATAAAATATACATATCTCCGTGCTATGAAAATATTTTAAAGAACTCCGGGCTATATTGCTACTGGTCAAATTAAATGTCACTTGTTAGCGGGCTATATCATGAGCGGGCTGTAGAGATATCGGGCCCTGTGACAGCGGGCTGGTGAGAGCCCGCTATGCGAAAAAGCGCACGCTGGTGGATATATAATTATATCCACCAGCGTGAGCTTTTTCTTACAGATATTAGTTTTTACTTTAGTTTCTTCAAGAGATCCGTTTTTAATTTAGTTTCACTTTTACTTTCAACATGTTTCTAATGAAATTGAACGAACAAATAAAACAGGGGTTACAGTTGATCGAAATTAGAATTTAGAAATTCTCAAGTGTAGTTGTAATGCCACTAATTAGATGATCATTTACTAAGTTTTTATAAATGTAAATATATCAACAATGTAATATATCCACAAGTGGGCGTTTATCACGAAGCTTCAGTTTCCAACAATCACAGCAAATTAATGTACAAGATTTCAGAAATTTTACGAGAAAATCATGTTGCTTTTAGTTTAAGTAGGTAGTGCGCCATCGACAGTGAGCCGCGCGTGCCGACTGTAGGATGGTTTTTTAGCGCTAATTTCGGCCAGCACAATTTTCTTCAAACAAATAGATATTGAGTATCCTTCCCGACCTCCAATTGCAACAAAAATTGGTGAGCTTACTCATAGACTTACAAGGAAAGTGTCCGAAAAGTTTAAAGCATATCCAACCATCAAACATAATGTTACAGCTAAAAGCAGCGTATTTTGCCCCATTTTGATTACTATGTCAACCCCGATATCCACCAAATTTTTCGGACAGTTGTGAAAGCCCTATTGAAAGGTCGTCGCCAATTTCCAGAATGATCTCATTTAAGGAACTGGAGATATATCCGAATAATACGACAAAAATGGTCAAATTTGGACGAATTTGGTCAAATTTCGCGACTTTTACAGCTACTTTTGCTCCAAAAGCCGCGCACCATCAAATATGGCACTTAGGCGAAACTCACTGACCTTTCCAAAAAGGTATGACAAATTTGGTTTTGTGAAAATTCTCACAGTCTCTAGAAAACAGTGGTACAAAAATTTTTAAAATCCGAGCAAGTTTATTTTTATCGTGCACCCCCTAGTTTAAGTTGTAGAGCAGGCCAAAATGACTGACTATAAAACGAAAAACCGGCCGCTATCAAACAATGTTTCAGCTCATTGTTTTATGTACATATAATTTTATTGTAAACGATCAAAATATAGGCCCTCTCTCCCTCTCTCCCTCATCTCCTTATCTCCTTCTCACCCTCTCTCACTCTCTCACTCTCTCCCTATCTTCCTTTCTCCTTCTCCCACTCTCCTTACCTCCCTCTCTCCCTCTATCACTCTCTCTTTATCTCCCTCTTTCCTCATCTCCCTCTCTCCTCCTCTCCCTCTCTTTCTCTCCCTCTCTACTTCTCTACCTCTCTCCCTCCCTGAAACCAGAACCGCCAGTCGCCACAGAGCAGTTGCTACTACCACGTGAGTTGTCATTATCAGTTACTGGGCCGCGCTCAGCCTGTCATTCCGCCTAATCTCTATTCTATGTTTATGAACATAATAGCCTGAGGTCCCCAGGTAAATTATCAGTTATTATAGAGGGCTATAATTAGAGCAACACATCGCGCCACAAGCCAAATATTTATCAACATCTTGACTAGCTACGCGGTGCTTTTCCGCATCACGCATGCGCTCGCGCTTTGCTCGAAAAATTGTGAATTGACGTCGTCAATCAATCAACATCAAGATTTTAGTTTTACATTTGACCTTTATGTCAAAAAATCTCTGAATTTTCAATCGGTGGTCGACGTTACCTGAGGACCTCAGGCTTCGTCCTTACTTCGTCACAGGACGATCGGAGCTCAAAGAGCGTAGAGAGTGCTGGCGTCGTCCTGTAATGGTCGACATATTTTTGCTTGCTGGGATCCGGCCGAATGACGCCACATGCAACGTGTAGGGTAAAACTAAAAACGCTTCCCTATATCAATATGATATCAGATAATATGACAAAAATTATTTTGGTCACGTGACCAGCCAATGACATTGATATTTCGCTGCTGACGGTTTGGTGGAGGGTTAGGGTCAACGTTTATACATTAAAGGGTCAAAGTTAGGATTAGAGTTGTACACTATTGACAATGACATTGTGAGGGTAATGGTTAAGGTTTATCACTAGCGACCTTTTCATCTGGCCACAATATCGCAAAATGCTATGTTGTATGTCACGTGACAAATTTAGCCGAGGGTCGGAAGTCGGAAGTCAGTGGACTTTGTTGGAAGCCGGCGGACTCCGAGCGGACTCCGCGCGCCCGGTGGACTCCGCCGAGCTCCGCCGGACTCCGCCGGATTCAAGTCCGCGGTGGAGTCCGCGGCGGAGCCGCCGACCTCTCCGCGGTGCCCAAAAATATATCGCTACTGGACAAATTTAGAAATTAGAATTTATAAATTAGAATTTAGAAATTAGAATTTAGAAATTAGAATTTAGAAACAGAAACTACAGTTAGTGTTACACTAATTAGCACACTGTACGATTATTGCAATTGAATTCATCGTTAATGAATTAAACCGGTTTCAACTATAGTTCTAAGTAACTTTTAAGTTGTTGTCTTATGGAATTTCACATGGAGACGATACAAAAACTGAAAATATTTTAGAGAACTCCGGGCTATCATATTGCTGCTGGTCAAATTAAATGTCACTTGTTAGCGGGCTATATCATGAGCGGGCTGTAGAGATATCGGGCCCTTTGACAGCGGGCTGGTGAGAGCCCGCTATGCGAAAAAGCGCACGCTGGTGGATATAATCCACATCACCTCGACGCGCGGGCGGAAAAATCGTATAGCACTCGGGCCCTCCGTGCTAATATATTTATCACTGGACCGTCCAAAGAATCAACATACTTGAAGGCCAATAAAGTTCTTGATTTCGTATGCAAATTCATGAGAAGTAATCTCTTACATATAAATATGTCTAAATGCTGCTACATACATTTTCTACCTGCATACGAATCTGATGAAACCTGCGCCAGAGTTAGGCCGTATGCCAATGAATATGACAAATCACAAGGAATATTTATAAATGGACACAAAATTGTCAAGGTTAGTAACACCAAATTTCTTGGTGTAGTAATTGATGAAAAACTTAGCTGGGGCCCACATATAGAATATCTAAGAAAAAAAATGAGATCCACTACAGGAGCACTTAACAGGATTAAACATTCAGTTCCAGGGGAACACTACCAAAAAATATACTCTGCATTATTGGAATCACATCTTGCTTACGGAATAAGTGTTTGGGGCTCAGCCCTCAAAGACCAACCAAACGATAAGCTGTTCATAACTCAGAAACGTTGTATAAGAATCCTTTTTGGAGACCTAAATGCATACCTTGACAAACATGCCACTTGTGCACGAGCCAGACCTTATACAAAACAGAGGTTAGGAGCTGCTTTTTTTCGAAAAGGAGCACACCAAGCCCATTTTTAATCGACTAAAATTGCTTACTGTTCAAAACTTGTACAAATACCACTGTATATCTGAGATATTTCGAATTATGAAATTTCGCACTCCATACTCGTTGTATTGTACTATAGACTTATCAAAACGTGATACAAGTAATGTCATAATCCTCCCAAGAAAAACCAACACGTTTCTTTATATAGCCTCCAAATTGTGGAATAGCATACATAAACGGATTCTAAATGAGAATGGGGAAATCCTCACTACTTCTGTATCTTTGGTTAAATTACGCTGTAAAAGTATCATCCTGGGATCCCAATCCATCAACAATAATAACACCTGGACTTACCACAACTTTCACATCGCCCCTCACTCAGTCACAGACCAAACCAGTTCATCACTCACCCACCAAATTGCCGACCCAATAACTATTGAAGTGGCGAAAATTTTCTAGACAAATGACATATCGATATTATTGCTGCAGCAGATACAAATACCAACATTATTATATTCCCAAAAGTTTGAACCATTAAATTAACTAGGAAATTCAATCCTCAACTTAACATTTACTGTTTTAAACTGATATGATGATATTAACTTAACTTATTTATTATTATTTTTTTTTACATAATCCTTCTTAGTGTGGTGACTGGGGTCCATAAATATAACAATACAAGCTGATAAACCAAAAAGAACAACTGGGGTAGGTAGGTAGCCCTGGTGGGTGCGTAAACTTTACGGTCTGCTCTCTCCAAGATCAGCATGCTTCTCCATTTTACCGTGAAGCCTAATTTCTAGTTTTTATAAATACAATGCAAGTGCAGGTTTACTAATCTTAATCTACTTAACAACTCAATAGCCCAAGTCACCATACCCGTAGTATATTCCATGGTAATAGAAGAAGTTTAAAGTTTGCTATAATTGATTTAAATAAAAAATTGTTGTTTTCTTGAAAAAATTGTTGTTTTCTTGCTATACGAAAATATGTCCTCTATGGCGGCCGAGATGGCTCACCAAAATTTTCACTGAAAATTTTGAATTAAAAAATTAATCATACAATTAATCGCAAAATAAAAACGATTTTGAATTTGATTTGTAAAATGATTTTAAAATTTAAATAAAAAACGATTTTCATATTGAAATTGAAAACGATTCTCATTTTTAAAACGATTTTGAGTTTGATTTTGAAAACGATATTGATTTTGATTTTGATTTTGAAAACGATATGGTTTTGATTTTAAAAACGATATTGATTTTGATTTTAAAAACGATATTGATTTTGATTTTGAAAACGAAATTGATTTTGATTTCGAAAACGATATTGATTTTGAAAACCATTTTGATTTTGATTTTGAAAACCATTTTGATTTTGAACATTGAAAATGTTTTTGTTTTTTTGTGGCGGCCGAGATGGCTCAGCTAGCTAATTATCCGTATGGGATTTATGTTCCGGGGTATTTGGAACAAGTTTAGGGGTTTAAATAGTTAGTACCTGTCCCAAACCATCAGAAAAATCAAGTTTCGACCCGGCCTCCCAACCCACTCAGGCTACTCACAGGGGCCACGCCCATCTAACTATCTGGATTTCAGCTATTTTGGGATGGGCGTGGCCCCTGGGAGTGGCCTGAGTGAGTTGGGAGGTCGAAACTTGATTTTTCTGATGGTTTGGGACAGGTACTAACTATTTAAACCCATAAACCTGTTCCAAATACCCCGGAACATAAATCCCATACGGCCAATTAGCTAGCTGTAAGCTGAGCCATCTCGGCCGCCACCAAAAAAAAAAAAAAAACCATTTTGAAAATCAAAATGGTTTTCAAAATCAAAATCAAAATGGTTTTCATTTTTTGAACATTTAAAATATAATTTGGAACATTACAGTAACGTTATTCAAATCTCAGCTCAAACAGAAAAAAGTATATTTCAAAGCTTTGTGTTTTGATCATATTATGATTATGGGTGTATAGTGATTTTGATTGCATAAATTTGATTGGGCAGTGATGGTGAGTGAGAAGATGATGGGAGTGCCAGCCAGTAACTCTGTCAAATGAACAGCCCACTGAGGAGTGGGTGAGCGCAAGCGCGAGAACGGCAGAGAGGGTGGCATAAAACGGAATACACGGCCACAGAAAAGACACAGAAACTAAACCGTGCGCGGTAAGTTAGCCAGTGTCTGAGAGCTAGTGTTGCCCGGCAGGAGGCATCCAAAAGAGGTGCCGTGGTGAACTGTGGAGGCAAAGTTCAAATGCAAGGCGAAGCAACTCAAACTGATGATGAAGACGTAGACTGAGCGGGAAGTAAAGAAAAAGGAAAAATCCAGCTGAGGTCTGGCTCATGTCAGGAAGTGATGAAAAGCTCACAGACAAAATCATCCGTGGCTGTCTACCCCGTACGTAGGCAGTGTCCGAGATTTCAGGCATCAGGATACACTGAAACAGTGCAGAGCTGATTACGACCAGGGTCCTCACGGATACCCCGCCTCGGAGGTCGAGCCAATGCCATGCTTTCGATACTTATGTCTACTGGTGGAACCTTCATATTTTCTCTACTAGCAGTCACTGTAACCCTATCACTCGGAAGGCCCCACAGCTCCTACATGGACGCACGGCCGGGAGCCCATGTAGGGATAAAAGTGAACGCAAGCCTTCCATCACATCCATCACAGATACAAAGCTGGGAGGAAAAAAGGGAGGAGAGGAAAAAAGAAGAAAGAATACAAAAATAGAAAACTGAGAAAGGAAACTAATTATCTGCTTTCAGACTGTCTTTGAAGTTGAGGGTTAGTCTGTAGATCTTGTAAATGGTGCTGGTTGAGAGTTTGATCAAACTTACGTCCTCATCACTGAGAGTATTCTTGCAATCAGACTGCGACATGAACGTGGAGGCAAGATTGAAGCTACCATTACCAACATTGTTGAGTAGGTTTCCACTGAGATTTTGAAATTTGTCCCTAGGACCTTTCCCTAGGGGGCAGGAATGGAGCATATGATTCTCGTCCTCGATGAGTAGCTGGTTGGTGTTAAGCTCGCAATAGTTGCAGGTCCTTTCATCAATTGGAGTTTTGTCATATCTCCCCCTTTCAATTCTAAGGTGATGAGAACTGGACCGAATCTGTGTGGTTGCCCTTCTGTCCTGAAACGACTTAGCATAGGTTAGATATGGCTCCCATGCAAATTCTGTTTTGACTTCACTGTAGAATGATAGCTTTCTAGAATCTTTCACAAGAGAACCCCAGGAATCGCGGAACTGTTTTTCAGGTTCTCTGTGATTAATTCAGGGCTGCAGGAGTCTGCGAGTGAGGTTGCGTTCAACAGCGACGATGAATTCCTTTCAAGAAGGTCGATGTTGTTGAATGATTTGATGATTGATTCGATGCCTACAAACCATGACAATTTGAGGTTAATCTGCTCAGTCATTGCAGCTTTGACTAGTTGTGTAGAGGGGAGGCTCATAACTCTTTTGAAATATTTAGTACTCAGTTTCAACATTTCAATAATGATTGGGTATGAGCCAGTTTCTCCCCAGGCTGTAGTATTGACTGCCCTTCTGTTTATACCAAGAAGGTATTTTAAGTGTCGTAGATGCACTTGCTCAAGTTGCTGTTTAGCGATGTGAGAGACCGCATGATCAAGATTGTGAAACTTGCTGAAGCTAGAGAGGACCTTATTGACGGTGGGTAGAACCGGGGCCCAAACTTGACAGCCGTAAAGTAGAATTGGCTTAACAAGGGTGTTAAATAATTTGTTAAGGCAGGATGCATCAACGAATCTCCGGTCTATAGTGCTTCTCAAGCTGAAGTAAGCTCCAAGTCCTTTACGGTATAGAGAGTCAGTTGCTTGCCGAAATTTCCCTGTGCTGCTTATAATAATCCCAAGATAGCAGTAGCTGGAGACCATCTCGATATCTCTTTTGTGAATGGAAGGACGCCAATTTGGAATGTCTGGTCCTTTGCCATTGAAGACCATGAATTTGGTTTTGGAGATATTGATTTCCAGACCCCATTCGTTACAGTAGTCCCCAATAATCGTAAGCAACTTTTGGAGAGACTCAGGATCTAGGCCGAGGATTACTAGATCATCAGCCCACGCTAGGTGAGTCACTGAAAGTCCAGCGAGTGTCGGACAGTTCGCAGTAGCTTCGTTAAGGAGGTCAGAAAGCTTTTTAAAGTAAACTTTGAAGAACTCAGGGCTAAGTGGGTGTCCTTGTTCACTTTCAGGTCCTTTAAGGATCTTGAATGCTTCACTGATTTTACCATTCATCTTGATATGACCCTCTGATTTGCTGTACATGTCTTTGATGATGTCGTAGTAGCCACCATTTTCAAGATCAAAATCAATATCGTTTTCGAAATCAAAATCAATATCGTTTTCAAAATCAAAATCAATATCGTTTTTAAAATCAAAATCAATATCGTTTTTAAAATCAAAACCAATATCGTTTTCAAAATCAAAATCAATATCGTTTTTAAAATCAAAATCAATATCGTTTTTAAAATCAAAACCAATATCGTTTTCAAAATCAAAATCAAAATCAAAATCAATATCGTTTTCAAAATCAAACTCAAAATCGTTTTAAAAATGAGAATCGTTTTCAATTTCAATATGAAAATCGTTTTTTATTTAAATTCTAAAATCATTTTACAAATCAAATTGAAAATCGTTTTTATTTTGCGATTAATTGTATGATTAATTTTTTTCAGAATAAAACAAATATTCAGAATAAAACAAATATTATATTCAAATCTCTTTATTCAACAATATTAAATCATTATAGAACCTAATTTGTGGCTTGATCGTTATGTTAGGGCTATTCTGTTAGCTGATGCTGACAGGCACTGCATGGGGCAGAGACTTAGGACCATTACGCTGGAGGCTTACAATGACCCTTTTTGAACCCCATGGCAGTGCTAGTTTTATTATGGTACAAATTGTAAATCGAAGTTATGAAAACGATCAAGTCACTCCTGTTTTACACTATCAACAGCTACTTAAAACAACCTAGATTGTACAACTCACTTTGAAGATTAAACTGTTAAGTGATGAGTGATTGGGCTCATTAAACATTTTAGTAGCGGAGACATGCGGATCAGCTTCTTGAGGTTCTAATAGTTCATTCAGACAAGAAGTTTTACTTTTTCAAATTTAGTTGTTCAAGCTGCCTGAGTTCAGAAAGTTTGCCAAAGGGGCCCAGGTGTTCTTGTCACCTTTACCCTGAGACGAGAGAATGACTTTTTTAACCTTTGATTTGAATACACCATGAGTGATTTCAAGGTCGTTCAGTGCCAACATCTGACGGAATGAATTCCAAAGGCAACTAGATTTGTAAACGAAACTGTTTGAGGGCATGGTTGTTATAAGAAGAGTTTCTTTGCCGGGTCTTTTAGACAAACAGAAAAGTTCAAATAGTGCAATTGGTGTTCGATACTTAAAGACTTTAAAAAGTTCATTGCAGCAGTGATACGCGTATAAATTATGCAATGTCATGAGTGATTGACGGGCAAAAATTGGCTTGGTGTGCTCTCTCTCAAAGAATTTGCTAGTAAGTTTCTGTTCACTGATAGGTCTAGTCCTAGCACATGTCATAAATTTATTAAGGTATGCTTTTTTGTCACCAAACATGATACGAACACACTTTTTCTGGGCTACAAATAGTGGTTGAAGTTTATTATTACTTGCACCTCCCCAAACGGTAATGCCATAAGATAGGTGACTTTCAAACAGTGTGTGGTACAGGTCCTTATGGATAGATGATGGAATTTTATCCTTAATCATGTATAGCCTCCCAGAACAGGACGAGAGTTTTCTAACTAGTTTGTCTCTATAGGGATTGAAAGTTAGGCCTTCGTCGACAATTACTCCCAGGAATTTCGTTTCCTGCACCTTTGAGAGAGGTAGGCCATTGAGGTAAAGTCTATTTTCAATTAATAAAGATTGATCATCAAGTTTTCTTTTAGCTGTATTGAATTCTATATAGCAACTTTTCTTGGCGTTAACATGTAATTTATTAGCCAATGTGTACTCGTGGACTGATCGTAGGACCCTATTAGCATTATTGTAGGCCTCTGCTCTAGTTTTGGCAACTACAAATATGTTTGTATCATCAGCAAATAAGACATAGCTAGTGTTATCGAGTTGAGAGTTTGTTAAGTCATTTATGTATATTAAAAACAGGAGAGGCCCAAGGCAGCTCCCCTGTGGAACGCCATAGAGAACAGGAAGTCTGTCTGATACTTCGCCCAGGACAGACACACACTGCTCTCTGTCCGACAAGTAACTTTCCAGTAACTTAAGTGGCACTCCTCTAATCCCATATATTTCAAGTTTCTCAAGCAAAATTGTGTGGTCTATTGTGTCAAAGGCCTTGCTTAGATCAATAAAAATTCCTAGAACATGAAGACCTTGCTTTAGGGCCTTTTGGATGTGAAAAACTGAGTAGTTAAGTGCATGTGATGTTGAGTGACTCTTTCGGAATCCGAATTGACTGTCGTGAAGGATTCCTTGACTAACCAAGAAGCTGTAAAAACGTTTGTATATTATTTTTTCAAAAATTTTACCAAAAATTGGAAGTGTGGAAACAGGCCTGTAGTTCTCAATCAGTTCTTCGTTATCTTTTTTGTATATTGGGGTTATTTTGCCAAGCTTCAGAACTGACGGAAATATCCCTTGAGATATTAGGCGATTAAATTGAACAACAAGAGTTGGGCTAAGAATACCCGATAGTTTTTTGATTACTCTTATGGGAAAGTCGCTAGCTTTCCCACTCTTCAAGTTGGCTATAATCTCAGAAATTTCATCTTCACTACAGTCATGGAAGTAAATTGAATCGAGAGTTTTTGGTGGCATGAATTCGAGGAAAGAGGGAAGAGGTTCTAAAAGAAGGCCATTATGAGTATTTTCATTCATTTTTGAGGCAATAGAGGCAAAGTACTCATTAAATTTGTTGGCTATCACCCGTCTTTCAACAACACGGACTCCATCTACCATAAATTGGGGTTTGATGGTTTTTTTCCTTTTCCCTCTTATCTCATTTATTACTTCCCACATCTTTTTAGAACTATCAGAATTCTCAAGAATTTTGTTACAGTTATAGGTATCTTTTTGGTTTTTTATTATCTTTTTAAGACAGCGTCTGTAATCACGAAAAATTTTGTGGAGTTTCCGATCTCCAACTGGCTTGAAGTCATGGAGCGTTTTTGAGTTCACCCAGTTATCATACAGCTGACCTTTCTTTTCAATTGCTTCAATTATGCTGTCGGATATCCAGGGATTGCTTATAGGATTTCGTTTGGTGAGTTTGGGTTTGTCGAGTTTACAACATGAGTCAATAGCTGAGCTAAAAATTTCAAAAAAATTCGTCAAATTCAATTGGATTTTCATTATTTGTTAGTATGCATTTCTTAGATAGCAAGTGTTTTGTTAGTAGTTCAACATTTCGGTTTGAGAAATCATAGCTTTGCAATTGCTTAGGCTTAGGGGAAGTTTTCCTAGAGGTTAAATGACTGATGTCAAAGAAAGCAAAGATTGGTTTATGATGGGAAGAAGTGTCTTCAATAACTCCTGAGAGGGTTACCAAGTCAATCTCATCAGTAAAAATGTTGTCAATGCAGGAGCTTTGGCCTACATTTACTGAGTGAGTGGGACGAGATATAAGAGGAAAGTAACCATAAGAGAGCATAGTGTTCTCGAAATTCTGAACCTGTTTTTTATTACTCTGATTTTTAAGCAAATCGTAGTTGAAATCTCCAAGAGTTATAGTTTTTGCATTTTTTGGAAATTTGGACATTAATTGTGTGTATTCTTCATCAAATTTGACTGAGTCTCCGTTTGGAGATCTGTACAACACCCCAACATTGAGTTTGCTATCTCCATGGTTGATAGTTACATATAGGGTCTCTAAATTTGGTGTGATTGTGCAAAGTTGGTCATTAATTGTTGCATTTAGGGAATCATGAATATACAAGCACACGCCTGAGCCTTTAGCTTTGCCTTGGAGTTTATCTCCGTAAAAGTGTGAATATCCATCAAGTGCATAAACATCACAGTTCTCAGCATCTGTATTTGTTTCCGCTAAAGCTAGAATAGAAAATTTAGTTTTTTGAGTGGCAAGTTCCGAGAGGAATAAGTCGAAATTCGATTTATTACCATCAATGTTGTAAAATAAAGTTTTTAAGCCAGAGTTTTCAGGGGTGTGCTGGTGTAAGGATTTCAACCTATAATAGCTGCATTTGTCCAAGATAGAGGAGGCAGTCTGAAGACTTCCAATAGCCTCAGACCAATTTTCGGAGTAAAATTTGTCATTCTCGCTATCCTTGAAGAGATCCTCATTTGTGGTACAAAGGTCCTTAAACGGGTTGTAAATTAAGTTTTCTCTTTTTGAGCAAACTTTACAGAGAAGTATGGAATCAGTCAGCTTGAATTCAGATGTTTTGAAACAAATTTTGTGGATAATATTTTGGCAACTTTGGCACTCAAGAAATCTTTGGCCAATATTAATGTTTTTGCTACAGCATCCGCATTTCTCCTTAGTTGAGTTAATCTTAAACATTTATATCAGACTGCATCTGGCGGTTTTTAATTCAAAATTTTCAGCGAAAATTTTGGTGAGCCATCTCGCCCGCCAAAGTCCTCCTCCGGCTAGCGCCCTCGGGGACATAAGAAATATTGCACGCGCACGCGCGTGCAATATTTTGTGCCGCCCGCGAGTCTCCGGTGATATGTATATATATCCACCAGCGTGCGCTTTTTCGCATAGCGGGCTCTCACCAGCCCGCTGTCAAAGGGCCCGATATCTCTACAGCCCGCTCATGATATAGCCCGCTAACAAGTGACATTTAATTTGACCAGTAGCAATATAGCCCGGAGTTCGCTAAAATATTTTCAGTTTCTGTATCGTCTCCATGTGAAATTCCTTATTACACTGACTATATAGTAGTAGTAGTAGTAGTAAATCTTTCAAAGTACGAAATATCTCTTTAAAAGAGCATCCTAGGCACCTTATAGATATCAAAACGCATAAAAAAGAAAACAAAAAACATCAACCATCTTCTAACTTCTTCCACTCCTCCCTACCTAAAGCTAAAAATCTAAGGTCTTCGAAATCAGTCAAATTCTTAAGTCTAATATCAAGATTTCTACTAGTCAAGTCTTTTCTAATAACATCTAATAAGTTTAAACATGGTCTACCCCGTCTCCCTTCCATAAAAATATCAGAATTTATAGCAAATAACATAGAGGTGTATGCTGGTGAGTCTTCCTGTCCTCTTAAGATATGTCCTAACATTCTCCATCGAAACTTAGAGACTCTCACAGACAAGGGAGTGACATAACAACGAGCATAGAGTGCCTCATTAGAAATAACCCCAGTAGGCCATCTGATGTTGAGGATTCTTCGGAGGTGTTTGCGATGAGCAATATCAAGTTCATTCAACGAAGCTAGTGGTGCAGCCCAGGAGTTGCAGTTGTAGAGTAGAATAGAGACTACTTGTGCCTCGTAGATTTTGATCTTCCTTTGGACTGAAATCTTGCTCTTCATCCAAACTTTCTGAAATTTACTAAAGGCAACATTACCAAGGAATATTCGATTCTTGATATCCGTAACAGTGCACATCAACGATCCTAAAGTTTTGTTAGAGCGCCACTCTTCATCACCTCTATACACTTTTCCAACAATCACCTTGCGTTTAACAGTGGGTTTAGGATCTGCTAAATAAAAATGGACAAATTCAGTCTTGGAAGAATTGATATGAAGGTCCCACTGCTGGAATATATCTTTGGCGATAGGAAGCATTTCTTTGAGTGGAGCAAGTTCAGTGTTATTAAAGTCAATATCATCAGAGTATCCTGTTTCGAGTGGCATGAATTCTTCTGAGATAGGAGGATTAGGGATTGGATGATTCACTGGGTAAGGTGTTGATGATACTTGGGAGAGTACAGATCTGAGGTGAATAAGTGCAGCGGCTTCAACAACAGTAAATAGATTACCTGATAGTGCATCTCCTTGAAATGCTCCAGTTGTGCTTTGGAACTCAATTGATACAGTATTATTGACTTTTACTTTCAACACTGTGTTTGATAGTAGGAGCCGTACCATCCTAATTTCATCACTAGTACAGCCAGCATCTTCAAGAACATTGAGTACTGTTTCTCTGCTGATGGTGTCAAAGGCACTTGACATGTCTATACTCATTCTGTGGTAGCTCCAATGCTTTCTAAGTACCACTGAGGTTAGCATACGTTGAGACCAAATTATATCGCCACAACTTCTACCTCTCTTGTAAGCACTTTGTGTAGGACCGGTGTACTGATCTAGCTTGCCTTGGATACGTTTTAGGGTAATCATTGACAGTAATTTTCTGGAGCAGTTTGAGAGGGTGAGAGGTCTGATGTTTGCTGCTGGACCAAGTGGTTTCTTAGGCTTTTGGAGTGGAGTAATGTTGCCTTTTCCAATAGATGTTATGGTGGTGTTTGTTTCAAATGCGGTATTTATACAGTCTGCATATTTCTGAAATACACTTCTGTTTGCATACTTAATCAATTCACTTGGGATATCATCAGGCCCAGTGGCTCTACCATTCTTCAAAGCTTTAGCAGCTATCTCAACTTCAATAGCAGTAATAGGGTCAGCGAGAGGACTAGGTTGATCAAAGAAAGTGTCAATAGGCTCAACTGTATGTTTTGCAGTGAACTTCTCTTCAAAGTGGTTCTTTAGTGTAGCAGCTTTTCCAGTGTCTGTACCTATGAAGTTAGAGTTTTCATCATGCACACTTATGGTTGGAGCACGTTTGATACCTGCTAGTTGGCGAGTGGCTGCAAAGTATGCTCTAGAACTATCAGTTTCGTTTATCTCTTCAGCAAGAGTGTTTGCATGCTCTTCTTGAAGGAGCTTGATTCTCTTACGAGTGTCATTTTGAATACGATTGATTTTGGTACGTATAACTGATCTATCTTCAGAGGTGTTGTTCTGATTGAGTAGAGCTTGTAGAACTTTCTTTTCATCAGACATCTCTCGAATTTCAAGGTCATTACAAAAGTTTTTAGGGCGTTTCCTAGGAAGGTATCCAATACTAACCTCAGCAGCTTTATGTACACTAGCAGGAACCCGTATAATATAACCCTAAACGGTGTCAAGACTCAAAATACTAAAATAATTATTACCTATTTAATTGGCGTTTTTGACACCACTTGGGGGTCCAAATTTTCGGCTCTAAAATCATTATTACTTGGCCAATTTTTTTATTTTTTCATGCTGATTTGAAGGCCATTAAAGCATTTGACCCAGCCAAAAAAGTTCCAGTTGTATATCTTTTACGGTTTATGCGGAAAGTCGCGTTAAAGTTGATGCCGTGGTGTCAGTAAAATGGCACAGATATATATATATCGTCTCGCTTTATATATAGTAAGATTGTGAAACAAACTATTCATTTCTTCCTCAGGGTTAGGATTAACAGGGCTGTCTGTTAGAATATCATTCAATGTGTTGTTGTAATGTATTTTAGCAGCAGGATTACTGACAAGGGTTGTGATATCAAAATGCATTTTAGGTTTCTGTTTGGGGAAGACAAGGTATATAATACATATATAATACATTTTATTTTTGTGTCCGGTAGGGCTGCTCATGCAGACATGATACTTTGATTTATATCAAAGTTATTATAACACACTACATAATACACATCAGCACTATAATCCCCCTATATTATTGATATTCATCGTCACTGACATTACATTCATTATTCCCACGGCCCAGGAATGCAGTGCATCTCCAGCCCCTATATACGACACAGCCCTTTATGATTGGCTTACATTGAACACGTGACGTGTTACCATGGTTACAACAATTAGTGGCGACTTTTTCTAGAGTTGACTTTTATACAAGCTCCATTGTTTATTTATAAAATTATATATTAACTGTAATACGCCCGCTGGTGGATATAATCCACATCACCTCGAACCGCGGGCGGAAAAATCGTATAGCACTCGGGCCCGATGGGCCCTCCGTGCTATACGAAAATATGTCCTCCTCGGGCTAGCGCCCTCGGGGACATATGAAATATTGCACGCGCGTGCGCGTGCAATATTTTGTTCCGCCCGCGAGTCTCCGGTGATATGTATATATATCCACCAGCGTGCGCTTTTTCGCATAGCGGGCTCTCACCAGCCCGCTGTCAAAGGGCTCGATATCTCTACAGCCCGCTCATGATATAGCCCGCTAACAAGTGACATTTAATTTGACCAGTAGAATTAGAATTAGAATTAGAATTAGAATTAGAAATTAGAAAGATCATTACAAAATTACATGTGTCAGATCCCAATCAGTTAAATGAAAGTTATACAACCAAACAATAAAAAGAACATAATATCTTAAATAAATAATTAAAAGGTTTGAAAGTGTGCACGAAATAAGGATACTAAGTCATAGCTTACTTTTAGGAAATCTTTCACGAAATAGATTATAAACAAAATTTCTGGTCTCCAAAATGTAATCCTCATGAAATAATTTACTGAATTGACTATTTGTGAGTATGTTGTGAAGAACTGTGCTGTTTCTTTGTCTGATCTCCTTGTAGACAGGACATTCTTTAAGCAAATGGACTTCGTCTTCTTTAATGATGTCACTAAACGGGAGCTCGTTCAGGAGGTCTATGGTGATTCTGTCTGAGCTGCAGCAGAAGTGGCAAGCTCTGTAGAAGATGCTTGAGTTTTTCCAGCCATATCGCCCCGTCTCGATATTAAGTTTGTGGGAGCTTGTCCTCAGCCATGTGGTACATCGGGTTTTCTTGTGATTGGGTAGAGACAGGCATGGTTCTAATCCAAAGCTGCTTTTGACTTCGTTGTAGAATGTAAGCTTTTTGTTTTCAAGTCGAGCTTTTTCCCACTTTTCTTGGAACCAATTTCTCATTCTACTCCGAACGAGTTGGCTGTTCGGCATGGGAACATTCTTCGAGACAATTGTTCGTTTAATTGCTCCTGGGTCAAATGCGTCGGTCAGCGCTCTCGATGTTCGGAACCAGGTCAGCTCTAGGTTTCTTTGCTCTACAAAAGCATGGCGAACAATCTGTGGTGAGTTTTTTCTGTCAAGGAGGACGAGCCTGTTGTGGAAGTCAAGAAAGAGCTTACTCAGTTGTATTCCAAGGGGATATCTTCCTGTGTCTCCCCATATCGGGATATTTGAAGTTCTCTTGTTGACCCCAGTCGTCCATTTTAGCAGCGAGAGATGCAGGCGCTCGATGCTGTCGTTCGCTAATTGACTGAGTGTGTCTTTGTCAGACTGTGTTTTCTTCTGGCAGATGTTGCTGAGAATGTTGGTATAGGGGAGCCACACCTGACTACCGTATGAGACGACAGGAAGTATAAAGGCATCGAAGAGTTTGAGCACAGCCTCTTTAGAAATTGAGGAGAGATCAACCGTCTTTTTCAGGGAGAAGTATGCTCGAAGTCCTTTGATCCTGAGCTGCTCTTGGTTAAGCTTCATACTGCCACATATTGTGAAATGAGTACCTAGGTAGCAGTAGCTTTTGACCGAGGGGATTACAATACTTCTGCCGTAGGTAAGTGTTTTACTCTCGAGTAACTGCCTTCCTGAGGGATTGAAGATGATGACCGCAGTTTTCTTAATGTTAAAAATCAATCCCCAGTTAGTGCAAAATATGTGGAGTTGGTCAATCATTAGCTGAAGACTGACCTTGTTAAGGGCTAGCAGGACCAGATCATCCGCCCAAAGCAGGTGAGTAATCTGTTGGTTGTTGAGTTGGGGACTTTCCACTCCGGTTAGGGTGTTAATCTGGAGGGAGAGTTCGTAGATATAGCATTTGAAGAGTTCTGGGCTCAAGGGGTGGCCCTGTTCCGTTCCTGCATTAACGTCAAAACAAGCCGAGAGCTTTTTAACCATTTTATGCCTTGCTTTTGAGTTTCTGTACATGTATTGGAGGCAATCAAAAAACCGCCCCTGCATACCAAGCTTATTTAATTTGTACAATAGTGCTTCTCTTGATACCGTGTCGAACGCTTTCTGAAAGTCTACAAAACAGCTGTAGATTCTTTTCCGTTGGACTTTTACATATTTTTCAATACAGGTGTTAAGTGTGAAAATATGATCAGAGGTTTGTGCCCCCTTGCAAAATCCTCTCTGGTTCTGTGATTCGGGGCAATGTACAGCTCTGAATTCGAGAAGTCGACTGAGCAAAATATTTGAAAATAACTTGCCCAGATTGCTGCCCACGGCGATTGCTCGATAGTTATCCGGGTCATGTGGACAACCTTTTTTGTGGAGAGGGGTAACGATAGTGGTGTTCCAAGGGTATACACCAAACTTAAGACATTCATTAAAGAGTTTTTGAATGAGTTTCACAACTTCGTCCGTCGATGTTTTGAGGAACTCATTAAGAATTAAGTCGATACCCGCTGCCTTTCCATTTTGTAAGCATTTGATGCCTTTCTTCATTTCTTCCTGGTCGATATCTCTGTTAAGGATTTCAGTGTCGATGATGATTTCACTTTCATCATTCAGTTTCACCAATTCGTTAGGTACTGTTTTGGTCTTGTACAGATCTTTAAAGAATTTATAAAAGTTCTCTATATCGAAGAGGTCAAGTACCGACTCTTCTTTATTGGCATCTTTAAGTTTATTGAAGTCCTTCCATGAGATATGCCCGTCTTGCAAGATGTCTTCATTGATTTCTTTGTAGAATAGGTATTTTTTATGCTTGATGAGACGCTTGTATTCCTTTTTCTTAGCGTAGTACTCAATGCGTATAACATCGTTTCTAGGCTGTTTTCCATATTTTCTGGCAAGCTTGTTGACTTCTCGTTTCAGTATAATGCATTTTGCATCGAACCAGCGATTTTTGGCCTGAATTCTTGGCTTGCGTTTCTTGGTGATATGATTTTTTCGGGGACCCTCTACATCTTTGTTGATGTCCACAAGGAGTCTGGTTAATCTAAGGTTAAGACTGTGGACGTCTTCTTCAGAATGACATACTTCGTCAACAAGGTCAGAGATAGTTTTAAGCGTACTTAGCTTTAGGAGCCTTGCTTTGTATTCTTTTGCTGATTGCTCACCATTCCACTGCACCTTTTCTTGTACATCATCGTAAAGGTTGAGAGCTGATTCTGAGTCTATTATTTTCTGAGTTGATTTCAAAGAGCACAGCAGCGGCCGATGGTCTGATAGGTCGGAGAGCTCAAGGACTTTGAAATGTTTGATTACATGTCGTGTGTCGTTTGATAATGCCATATAGTCCACAATACTAGTTCCATTGTATTGGTGTGACGTCGACTCGCCAAATATGTCACCTAGAGTGGATCCATTTAGGATAGACATATTACAGCTCTGAATTAAGTCTAGGAATTTTTTACCCCGGTCATTGATGACAGGGTCCCTGCTTGCTCGTTGTTTGTGGTAAGAAGGGTAGGACTCGATTTGACCTGTTGTGAATTCCTCATTGCAGGGTTGAACCGCTTCATCTGCGTTAAGGTTACCTGTTCTTGCGTTGAAGTCCCCAACTAGAAGTATCGCTTTGGTCTTAAGTGACGCAATGAATTCAAGAGTATGCCCCATTGTGTCTACATCCGAGCCCAAGGCGAGCTTTTTTATTTTGTAAGATGAGTTGGGAGGAGAGTCATACACATTTATAAGCATTAGGTCCTTGCTGAGCCCAGTAGCTGTAGTTGAGATATTTACAGCCAAGATGTCTTGTGATTCACACATAATAGGCCTCACAAATTCACTAATAGATCTGTGAACACCGATACAGAGACCGCCTGATCGTGAGTCAGACATTAGTTTGTTAAAACATTTATACTGGGGAAGCTCGACATTCCCTTTTGTTTCTTGGAGGCAGAAAATTAAACCGCTGGTTAGAGTTCTGGTGAATTCATTTTGATCCGTTTTCTTCCCAAGGGTTTGGTGATTAATGTCGTAAATATTCCAGGAGAGGATCGACAAATCACAGTTTTTGTATTCTACCTCACTATGCCTTTTCTTGTGATCGTTATTCATGTAGTGAATCGTTCCGTAGGGTTCTGTTGTTTGTTTGTTTTGATGGTGTTTGGATTCCTACCGAGCGCTGCAGACTGTCTCTGAGACGTAGCCAAAGCCTAAATTGTCCACGTTCACTAAGTTGGATACTTGCTTTTCCATTGTCATTGATTTTTCTTTCTATGTATCCTCCTAGAGAGTCGTTGTTGGTTGTAAATAGGCGATCCTTGTACTTGTGGGAGGTTCTTTCGCAGGATATAAATTCCCTTAAGGTGTTGTTGATCTGCCGTAGTCTACTATTGGTTTCAGGGTATCCTGGTACTGGTATCATAAGCGAAACACATAGTTTGGTTGAGGTATTCTCTAGAACATTGTAAATAATCTTTTTAAAGTTATTTGTTATGGTGTTGCCTTCTGTATTACACAGCACGTCACCGAAACCAACGTGAATAACTACAGTTTCTGGTTTGACTGCCTTGATCCGTGATATCAGATTTCCGTTCTTGATGGTAGATTCAGCAGATTTTTCGATTTGACGGCTGATGTCAAAGACTCGTGAGAATTTGTCTTGCTCGAATTTGTCAAAGTAAGCATCATGCACAATGAGACATTTGTGTGTATTGAACTTTTTGCTTTGACTACTCTTTGGTCCTGTAAACGGAAGATTAGCTTTGCAGTTGGTTAGGATGTTTGTTTTCTGGTACTTTGTCTTAGGATTGGGAAGTAGATGTTTTCTCGAATCAGAGCTTGTTGACATATTCCAATCTGTCGAATCATCAAGTGGGGCGTCATTCTTTTCGTTTTCCTTAGTTTTTGTGCTGTTCAGGATTATTTTCTCTGATGTGTTGGTAGTTTGAGGGAGGTCCTTTTCCGCGATTCTGAAGATTCCTGAGTTTTCCGTCATAGCACAAGCATCCTTTTGTGGTTCCTTGGTCGTTGAACTGAGTGAAGACAACTCTGTGTTGTGGTGCTTCATGTTATTCAATTCATTAGTGCCTCTGGTTTTTTGAGCCCCATTGTTGTTTGAGGACTTTTCCTTTTCTATTCCAGCTTTGCTTTTAGCTTGATCGAAAGATTTGTCTTTGGTGGCCATTCCTCTCATTTCTTTTAAGGAGGATTTCAGTTCCTGGTTGTCACGCCACAACGCTGCTAGTACACAAAGTATCATTGTTTGTTGACGCTGTGAGGTTTCTGCATACTCTGGTATGCATTCTCGTTTAGCAACTTGCGGAGAAGATGTTGCATTATTATTGACCTTAGTTGAGGGATTCATCAGGTCAGTAGTTATACTCTTTTTCGTTTTCTGCACGTTCGGCTCTAGGGCGTCGATTTTGTTCTTCGTTTTAGTGTAATCTTTTTTCATTTTACTGAGAGAGTCTGTAATTGTGTCCAAACAAGTTTGCTGGGTATTGAGAGTTTCGAATATTAGTTTGTTGTTTGCTTCTAATTTCTTGTTTGGCGGTGGAGTTTTTGGGTTGGCGTGTTGCTCCTGCATTGTTCTGGTTTGGATCGCAAGATTTTCGATGATTGCATTTTGCTTACATATGTCATCTTGTAGTCGAAGTAGGCATTCCTGGAGCACTTTCAGAGGGCCTTCTGTTATGGACTTACAAGAGTCGCAGTTCACCAAAGTATCAGTTTGATTAGATCCTGTAGATGTACCAACTTTAGATGTTTCCTTTTTCTTTTTTGCGCGCTTGTTTTTAGAAGTAATGGGTGCCTTTTTTTTCTTTACGAAATCTTTCAGTTTTACGTCTGGGTTTGAGTTTTCTGCTGGTGTTTCCCATTCATCTGCGCTATCTTCTTGCGAGCTGATACCATCTGAGCTATCACTCAGCATGGTTGGTAGAAGCTTGGAGGTCTTTTTATCATTGCTTTGGGCTCGACCTTCTTGGATATCTAGTATTCGTTCTCTGAGAAGCTTTTTCTTAGCTGCATCCGTCAGAGATGCAGTTTGTTTAGAGTCTAATCCCAAGTGAAAGAGTTCACCATCAATCAAGGAACCTTTCATTTTCTCTACCATTCCTGAGATGAACGATTTGGAAGCTTGGACTTGTTGTTGATTTACCAGCTTTACGAGCTGAAGTAGGGAGGCCTGATTTTTCAAATTGTTGCCTTGGGACTTTAGGTTGCAGAATTTAAGCCACTTCTTAATCGCGGCTGATTTTTGTCCCTCAATAATGAGTTCGCAGGTTTTCTCTTGAAGGAAGACATTAGTTATGAGAGCTTTTTGTGGTTCTACGAAAGCCTCCTTTTTCGGAGCATTCAAGCATTGTCTCGTTGTTCAGCAGAACCTGAGTTTTCAGTTTTAGTGAGTTGGGTCTCTGTCAGCAATTCATTCTGTTCATCATTAGTTGCGGGGGATTGGTGATGATTCGGAAGCTCTTCTCTGGTTTCGGATTGGTCAGATCCTTCATCTTTAGTGACTTGTGTATCTGCCACCATAACTGGCTCATTCAGCTCGTCGCTAGCGGCCGGGTTTTCAGCTTGTTCCATGGCGGTTACATCTTTTGTTAATTGAGTTCCAGTTTCAATTACTTTACAGTCTGTATCGAATTCTTGTTGCTGTAGTTGAGTTGGAACGTTATCCTCTTCTCGTAAGGTATGGTGTTTAGGTGAAACAATTATGTGGAAGTTGAGGATGTCAGCTTCTAGTGCATTTTCGCGTGCTAGGCTGATGAACATGCTTTCGGTAGTTTTTGGCAGGGCAGATATAACGGCAAGGTTGGTCAGTTGCACGTCGAAGACATCCATCATTGCGATGTTTAGCTTCTTTGGTATGATATTCAACGCCCGCTCCCTCCCCATGTGCAAACAGATCATTGGGTCTCCAAGTCCTCTATCTGTTTCACTGAGGTCTATCTTGAAGTTTCTGCCTTCCATACTGATAATTTCGAGAGAGTTGAACATTGGGGATGTCTTTTTTATATCTATTTGCTGGTAGTGTGCATTAAAGCTTTGCAAGTAGGTAGAGGAGTGGGTCTGTGACAGCTTCTTTGTGACACAGATCACTGCGCTGTTCTTGAGCGGATATACTGTTTGTAATTGAGTCCACAACCTCTTGGTTCCATATTACTGCGATCGATTGATGGCCCAGTTTATGGTCAGCTTTCAGTTTGAGGTCTTTACTTGTAGTGCCACCCATCGGGTAGCTCTTTCTGTTTAGCGTATTTTCCAGTATAGTGACTAGGCTCGCCGGGGTGAGGTTGGTGTCTCCATTTAGGAAGTCGTGTTTAATGTGGATCAGAGATTCTCTCCCAGCAGAGCAATCATGGTATCCTTCCTCGTTAATTCTGATACAGCCTAGTTCATGTTTTGGAATAGAGAATGATTCAGCAAAGTTAATGTCAGATTCTGATGGGGACCTTTTCCGCACAGGTGTTGCATTAAATAACTCCTTGTCGACCTTTAGCCGAAGACGTTTCTTTACAATTTCAGCAGGGGGGTATGGGCCTACTGATCTCGATCTCGGTCGGATTCGACTGAAACGGGAGTCGTAAGGGGATAGCAACATCCGTTTCTTGCCCGAGTGAATGGGCAGTGGGGTGATCTCAGGGGCTCCTATGCCTGTGAAGTAGCCATCGATTTGTTCATCAGCTTCTGACTTTGGTCTCTTGGCTGGAGTTATGTGAATGCTCGGGGTTGGCCAGGACTTTGTGATATCAAGTCGGGCTACTTGGTTTTGATAAATAGGGGAGGGTGGTGTTCTGTTCCCAGAATCTTGTTCATCATCATCCTTTTCGATGAATTCTATTACTTTGTTTTTGAGAGACTCACTGACGGTCCTCGGGGTTTCTTCAGTGAGTGGTGAAACCACGGGGAGATGACAATCTCTTTTCAGTGGGGTGAGCAGATGATCACCATCGTTCTCAGAGATGGTGGTTGTGTCAGTACTGTTGCCGAAAACCCAGTTGTTGGCGAATCCAAGTATTTTGAAAAAGGATTTTTCAGACACCATGCTGACGTTTGATTTTTCGTTGATACTGATGTTGTTTGAGGTTTCAAATCTACCGGGTAAACTTACACGTTTTTTGTTTCTATCGCGTTTATCCTCGGTTTTGACATCTGTATTTATTTCACACTGACTGAGTATCTTCTGCTTACTCTTTTTCGGACCATCTCCATCGTCATCATCTTCCTCATTATCGTCTCCTATCAGTTTATTGTAGTTTGCACGGTTCAGTTTCTGTATCGTCTCCATGTGAAATTCCATAAATCAACAACTTACAAGTTACTTAGAACTATATTTGAAACCGGTTTAATTCATTAACGATGAATTCAATTGCAATAATCGTACAGTGAGCTAATTAGTGTAGTTTCTGTTTCTAAATTCCCACGGCATCGATAATTGTTTTGTGTTTACCATTTCAGTTGTGTTTACCATTTTCATTTCACTAGTTCAGTCGATAAATCTTGAAATGTAGGCCGAAATTTTACGTGTTATTCTATTGTGTTCCCGAAAGATATTTTGCCCTGTTTTTGTTTTGAAACTGCCATTTAAATTGATGTTAAGAATTTGATCTTTAACTTTCATATTAAATGTCCATGATCAGACTGTGATCTCGAGCTCTCTGGGTTACTACTTTTAAGTGTCCAGCCACTCAGTAGCTGCTACAGAAACTGTAGTAACTGGTTACCCGGGTAACCCTGGTTACCCAGGTAACTGACATGATAATGACAACTAACTTGGCAGTAGAGGGCTCTGTGGCGACTGGTGGTGCTTGTTCTGGTTCCAGGGAGGGAGAGGGGAGAGAGGTAGAGAAGTATAGAGGAAGAGTAGGAGAGAAAGAGAGGGAGAGGAGGAGAGAGGGAGATAAAGAGAGAGGGATAGAGGGAGAGCGGGACGTAAGGAGAGTGGGAGAAGGAGAAAGGAAGATAGGGAGAGTGTGAGAGAGGGATAGAGGGATAGAGGGATAGAGGGAGAGAGGGAGAGAGGGAGAGAGGGAGAGAGGGCCTATATTTTGATCGTTTACATTAAAATATGAAGCTGAAACAATGAGCTGAAACATTATTTGATAGCAGCCGGTTTTCGTTCTATAGTCAGTCATTTTGGCCTGTTTTACATCTTAAACCAAAAGCAACATGATTTTTTCGTAACTTTTCTGAAATCTTGTACATTAATTTGCTGTGATTGTTGCAAACTGAAGCTTCGTGATAAACGCCCGCTGATGGATATACATGATATCATTCCTCGCCTCGAGGGACGAGGGCGGAACTATCGTATTAAAAACATGTTGAAAGTAAAAGTGAAACTAAATTAAAAACGGATCTCTTGAAGAAACTAAAGTAAAAACTAATATCTGTAAGAAAAAGCTCACGCTGGTGGATATAATCCACATCACCTCGACCCGCGGGCGGAAAAATCGTATAGCACTCGGGCCCGATGGGCCCTCCGTGCTATACGAAAATATGTCCTCCTCGGGCTAGAGCCCTCGGGGACATATGCAATATTTTGTTCCGCCCGCGAGTCTCCGGTGATATGTATATATATCTCCAGGCTATATTATTATATCGCCCGATGGTATAGCGGGCTACCGCTATATCAGCGGGCTGTGAGAGCGGGCCGGGATATATCATGTTTTTTAGTTCTAACTAGCGGGCTGCACGGTCCTGCTGGCGAAAATATAGCCCGCTGGTGGATATAATACTACGGCGTTTAAATTTGTCACTGTCAACAAAGTTCGAAAATTAACCAAATTTAATGACAAACCGTATCGCCGTTCCGTTCATCGGTAGATTACCAATTGTGTCTCATTGTGGTCAATCCATAATCAGCCCTTATATAATTTCGTGCATTCAGCATGCTTAAGAATCCTTAAGCAACCCTTTAGTTTTGTGTGTAAGTGATCGAAGGGTCAACTGTCACTGATAATTTACATTTAAACGACTCTTAAATTTAAGCGATTATCGACAGATTACTAACTCCCCACTTGTTTATCGCACGTTTCTAATAATAATAAACATATCCCTGTTTGTTTTATGAATATGACTGCACCTCCCGCCTCAGATTTGCGATAAAAAAGAAGACTGTTTAGACGGTAGTGACGAGAGTTTCTGTTCAAACAACGATCAGATAGAACAGAATAGTTTAATAAGAGACAATCCAGTTTTGCAATGCATAAACGATAACAGTCGTTCTGAAAATAGAACATGGTTTCGCCAGCATGAGCAGGTAATAATGTTCTGTGAAAATAATTGCAGCAGTTATTTTTCAAAATCAGATCAATGGTATAAGTTTTGCAAGCTCATAGGCATTAACTTTAATTATTTGTTTTTTTTTCCTGCACTATCTTTTTGTGAACGCCCTGATGGTTATATGCCAGGCCTGGAATCAATTTGTGACAATAAAATAGACTGTGCAAATGGTGAAGATGAAGTTGGATGTCCGGGCAGATTCTACTGCTATAACCACCTTGAAAATGTGTCCACAAGCGAAAGGGCAATGTCGGTTTCACCGGATAAGAAATGCGATCAAGTTAAAGATTGCCCAAATAATATGGATGAGTGTAATATTGACTGTGACCTAGGCAACATAGCTTCTCCAAAATCCCTCATAAAATCGAATGCTCTCTCGTGTTCAAATCTCATCTTTGGATTAGCTGTTTTGATTCTGAATGTAAGGAACGGTTATAAAGCAATGAAACGCACAGCCACTAATGTTATTGCGAAAACTGATAGACTTCTTTGCATACAAATATTTGCATATGACTTTATGATGGGAGTTTATCTTTGCTTCATCGTGCTGGCATCCCTCGTTCTCCGATATACTGGAGGCTATTGTGTACGCTCTGACTGGTGGAGGTCGAGCGTTTACTGCGATATTTTGGGGGTGATCTTCTCTTTTGCAAGTCACGGATCTCTCTTGATAGTTTCTTTGATGAGTATTGTAAGGAGCATCCAGTGCACTGTATCATTTATCAGGATTCCTTATAAAGCCATAATTTTAAGTTCCTGCATAATTTTCACCCTCAACTTGATTCATGCAATACTTCCAGTTGTAAAGCTTCCCCTAATTGAACACATCTTCAAATCGAAAATCTTCATGGTGAACATTGCCGAAAATCCCTTGTTGGGCTCCTTTGATGAACAGAACATAACAGATCTGCATAACAAATTCTTTCCAAACCAGACTACTGAGTACATTACAACGATGCTGGATGATTTGAAGCAAATAACAAATATGCCTGAGATCTTCGACTTCAGAATGATTGGGTATTACGGGACCACGCCAATTTGCATAAGCAATATATTCAAGGATCAGGAATCTTACCGAGCTTTTAAAATTGGATATTGTACTGCCATATCTGTGCTGTTAGCTGTAGTTTCAGTATCATATATTTTAATAGTGGTGAAGCATAACAAGTCAGCAGCAATTGCAAACGACAACCAGGGAGATCATCAGCAAAACAAAGACCTCCTTATCAAGGTCTGCTTGATGATCGGATCTCAACTGGTAAGCTGGGTGTCCCTAATAATAACCGCTAACTATTTCATCGGCGCTGACGGAAGTTCTGTACCAGAATATGTATTTGAAGTTTTCGCCCTGTTTGTGATGCCCATCAACAGTTTGCTTAACCCAATATTTTACAGTGATATGTATAAAATTGTCAAGCAGAAAGGTTCATATATTATTAGTGCTATTGTTAATAGAATTAACAAAAGAGTTAATCCATCTGACCAAACAGCAGAGTATGAAATGAACAATATCAATCGGCCATGAATTTAACAGACTGAGGAAAGCTGACGAATATACCTCATAACATTAACATATTATATGAATAATATGGGTCAGAAGTATTGACACAAATATAGGTAAAAGCATTTACCGCTATGACCGTAAAATGTAAAATAAACAAAATGTAACTTGTTTTTCTATCAATATTTACCTTGAATAACATCAGTAATTGTGTGCTATTCATGCTGCTGATATTATACACTGTGGAGCCTTTTATCTGCTCAAGAGGGTTTATGCCAAGGATAAGCACATTGCAGTAAATTTAACAAAAAAAAATAGAATAAAGAAAAAGAGAAAACAAATTTGATAACGTATTCAGTTTTGGAATATGATTAAGCTGCTGTATGTTAGTTTTTATGTTCGTTTTGTTAGTCAGCTGTTTTATTAATTGTGTGTTATTCAATATTCATGTTGCTAATACTTTTATACTATTCAGCTGTTAAATTTTCGCTTTTTTTTTTTGTTGTTTAAAAATAAAATTTAACAAAAAATCAAAGCAGAATGAAGAAAAAGAGAAAAAAAAATTGAATACATATTCAGTTTTGGGATATGATTAAGCTGCTGTATATTTGTTTTATGTTCCGTTTTGTTAGTCAGTTGTTTAATTAATTGTGTGTTATTCAATATTCATGCTGCTAATATTTATATACCTATTCAGCTGTTGAATTTTTGTTCTTTTTATTTGCTTAAGAGTAAAATTTCACAAAAAAACAGAATGAAGAAAGAGAAAAAAAAATTGGCAACGTATTCAGTTTTGGGATATGATTAAGCTGCTGTATATTTGTTTTATGTTCCGTTTTGTTAGTCAGTTGTTTAATTAATTATGTGTTATTCAATATTCATGCTGCTAATATTTATATACTATTCAGCTGTTAAATTTTTGCTCATTTTATTTGCTTCAGAATAAAATTGAACAAAAAAATCAGAATAAAGAAAGAGAAAAAAAAATTGGCAACGTATTCAGTTTTGGGATATGATTAAGCTGCTGTATATTTGTTTTATGTTCCGTTTTGTTAGTCAGTTGTTTAATTAATTATGTGTTATTCAATATTCATGCTGCTAATATTTATATACTATTCAGCTGTTAAATTTTTGCTCATTTTATTTGCTTCAGAATAAAATTGAACAAAAAAATCAGAATAAAGAAAGAGAAAAAAAAATTGGCAACGTATTCAGTTTTGGGATATGATTAAGCTGCTGTATATTTCTTTTATGTTCCGTTTTGTTAGTCAATTGTTGTATTAATTGTGTGTTATTCAATATTCATGCTGCTAATACTTATATACTATTCAGCTGTTAAATTTTTGCTCATTTTGTTTGCTTCAGAATAAAATTTAACAAAAAATCTGAATAAAGAAAAAGAAAAAAAAATTGGCAACGTATTCAGTTTTGGGATATGATTAAGCTGCTGTATATTTGTTTTATGTTCCGTTTTGTTAGTCAGTTGTTTAATTAATTGTGTGTTATTCAATATTCATGCTGCTAATATTTATATACCTATTCAGCTGTTAAGTTTTTGCTCATTTTATTTGCTTAAGAGTAAAATTTCACAAAAAAACAGAATGAAGAAAGAGAAAAAAAAATTGGCAACGTATTCAGTTTTGGGATATGATTAAGCTGCTGTATATTTGTTTTATGTTCCGTTTTGTTAGTCAATTGTTTTATTAATTGTGTGTTATTCAATATTTATGTTGCTAATACTTATATACTATTCAGCTGTTAAATTTTTGCTCATTTTATTTGCTTCAGAATAAAATTTAACAAAAAAATCAGAATAAAGAAAGAGAAAAAAAAATTGGCAACGTATTCAGTTTTGGGATATGATTAAGCTGCTGTATATTTGTTTTATGTTCCGTTTTGTTAGTCAATTGTTTTATTAATTGTGTGTTATTCAATATTCATGCTGCTAATATTTATATACCTATTCAGCTGTTGAATTTTTGTTCTTTTTATTTGCTTAAGAGTAAAATTTAACAAAAAACAGAATAAAGAAAAAGAGAAAAAAATTTACAACATATTATTCAGTTTTGGGATATGATAAAACTGCTGTATATTAGTTTTTATGTTCCGTTTTGTTAGTCACTATTACTAGTCAGTTGTTTTATTAATTGTGTGTTGGATGAGCACATTGCAATAAATTTAACAAAAAAAATAGAATAAAGAAAGAGAGAAAACAAATTTGACAACGTATTCAGTTTTGGGATATGATAAATCATAAAGCTGCTGTATGTTAGTTTTTATGTTCGTTTTGTTAGTCAATTGTTTTATTAATTGTGAGTTATTCAATATTCATGATGCTAATGTTTATATACTTTTCTGCTGGTAAATTTTGCTTTTTTTTATACTTGCTTAAGAATAAAATTTAACAAAAATCAGAATAAAGCAAAGGAGAAAAAAAATTGACATTGACAACGTAATCAGTTTTGGGATATGATAAATCATAAAGCTGCTGTATATTAGTTTTTATGTTCCGTTTTGTTAGTCAGTTTTTTTATTAATTGCGTGAATATATGTTGTTCAATATTTATGTTGCTAATATTTATTAACCTGGGGACCCCAGGCTATTATATTTATGTTCATAATCCGAATGGAAATTTGGCGGAATGACAGGCTGAGCGCCGCCCAGTATATATTTATATACCATTCGGCATTCACCTGTTAAATTTTTGCTCTTTTTATTTTGTATTTGCTGGAGAGTTTTATAAATTGAACAAAAAATCAGAAAAAAATTTGACAGCGTACTTAGAGTTAGTTTTTGGATATGATTAGGTTATGATAAAACTGCTGTATAATTATATTATTTTAAGTTTTTATGTTCCGTTTTGTTAGTCAGTTGTTTTATTATTTTTGTGTTATTCAATTTGACCAAAACCCATAATCATGGGTAGAGTGGACCGTTGGCGTTTCCAGTGTCTCTCTTTTCCAAACAAAAGGAAATGATATTAATTTGAATAATCGTCCGCAAATGCAAATTGATACCGATAATCATGAAATCGGTCGCTCGCTTTTCCCATTCTGCATTCCACATTCATTCACGGCTTACGAATTGTAATACAGCTTATTGAATTTGGAAAAGAGAGACACTGGCAACGGTCCACTTTATATCTACCCATGATTATGGGTTTTGGTCAAATATCATCTCTTTTTTATTATAAATATAATGTCAGGACAATTATAATTCACAAAGTCGAAATGTAAACTCATCACTTTATTAATATTAATATTAATAAGGAGGTAAAAGATTTCGAAATTTTACCTTTAGAAACATTTCCTTGTGTAGGCATATCTGTTGATAACTGACTGAATATGGCACTTTTTACTCATTCAATGCTTTTCATGATTGCACGGCTTTGGAAAAGATAATGAGCACTTTGGAAGTGACTTTATGAGCTCTAGCTGCCGCTCTTTAGAGAGCGTTCTGCGTTATTCAGCGTTGCAGTTGTACTAATCCGATCCTAAAAGCGGGTCTCATCACTGATACTGTCGCATTAAAAATGACTGAAAAATTGTCATGTGACAATTACCTCAGCATGAGTGATGAGGAAGTAACCAAAATGTTTTTAACTCTGGGTGTTTGTCAAGCTTCCATAAAAATGTGTTTGAATAAACGTAGGCAGTAGCCATTACATAACTACAAGAAATTCGAATCAATGATATACAGTTTTAATTTCAATTATATTTCTGATGTTTTTAATAATTTATAATCAAAGCACAAAGCTTATATTAGTTTCTTTCTCGATGTTGAGTACAAATTGATGTCCAGAAATGTATTAAAAGCATGCCTTATCTGTTAACAACTCCAGCATAATATATTAGCCCCAAACCGAGTAACTTTAGACGTTTGGGGAAAACATACCAAATATCTTACAATCAGTATTCAGTATCACTAAGGGGAAAAATACAGGTTTTTTGTTCGCCAGAATGTCCAAGCTTCGTTTCTGTGGTTTCAGAAACATTTTTACGACAAAAAATAGCAATATTATAACTACTTTTTTGTAACTTTGAGGTCCAATAAATATAAATAAAAATGAATAAACGCATTTTTGATGTCATTAAAAACTACACAAGAATTCAAGAGAATGATTTTATGTCAAGCAGTCAAGCATCAAAAACAACCCTATGTTCCCTGACTGACGTTTGATCAAAATGAGCCTGAAAAGGACAATTTCAGATTTTTTGACTTTAAAAGGTCTAGGTTAATTAATACACCAGCCTTTTGAGATAGGGTAATGAAATCTTACACCCATGTAGAACAGTACAGAAACAGATTTTTTGAAAAATTGTAGCTTGCTATCTCAATGATTAGCTGAATTATAGATGTGGATACTGGCGGGGAGGTGATAATTGTTTGTTTACATTAATAGTGAGCACATGTTCAGGAGGCTGATGAGGTGATAATTGCTTGTTTAAATTTTAGGGCGAGCACATGTTCAGGAGGCTTAAGAGACGCTTGTTACGCCTTCTTGTTACCCCCCTGTGAGGGCCCCGAATTATTTTCTGAACGAAAGCTCAAAAATAACCGGAAATCGACCTTTTTATTAACTCCTTTTGATGACCGTTTCTAACCTAAAATTGCACGAAAAATCGATTTAGCTAGGTTTCAGAACCTATGAACACTTCCTTATCCCTCAAAATCGATGTTTTATAGTTTAGAATGCGAGCAACTTAAGCAACATATATTTTAATCCTTCGGTTCTGCAGCTCTTGACCTAGGGCTGAAACCGAAAGATCGAGGCAATCCTCACCTTGACTGATCGAACTTGAGCGAAGAGCAGAGTACGACAAAACACAGCAGGTAAGCAACTCATTTTGGTGACTGTTCCTCACCTGTACAACGTTGCACGAGAAATCGATTTGAGTTGGTTTTACAGCCCAATAACGCTTCCTTGTTCCTCAAAATTCTTGTGTTGCTCAAACAAAGAAAATGTTGATTCTGCAACCAAAGAACAAGGTGATTGTCTTGTTAACAACTCGAACAGGTTCTATCACAATTTTCAGAGCAGAGCACGATACTACGAAAGCAAAGTCAAAAGAAACACAATAAAGGTAGGTGACCAACACCATGATAGAACAATCGTACTATCAACTCAATTATATTTATTCTGAACGTACGGGCAGTTATGCGCTCCGTGATCCCGACTTATTGTATAAAAAGTGTCCTGTCGCGTGACGATGATCCGTCCAATCACGAACAGGAAGAGTGATCAGACGGATATTATATCGTATGTTTACTTTCCTTATCTGTATTTTACCCTCTGTTGACATTGTTATCTCTACTACAGCTTGGCAATTTCAAGGTGCTCCTATCTGCACCGAGGTACACACGCCATGATTACGTCATGCAGAACTAGAAATTGTGTGATCCGTGATTGTTATAATGTAACTGTGCCCACTGCCCATAAACAATGCAAACTGTTGGGGGGGGGGGGGGGGGGGGGTGTAGGAACTTATCGTCCAGTCATGAACAGAATATTAACACTTTCCAACTCCCTTAAAAAAACAGGGTTCAAATTGACAAGTTGGGCACACCCGAATGCGATGTCGCTCAGATGAGGCAACATCTTCGCCACAACTTTGTTTCCCAAAATCTTGTACCGCTTCAGATAGCCAATGGAGCGTTCCACGTGGATGCGGGCGATGCTGAATTTTCTGCTGGCTGCTACTTCTTCCGGCATGAACTGAGTCTTGCCCCACATCCCCGCTAGGATTCTTAACTAACCGGAAGATGTTTTGAGCATTCTGGTTTAGTCAGTCATGTCGCTCTTTTCAATTATATTTACTTCGAAAATTAGTGGAATTTGATAAATCTTAAATGAGGGATCTTTTACGTATAACATATGATGTCAGAATTCTAGGTTGGATTTTTGCAGACGTAATATGTGTCATGTGAACGGGATCCCTTATTGTGATGTCATTGTCTTTTAATGTTAGTGTTAAGAAGTTATATTATAGATGTTATAAATGATGAATTGGTTATTGTATTCCTAGTATAGATCCCAGAGTAATTTTTTGTTTGCTACTAGATACTACTAATATCACAGGGCAGAGGATACTATGTCACGACAAATATAATAGAGCAGTCTGGTGGTGAATTGGACCTATCCGTGTATAACAGTGTAGGTGCATATAGGGCCCTGCGATGATATCAAAGTGACCCAAATTGCAAATTGATGTATTTTGGACACTGATTCCAAATCTGAAATCACTCCATGACTTAAAAAATGGTTTATTTCATTATTTGTTAGTGTTGATTAACAAAAACACTGCTATTTTCTTATTTTGGACACGTGAATACCAGTTAAACGCAAACAGCAAATTCTACTGTTTATGGTCAGAGTTTGGAGTAATACGGTTTAAGTTTATAGTTACCTAGCTTGCTAGTCTTTCTTGCTGAGAAGCGAGCAAGAGACCAGCAAGCTTGCGAAGCTAGCCTAGATAGGCTACCGGACAACTGAACCCAATTTGGACTTTTCCTAGACAGGGTAGCTTGGGAAAATAATTTTACACCCAATCAGTCTAACTAATTAACTTTGAAACAACAACTGAGCCCAATCGTCACAAGAAATAACTAACAGATAAACAGGTTTCCAAATACCGCTCTAGTTTAGCTGCTGCCTGGTTTCTAGTGCTATAATTTCGGAGAAAAAACAGAGACAATATTTCATTAATGTTAATTTTAATAGGTAATTGTAATATATAATAATTATTACTTAAAATCTCACATAAAGTCGTCATAATATTTCTGTTTAAGCAGCAACATCGTGTCCAAAGCACTTAGCAATGGCAAAAATAGCCCTGAAATAGTAATACTCCTGATCAGTGTAACCCTTGACCCGCGGGCGGAAAATCGTATAGAATCGGGCTCAATTGGGCCTCCCGTGCTCTCGAAAATATGTCTCTCGGGCTAGAGCCCTTCGGGGACATATGCAATATTTTGTTCGCCCGCGGATAGTCTCCGTGTATGTATATATATCTCCAGGCTATATAGAGGTTTGCTCATGAGATATTGCAAAGCATATTGGCCATACAGAAGCATAGTGGGCTCATTGGGAGGGGGTATCTATACGAGCACAAAGGCTAAAGTAGTTACAGCCGATGGTATACAGACAGTTTTGATATCCTGGCTGGAGTCCTGCAAGGAGACACTCTTGCCCCGTACTTGTTCATTATCGTGATTGACTCTATCATGACAGTGAGTATTAGACTTGATGACTCGGACTCTGGGGATCATCTCAGGCCCTGACGGAGTAGAAGGATTGGTGCCGAGCAGATCGCAGACGCGCGTTTGCAGTGCTGTTGCCCTTAATCACTGATACCATTGAAGGGGCAAAACTACTCCTGGACAGGCTTGAGAAAGGAACACTGAGTGTTGGGATAGCATGACCGGCACTAAACTAAGTTCATGACACTGAAATGACAGAGGAGGCGTGCAAGTCTTAATAGCTAGTTCTGGAAACAGCTGGAAAGGTGACAGACTTTGTTTACCTTGGGCTTGGATAGCAACAACCGAGAGGGGACTGCGGGTCAGAAAGCTACGCTTGGGCAGTGCCACAAGCTACGAAGATGTGAAGGTCTGACCTTAGAAGAGGACATAAAGTCCGTTATTTGTTGCTGCTGTAGAGTCAATAATTCTTTTATGGGATTCTGAGGACGTGGACGTGGCCAGAGCAATTGAAGAAAGCAATGATGGCTGCTTACATAGAATGCTAAGGAATGGCACTTAAAGTGGATTGGGAAGCAGCGAAAAAAACCAACAAAGAAGGGTATATGGCAACTACCGAGAGCAACCCATGAAGATCCAAGAGCGCTGGATGCGTCTAGCAGGCCATATCCACCGGCACCCAGAACTGTCGCAAACCGCTTGCTACTTTGGGTACCCAACTCATGGGGTGCGGAGTAGGGGGGAGCGACCCGCCATGAAACCTATGTTGACAGCTACGAGCTGACACGGGTCTCAACGACATGCGAGAATAGCGGACTAAAGGCGGATAGAGTATTATGGCGCCAGCGCATACTTACTCGGACGCTGAAGAAAAATTTTTTAAAAATTCATTTGGAGAGATAAAGCTGCTGTATATTAGTTTATATTCCGTTTTGTTAGTCATTTTTTAAATTAATTGCATGAATATACGTTGTTCAATATTTATGTTGCTAATATTTATTAACCTGGGACCCCAGGCTATTATATTTATGTTCATAATCCGAATGGAAATTTGGCGGAATGACAGGCTGAGCGCCGCTGCCCAGTAAATATTTAAATACTATTCAACTGGTTATGTTAACTTTTTGCTCTTTTTATTTTGTATTTGCTGGAGAGTTATATAAAATTGAACAAAAAATCAGAAAATATTTTTACAACGTACTCAGTTCTTGAATAAGATTATGATTATGATAAAACTGCTGTATAATTATATTATTATAAGTTTCAATGTTCCGTTTTGTTAGTCAGTTGTTTTATCAATTATGTGTTATTCAATATTTATGTTGCCAAAATTTGATATCTATATACTATTCAGCTGTTAAGTATTTGCTCTTTTTATTGGCACTATCCGTCGCGGAGTCGAGTCCGCGGCGGAGCCGCCGGACTCCGAGCGGACTCCAAGCGGACTCCGGCGGAGCCGCCGGACTCCGAGCGGACTCCGGCGGTGCTCCGCCAAAATGTATTTACAGTGGACTCGAGTACATTTTGGCGGACTCCGAGCGGACTTTAAAGTCCGCCGCGGACTCCGAGCGGCTCCGCGGCGGCTCGGCGGAGTGTCCGCCGCGGACTAAGCCACTAGGCGGACTCCGGTTCGCCGCGGACTCCGGCGGAGTGCTTGGCGGACTCCGCCGGACCTCTCCGCCAGACTTGAATCCGGCGGAGTCCGGCGGAGCTCGGACTCCGCTCGGAGTCCGCCGGACTCCAACAGAGTCCACTAACTTCCGACCTCCGACTTCCGACTTCCGACCCTCGGCTAAATTTGTCACGTGACATACAACATAGCATTTTGCAATATTGTGGCCAGATGAAAAGGTCGCTAGTGATAAACCTTAACCATTACCCTCACAATGTCAATAGTGTACAACTCTAGTCCTAACTTTGACCCTATAATGTATAAACGTTGACCCTAACCCTCCACCAAACCGTCAACAGCGAAATATCAATGTCATTGACTGGTCACGTGACCAAAACAATTTTTGTAATATTATCTCATATAGGGAAGCGTTTTTAGTTTTACCCTACACGTTGCATGTGGCGTCATTCGGCCGGATCCCAGCAAGCAAAAATACGTCGACCATCACAGGACGACGCCAGCCAGCACTCTCTACGCTCTTCGAGCTCCGATCGTCCTGTGACGAAGTAAGGACGAAGCCTGAGGTCCTCAGGTAACATCGACCACCGATTGAAAATTCTAAGATTTTTTGACATAAAGGTCAAATGTAAAACTAAAATCTTGATGTTGATTGATTGACGACGTCAATTTTTGAGCACAGCGCGAGCGCATGCGGAAAAGGACCGAGTAGCTAGTCAAGATGTTGATAAATATTTGGCTTGTGGCGCGATGTGTTGCTCTAACTATAGCCCTCTCGCTTGCAGTAGCGCGCGACCGCCGGAGGCGGAAATGACCTGGTTAGCTAGGTAAACGCGATGTGCATTGTAGGATGAAATCCTACTAGCTGACGCCATTCGCAGCTGTGCTGCTCGCTGTACGTCAGCGATCGAAATTTATACGCGTATCCCCCGTTAAGATGTGCCACTCGACGCGCCACACAATTTTTCTCGTTGCTCGTCGCACGTCGACGAACAACGAAGCTCGTTGCGACGCGCCGCGCAATGAGCTGCCAGGCTAGGACATCGTCCTGGTCCAACAAATTTTGGCGAGCGATTTTCTCCAAAAATTTAATGAGGGCGCCGACTTCCACTCTGGCTAGGTTTCTTCTTACCCAGCGCGCGTTCCTTAATGGGATGAGGTAAAATTAGGTAAAAAGAATCCACTGACTTGGCCAGAGTGCTTTCATAAAACTCTATTACTAGCTTGGCGTTGTAGGATTATATACTTTAATTTCGGATCGAGTGAAGCGAGTGATACACATTAGTTTGATTAAACTCATGCTGATCACAATACAGTACAGGGAAGTGGGTAACACGGCTTGCAGTCGCAGCTGCGGCTCCTCGCTGGCGGTAAACTTTTCCGCATGCGCTCGCGCTGTGCTCAAAAATTGACGTCGTCAATCAATCAGCATCAAGATTTTAGTTTTACATTTGACCTTTATGTCAAAAAATCTTTGAATTTTCAATCGGTGGTCGATGTTACCTGAGGACTTCAGGCTTCGTCCTTACTTTGTCACAGGACGATCGGAGCTCGAAGAGCGTAGAGAGTGCTGGCTGGCGTCGTCCTGTGATGGTCGACGTTTTTTGCTTGCTGTGATCCGGCCGAATGACGCCACATGCAACGTGTAGGGTAAAACTAAAAACGCTTCCCTATATGAGATAATATGACAAAAATTGTTTTGGTCACGTGACCAGTCAATGACATTGATATTTCGCTGCGGACGGTTTGGTGGAGGGTTAGGGTCAACGTTTATACATTATAGGGTCAAAGTTAGGACTAGAGTTGTACACTATTGACATTGTGAGGGTAATGGTTAAGGTTTATCACTAGCGACCTTTTCATTTGACCACAATATTGCAAAATGCTATGTTGTATGTCACGTGACAAATTTAGCCGAGGGTCGGAAGACGGAGGTCGAAAGTTAGTGGACTCTGTTGGAGTCCGGCGGACTCCGAGCGGAGTCCGCCGAGCTGGCGGAGTCCGCCAAGCTCCGCCGGACTCCGCCGGATTCAAGTCTGGCGGAGAGGTCCGGCGGAGTCCGCCAAGCACTCCGCCGGAGTCCGCGGCGGACCGGAGTCCGCCTAGTGGCTCAGTCCGCGGCGGACACTCCGCCGAGCCGACGCGGAGCCGCTCGGAGTCCGCGGCGGACTTTAAAGTCCGCTCGGAGTCCGCTCGGCTCCGCTCGGAGTCCGCCAAAATGTACTCGAGTCCACTGTAAATACATTTTGGCGGAGCACCGCCGGGGTCCGCTCGGAGTCCGGCGGCTCCGCCGGAGTCCGCTGGCTCCGCCGGAGTCCGCTCGGAGTCCGCTCGGAGTCCGCTCGGAGTCCGGCGGCTCCGCCGCGGACTCGACTCCGCGACGGATAGTGCCTTTTTATTTGTTTAAGAGTAAAATTTAACAAAAAATCAGAATAAAGAAAAAGAGAAAACAAATTTGACAACGTATTCAGTTTTGGGATATTATGTTAAAATTAAAGCTGTTGTATATTAGTTTTTATGTTCCGTTTTGTTAGTTAGTTGTTTTATTATTTTTGTGTTATTCAATTTGACCAAAACCCATAATCATGGGTAGAGTGGACCGTTGGCGTTTCCAGTGTCTCTCTTTTCCAAAAAAAAGGAAATGATATTAATTTGAATAATCGTCCGCAAATGCAAATTGATACTGATAATCATGAAATCTGTCGCTCGCTTTTCCCATTCTGCATTCCACATTAAGCTTAAACGTGCACTATTAAATAATCAACACAGCCACGCCCCGCTTGATTGGACAATCAAAGATTTTGACTGCAACAATATTGTCTTCGAAAGATCACTACTTGCTGGTCACACACATGTCAGCGAAATTCCCCTAGTCTAGTGTTTTCCAAGTCTTGTTCTGTGAGAAAAGTATGTGTGAGAAAGTCTTTAATAAAATAAAATGAATGTATATTTTTGAATTTTTAACATTTAATTTGATAATGCAGTATAAAGAAATTTTTAATTAGCACTGTATAGTTTAAGATATTTATATTAGCTTATTATAACCATTGATACAACGAACATAATTTTTCAACAGCTCTCCGATATCCATCTTAAAGTTGCATCTTATATCCTCAAACTACACAATTTAAACTTAGGCATATATATAGTGTAGACTTTCTGTCACAACAAGACTGTAACCCATATAGTAATAAACACAAACAGAACCCCTAACGTCTGCTAACAATTTTCTTCTGATCCTCATATGAGCCCTGTCTCTAAAAACTCAACTGAACTAGCGTTTTGGTGTGTGCAAAAGCTTTCAGGCACGCACATTCCCTGCCCCGTTAGTTGCCTGTCCCTTCAAAATCAAACTAACAGTCAAGGACAAAAAGTCATACACCAAATGAGCATTATATTTTTATAAATTGTTTTACATCTCTTTACTCTGTAAAATGTGCTAAAAATTAAATTTCTTGTTTCATTGACATTCATTCACGGCTTACAAATTGTAATACAGCTTATTGAATTTGGAAAAGAGAGACACTGGCAACGGTCCACTTTATATCTACCCATGATTATGGGTTTTGGTCAAATATCATCTCTTTTTTATTATAAATATAATGTCAGGATAATTATAATTCACAAAGTCGAAATGTAAACTCATCACTTCATTAATATTAATATTAATAAGGAGGTAAAAGATTTCGAAATTTTACCTTTAGAAACATTTCCTTGTGTAGGCATATCTGTTGATAACTGACTGAATATGGCACTTTTTACTCATTCAATGCTTTTCATGATTGCACGGCTTTGGAAAAGATAATGAGCACTTTGGAAGTGACTTTATGAGCTCTAGCTGCCGCTCTTTAGAGAGCGTTCTGCGTTATTCAGCGTTGCAGTTGTACTAATCCGATCCTAAAAGCGGGTCTAATCACTGATACTGTCGCATTAAAAATGACTGAAAAATTATCATGTGACAATTACCTCAGCATGAGTGATGAGGAAGTAACCAAGATGTTTTTAACTCTGGGTGTTTGTCAAGCTTCCATAAAAAAGTGTTTGAATAAACGTAGGCAATAGCCATTACATAACTACAAGAAATTCGAATCAATGATGTACAGTTTTAATTTCAATTATATTTCTGATGTTTTTAATAATTTATAATCAAAGCACAAAGCTTATATCAGTTTCTTTCTCGATGTCGACTACAAATTGATGTCCAGAAATGTATTAAAAGCATGCCTTATCTGTTAACAACTCCAGCATAATATATTAGCCCCAAACCGAGTAACTTTAGACGTTTGGGGAAAACATACCAAATATCTTACAATCAGTATTCAGTATCACTAAGGGGAAAAATACAGGTTTTTGTTCGCCAGAATGTCCAAGCTTCGTTTCTGTGGTTTCAGAAACATTTTTACGACAAAAAATAGCAATATTATAACTACTTTTTTGTAACTTTGAGGTCCAATAAATATAAATAAAAATGAATAAACGCATTTTTGATGTCATTAAAAACTACACAAGAATTCAAGAGAACGATTTTATGTCAAGCAGTCAAGCATCAAAAACAACCCTATGTTCCCTGACTGACGTTTGATCAAAATGAGCCTAAAAAGGACAATTTCAGCTTTTTTGACTTTAAAAGGTCTAGGTTATTTAATACACCAGCCTTTTGAAATAGGGTAATGAAATCTTACACCCATGTAGAACAGTACAGAAACAGATTTTTTGAAAAATTGTAGCTTGCTATCTCAATGATTAGCTAAATTATAGATGTGGATACTGGCAGGGAGGTGATAATTGTTTGTTTACATTAATAGTGAGCACATGTTCAGGAGGCTGAGGCGGTGATAATTTTTTGTTTAAATTTTAGGGCGAGCACATGTTCAGGAGGCTGATGAGGTGATAATTGCTTGTTTACATTTTAGGGTGAGCACATGTTCAGGAGGCTTAAGAGACGCTTGTAACGCCTTCTTGTTACCCCCCTGTGAGGGCCCCGAATTATTTTCTGAACGAAAGCTCAAAAATAACCGAGAAATCGACCTTTTTATTAACTCATTTTGATGACCGTTTCTAACCTTAAATTGCACGAAAAATCGATTTAGCGAGGTTTCAGAACCTATAAATACTTCCTTATCCCTCAAAATCGATGTTTTATAGTTTAGAATGCGAGCAACTTAAGCAACATATATTTTAATCCTTCGGTTCTGCGGCTCTTGACCTAGGGCTGAAACCGAAAGATCGAGGCAATCCTCACCTTAACTGATCGAACTTGAGCGAAGAGCAGAGTACGACAAAACACAGCAGATAACCAACTCATTTTGGTGACTGTTCCTCACCTGTACAACGTTGCACGAGAAATCGATTTGAGTTGGTTTTACAGCCCAATTTAAACGCTTCCTTGTTCCTCAAAATTCTTGTGTTACTCAAACAAAGAACATGTTGATTCTGCAACCAAAGAACAAGGAGATTGTCTTGTTAACAACTCGAACAGGTTCTATCACAATTTTCAGAGCAGAGCACAATAGCAAAGTCAAAAGTCAAAGAAACACAATAAAGGTAGGTGACGAACACCATGATAGAACAATCGTACTATCAACTCAATTATATTTATTCTGAACATACGGGCAGCCATGCGCTCCGTGATCCCGACCAATTGTAATAAAAGTGTCCTGTCGCATGACGATGATCCGTCCAATCACGAACAGGAAGAGTGATCAGAGGGATATTATATCGTATGTTTACTTTCCTTATATGTATTTTACCCTCTGTTGACATTGTTATCTCTACTACAGCTTGGCAATTTCAAGGTGCTCCTATCTGCACCGAGGTACACACGCCATGATTACATCATGCAGAACTAAAAATTGTGTGATCCGTGATCGTTATAATGTAACTGTGCCCACTGCCCATAAACAATGCAAACTGTTGGGGGGGGGGGGGGGGAGGGTGTAGGAGCCTTATCGTCCAGTCATGAACAGAATATTAACATAGTTTTTTAGTTATTTAAGTAGACCTGGTCATTTTAAAAAAGTCACTTTCCAACTCCCTTAAAAAAGAGGGTTCAAATTAACAAGTTGGGCACACCCGAATGCGATGTCGCTCAGATAAGGCAACATCTTCGCCACAACTTTGTTTCCCAAAATCTTGTACCGCTTCAGATAGCCAATGGAGCGTTCCACGTGGATGCGGGCGATGCTGAATTTTCTGCTGGCTGCTACTTCTTCCGGCATGAACTGAGTCTTGCCCCACATCCCCGCTGGGATTCTTAACTAACCGGAAGATGTTTTGAGCATTCTGGTTTAGTCAGTCATGTCGCTCTTTTCAATTATATTTACTTAGAAAATTAGTGGAATTTGATGAATCTTAAATGAGGGATCTTTTGCGTATAACATATGATGTCAGAATTCTAGCTTGGATTTTTGCAGACGTAATATGTGTCATGTGAACGGTCCCTTATTGTAATGGCATTGTCTTTTAATGTTAGTGTTAATAAGTTATATTATAGATGTTATAAATGATGAATTGGTTATTGTATTCCTAGTATAGATCCCAGAGTAATTTTTTGTTCGCTGCTAGATACTACCAATGGACTCTACGGCGTAAGACTCTAACCCTAACCCGCCGAAGAGTCCCGGACCTCACTACCAATATCACAGGGCAGAGGATACTTATGTCGCGACAAATATAATAGAGCAGTCTGGTGGTGAATTGGACCTATCCGTGTATAAATGTTTACTAGGTGCATATAGGGCCCTGCGATGATATCAAAGTGACCCAAATTGCAAATTGATGTATTTTGGACACTGATTCCAAATCTGAAATCACTCCATGACATTGCTTCCCTAATAGTTTATTTGTTATTGTTGATTAACAAAAACACTGCTATTTTGGACACGTGAATACCAGTTAAATGCAAACAGCAAATTCTACTGTTTTTGGTCAGAGTTTGGAGTAATACGGTTTGGAGTCATGGTAGTCGGGTTTATAGTCGGGTTTATAGTTATAGTCGGGTTTATATAGTCGGGTTTATAATAAAACAAATATTTAATAAAACAAATATTTATTTTTACGGCACAATCAAACAATATCAATAATAAATAAATCAGGGGAGGTTTGAAGAGGTTTCAAGTGCCGAAGGCCACTGCTTATCTTTAGGATTTGAGAGTGACCTGTGCTTGAAACCCCCTCAACCATCCACTACGTCAATATACTAATTACAGTATACAAATATAGAAAAATATAATAATCTTAAATTACTTATTGGTTTAGTTTGGTGACAAAGGAGAGCCCAGTTGAGTTTTAGTTTAGCTTTAGGTTTTGAATCACAGTTTAAAAGGTTAGCCATGTTTCATGGCAGAGAGAGATATCATGTGTGCATAGCCGTACCGGATGTAGAGTTTGAGATACAATATAGATTAGTTACCATGTAATTAGGGTCATCTCGATTTTGGAGGGATAGCAAGTGCTTTTAAGGTTAGATTTAATAACACCTGACGAAGCTGATAAGTCTGAATTCTTGGAAGAACCCGGGATTATCACCCATCTACATTAGCATCACATATTTCGAATACATAGGGGGCTGAGGTCATTCCAAATTTTCGTAGAGGTGTACAAAAAGTTCTGTTGGGAGATATCTAACCTCAGTAATGGGACAATCAGACGAAGTTTTTCATTTCTAGGACAGAACTTGAAAAGATCTTTAATCGACTGGGGGACATCAAATTTAAGAATTTGAATAATTCCATAAATGTATGGTACATGTGCAGATTCTCAAGGTTCATAATTTTCTGCTCGGTGAATAGCGGTTTAGTTTGTTTCAAGACAGTAGTTCTTGCTAAGCCCATATGTTCGTTATAAGTTCTTGAACGTGCACAGGTTAAATAGTATTCTTTATGAACAAAATTGGGAATGTTACCAAATAGCATTCTTATACATCGTTTTTGAATTGCAAAGATTTTATCAGCTTATGTTTAGGGATCCCACCCCAGCAACTTATACATAGCTAAGATGTGACATAAAAAGAGCATTGTATAGTTTCAATATTCAGATTTGGGGATGAATTTGCAAATTCTCTTAATCGATACAATACTGGGAGTTCAGCTTTAAAGATAAATGATTATGATGTGTTCCCAGCTTAGCTGTTCGTCTATTATCACCCCAAGAAACTTTGTACATTGAACTTTTTCTAGCTTTTTGCCATCTATTAAAATCGTTCAGATTCCTGTTAAAGGGCCGTGTTCTGGCACAGGTCTGTGTTGCTCTTGACAAACCTGGCTGAAAATGATATAACAACTTTTTCCCTGCATTATAGTGTAACTTGTTAGACTCCATATAGTTACTGACTTGTTTCATTACATGATTAGCTTTTTCAAAAGCTTCCTGTGCTGAACTACCTATCACAAAAATATTTGTATCATCAGCAAACAGGACGAATTCAGCCAAGCTTGAGGAGCTCACAATATCATTTATATAAATCTAGAAATAGTAGAGGTCCTAACACTGACCCCTGGGTACACCATACCTCAACTGAACACCTTGTCCGACTTTTCAGTTTGAAAAGAAGTTACTTGGCTACGTTTGTTAGATAGCTAGCAAGAGTTTTTAGTGCAATACCTCTTACTCCATAGTGTTCAAGTTTATGCAGGAGTTTATTCGTGCTCAATTGTGGTCAAATGCTTTACTTAGATCAATAAATATTCCAATTACATGATTTTTCTGTTCAATCTCATTAAGTATTTTATTGACAGAATAGTTTACGGCATGAGATGTTGAGTGTTGTTTTCTAAAACCAATTGTCGATCATAAATCACTGTTCATAGCACTGAGGTAATTATATAACCTATTATAGATTATTTTTTCAAGTATTTTTCCAAATATCGGTAATGTAGAAACAGGTCGATAGTTATCAAGGCATCGTGAGTCCCCTTTTTTATAAATTGGTGTAATAGAGCCCGTTTTAAGCTTGTTTGGGAAAGACCCCATTGTCCAAGAACCAATTAAAGAATCTAGAGATATGACCAGGACAGATAATTTACACTCTTTTTTAGACTTTAACAGAGATTATCACTTGCCTTCCCATTTTCAAGGCTACCAATGATTTTGCTTATCTCTTCTCGTCACAGGGGCTGAGAAAAAAAGAGTTCACTATTCTTTCTCTGCCCTTGAGGTATTGTTTAAACTTCGTCTAATAAAAATTGCCATCAGTTACCGTAGCAGATGGTACAGAGATTGAACTTTGAATTAAGATTACGAGCAATAGACGAGAAGTAGATGTTTAATCCGTTCAGCAATCTCACGCGCGTTCAGTTACAATTCGACCATCAATTAAGAATGATGCTTTTATATCTTTTTTTAGATTTACCCCTGCGTTCGTTAATCAATTCCAGGTTTTTTAATATTTCCTTTAGCAAGTTCAAATTTTTTTCCATAGTGGGCTTTTTTCGCAGATTTTATAGCTTTGTTTAGGATAGAACGATCTAAGATGGCAAGTACGTACGGTACGTACCTTTAAATTAGCTGTACGGTACGTACTTAATAATTAGGCTGAAAGGTACAAAGGCTTATTAATCCGTCAATATACGGAAATATTTTGGAGGAAAACTTTTTCTGCTTAAACAGTTGGCCCAAATAGTATTCCAGTGTTTTAAGTTCTTCGTCAATTTTGAGACCAATTTTAGAGATTACGAGTATATTATGGACAAGCGTAGATTAAGTTTGCGACCTGAGCTAGCGAAAAGCTGGTGTTCGTAAACTGCAAACAAAAGGATGAAGGCTTTGAGTTTAACGATAATTACAAGTAGTAGTAGTGTAGTACCGGGTTAAGAGCGATCCGGTACAAAAATTATGATGATAATACTAATCAAAAATTGCAAGTAATTCACTGAAGTTGATTCTAAAAATTTGAAAAAAAATTGTACCTTACAGTGCCTGTACGGTACGTACCTTTAAAAGTAGCTGTACCGTACGTACTTAAAGCCCTGTACCGTACGTACTTGCCATCTTAGAGAACGATACTCCTTATACTTAAGATATAAAGTTTCCTCACCTAATGGGTTTGATTTTGGTAAACGAAGCTTCCCATCGCTTGTAGTGAAAGCCTTTAGTAAACACAGATTTAATTAACGCAGAAGTGATCCATGGATTCATCAATCTATTTGCGTTTTGATTGAAAACCAGCAGTAGAGTCCAATTTGAAATTCAGTTCGATTTTTTCATGGACAGTTTCGACAAATTTTTCAAAACCTTCCTCATTCATACGAAAAGTTCGATCGGTAGATATCCCTTCCAATATCATTAAGGAAGCTTTCTATATTAGACTCACAGTAATCATACTTAGGTTTAAGTTTGGTATCATTTGGACTCTCTTTAGTATTACACGATATGAAACAGAAGATTGGTTATGATGGGAAATCTTGGATTCAAGAATTCGGCAGATCTAGGACACGCTCAGTAGAGTTCACTAAAAATATTATCAATTAAGCTTCTGTTGCAACCCGCTTGGCATGGGTGGCAATCGATATCAAAGGGATTAAATTGTTACTGTAGATAGTTTGTTTCAATATTCAGCTATGTTTCGTCCCTGGGCCAAAAGATCATCATTGAAGTCACCTGTCAAGGCTACATTATTAGACGGTAGGAATTTCATCAACACGTCAAGCTCAGCAAGTGCATCTAGAATATCACCACTAGGGGGCCTGTAGACAACACCAGCAATCTGTGGAACCTCTGTGTTAGTGATCTCAACAAAAAGTGTTTCAAGATTGTCAGAGCTTTACATAACTGTTTCGATTCGGCTGTATTGGTACTTATTGTCAATATATACACCAAGGCCACTACCTTTCTTTTTCCCATCAGTTTTGGAGTTATACTCACTGCTGTACCATCAATATTTGTATAAAATCTTTATTTTTTCCTCATCAAGTGTTTGTTTTCAGCTAGCGCAATAACTGCAAATTTTCTCATCATATTGTCTCATATCAGTAATAAAGCTGTCAAAGTTAGATGGCGTTCCCATCAATGTTGTTAAACACAATAGATATAAACGGCTTGTTATGGTTAAGTATGTTATAGTTATAGTCGGGTTTATAGTTACCTAGCTTGCTAGTCTTTCTTGCTGAGAAGCGAGCAAGTCGCAAGAGACCAGCAAGCTTGAAGCTAGCCTAGATAACCTTAACCATAAAGCTGAACTCAACACATAACCAGAGCATATGAACTTACACTTAAATGTTATATAACATGCTGAGAATGAGATGCGTCTCGTGCCGGTTCTAATTTCTGAAACATGAACAATTAAAACAAATACTAACCATTTTTATTACGGGTTACCTGGGGGACCCCAGGCTATTATATTTTAGTTCATAATCATACTCATAGAGATTCGGCGGGAAAGACAGGCTGAGCGCCGCCCAGTAAGATTACGGGTTACCCATCCGTTGACGGGTATAATACTCTGATCGTCCACGGTAAATCTGATTTTCAATGCCAAACTTGCTGTTTACTCTTTTATATATTCGGGCAAGACATTCCAACCTTGTTACTAATATTGTGAGTCTTCTCACCCTGGTCCCCTTTACTGTAATCACCGTGATTAACATAGTCCCGTGGGCCTATGTGAGTACGTATTTTAAGTCACATACGGACACTTCATTCAGACCACATGACAGCCCTGGTATGGTCACAACCGCGGCGGTTACAGGTCTCTTCTGGGTGATGTGGAGTCCTACTGTGGTACGGTTACACCTCTCTGCTATAAAAGGGGAAGACTGGATACCGGCATGGCTGGAAAAAATGCGGTATCTCTACATGTTGCCCGGTTGGGAGCATACTTAAACCCGCTTATCTATACCTTGACATTTTTCATCGCCTCAATCAATTAACAATTCTTTAAAAATCTATGATGCGATGCCCGAGGCTTGCAGCAGTAGCCGCAACAGAAACTGCAGACACCACGATAAAAATTTAATAATACGAATAAATGTTTATTAATCCACGAATCAACGGTTCGCGGATCGCGCTTTCCTCACAAATCAACGCTCTCTTACTGATCAGGATCTTATTCTTAGTGCTTAGTTTTACAAATTTGTTTTTTGATACAGCATCAAACATGGAATAATTGCTATTGCAATGAAAGCCAAGCTTAGCATAAGAATATATATAATTCAATCATGCATAATGGCAGGCAAAATGCAGCGATTTCATTGGACGAGAGCAACTGTTGGCGATGTTTGACTACAAATGGCAGCGTTTGATCGAAAAACTGGCTTCAGCCCCCCCCCCCCCCCCCCCCCCCCCCCCCCCCCCCCTGTGATTGACTAATTTTATATTATTTTGCTGAGTGGTTTAAAAAAAATAATATCTTCAAGAACGCGAGCGTTGATTCGTGTATTTATTCTGTATTTGATAAACTATCTTAGATATAGGGCAGTCGAGTTTTCTTTCTTTTTCTTTCAACGTTGGACAGCTGCACTCGTGCATACCGAATTTTTTGGCAGTCCTTGAAAAATAGTGCCATGACAAGAAGGAGCCATTTAATAATAGGAATATTAATTCAAGTTTTCATCCTTGACCTCGTCCTCGGCTCCAATGACCCACGAGAACCCTTGTCTAAAGAAAAGGTAATAATAACCACGGAAGTGTACAAAAGTCCACCTCTTTACTCTTCGCTACGTGCAGATTTTACGAGAGGAACGTGCAGAGATGATGTTGACTATTTCCTTCATCGGAATGTCAATGACACCTCATTGACATACAATAGACCATTTTATAACAACATAATGAAGAATAGGGACACATTACTTCGATCACCTGAAGGACATTCATGCTTGCCCCATGTCGATACACATATATCCAGTACTGGACACAACAAATTGGACTTGTTTGATCCCTGTATATTACGTCTGTGATGGTTTCTCTGATTGCTTAACTGACGAGTGTGGTTGGCGGAGGGGAGACTACCGAGCAGTCAGTAACCCAGACTCCGGTTTTCTACTGTGCTCAACAGCCTGGATGTGTCTCATTTCCACAGGTAACGAAAACATAAGAAATTTATTTTTCTTTATCAATACAACAGTGCGAATGATCACAGATTATTAACTCCCCACTTGTTTATCGCACGTTTCTAATAATAATAAACATATCCCTGTTTGTTTTATGAATATGACTGCACCTCCCACCTCAGATTTGCGATAACATAGAAGACTGTTTAGACGGTAGTGACGAGAGTTTCTGTTCAAACAAGGATCAGATAGAACAGAATAGTTTAAAAAGGGACAATCCAGTTGCGCAATGCATAAACAATTCCAATCTTTCTGAAAATAATATATGGTTATACCAACATGAGCAGTTAATAATGTTCTGTGAAAATAATTGCAGCAGTTATTTTTCAAAATCAGATCAATGGTATAAGTTTTGCAAGCTCCTAGGCTTTAACCATATTTCACTTCCTGCACTATATTTTTGTCATTATATGCCTAGCCTGGAATCAATTTGTGACAATAAAATAGACTGTACAAATGGTGAAGATGAAGTTGGATGTCCGGGCAGATTCTACTGCTATAACCACCTTGAAAATGTGTCTAAAAGCGAAAGGACATTGTCGGTTTCACCGGATAAGAAATGCGATCAAGTTAAAGATTGCCCAAATAATATGGATGAGTGTAATATTGACTGTGACCTAGGCAACATAGCTTCTCCAAAATCCCTCATAAAATCGAATGCTCTCTCGTGTTCAAATCTCATCTTTGGATTAGCTGTTTTGATTCTGAATGTAAGGAACGGTTATAAAGCAATGAAACGCACAGCCACTAATGTTATTGCGAAAACTGATAGACTTCTTTGCATACAAATATTTGCATATGACTTTATGATGGGAATTTATCTTTGCTTCATCGTGCTGGCTTCCCTCGTTCTCCGATATACTGGAGGCTATTGTGTACGCTCTGACTGGTGGAGGTCGAGCGTTTACTGCAATATTTTGGGGGTGATCTTCTCTTTTGCAAGTCACGGATCTCTCTTGATAGTTTCTTTGATGAGTATTGTAAGGAGCATCCAGTGCACTGTATCATTTATCAGGATTCCTTATAAAGCCATAATTTTAAGTTCCTGCATAATTTTCACCCTCAACTTGATTCATGCAATACTTCCAGTTGTAAAGCTTCCCCTAATTGAACACATCTTCAAATCGAAAATCTTCATGGTGAACATTGCCGAAAATCCCTTGTTGAGCTCCTTTGATGAACAGAACATAACAGATCTGCATAACAAATTCTTTCCAAACCGGACTACTGAGTACATTACAACGATGCTGGATGATTTGAAGCAAATAACAAATATGCCTGAGATCTTCGACTTCAGAATGATTGGGTATTACGGGACCACGCCAATTTGCATAAGCAATATATTCAAGGATCAGGAATCATACCGAGCTTTTAAAATTGGATATTGTACTGCCATATCTGTGCTGTTAACTGTAGTTTCAGTATCATATATTTTAATAGTGGTGAAGCATAACAAGTCAGCAGCAATTGCAAACGACAACCAGGGAGATCATCAGCAAAACAAAGACCTCATTATCAAGGTCTGCTTGATGATCGGATCTCAACTGGTAAGCTGGGTGTCCCTAATAATAACCGCTAACTATTTCATCGGTACTGACGGAAGTTCTGTACCAGAATATGTATTTGAAGTTTTTGCCCTGTTTGTGATGCCCATCAACAGTTTGCTTAACCCAATATTTTACAGTGATATGTATAAAATTGTCAAGCAGAAAGGTTCATATATTATTAGTGCTATTGTTAATAGAATTAACAAAAGAGTTAATCCATCTGACCAAACAGCAGAGAATGAAATGAACAATATCAATCGGCCATGAATTTAACAGACTGAGGAAAGCTGACGAATATCTCATAACATTAACATATTATATGAATAATATGGGTCAGAAGTATTGACACAAATATAGGTAAAAGCATTTACCGCTATGACCGTAAAATGTAAAATAAACAAAATGTCGCTTGTTTTTCTATCAACATTTACCTTGACTAACATCAGTAATCGTGTGCTATTCATATTGCTGATATTATACACTGTGGAGCCTTTTATCTGCTCAAGAGGGTTTATGCCAAGGATAAGCACATTGCAGTAAATTTAACAAAAAAAATAGAATAAAGAAAAAGAGAACAAAAATTTGACAACGTATTCAGTTTTGGGATATGATTAAGCTGCTGTATGTTAGTTTTTATGTTCCGTTTTGTTAGTCAGCTGTTTTATTAATTGTGTGTTATTCAATATTCATGTTGCTAAGACTTATATACTATTCAGCTGTTAAATTTTGGCTCATTTTATTTGCTTAAGAATAAAATTTAACAAAAAATCAGAATAAAAAAAGAGAAGAACAAATTTGACAACGTATTCAGTTTTGGGATATGATAAAGCTGCTGTATATTAGTTTTTTGTTCCGTTTTGTTAGTCAGCTGTTTTATTAATTGTGTGTTATTCAATATTCATGTTGCTAAGACTTATATACTATTCAGCTGTTAAATTTTCGCTCTTTTTTATTGTTTAAAAATAAAATTTAACAAAAAATCAAAGCAGAATAAAGTAAAAAAGAAAAAAAATTGACTACATATTCAGTTTTGGGATATGATAAAGCTGCTGTATATTAGTTTTTGTGTTTCGTTTTGTTAGTCAATTGTTTTATTAATTGTATGTTATTCAATATTCATGTTGCTAATGTTTATATACTATTCAGCTGTTGAATTTTTGCTCATTTTATTTGCTTAAGAATAAAATTTAACAAAAAATCAGAATAAAGAAAGAGAAGAACAAATTTGACAACGTATTCAGTTTTGGGATATGATTAAGCTGCTGTATATTAGTTTTTATGTTCCGTTTTGTTAGTCAGCTGTTTTATTAATTGTGTGTTATTGAATATTTATGTTGCTAATACGTATACACTATTCAGCTGTTAAATTTTTGCTCATTTTATTTGCTTCAGAATAAAATTTAACAAAAAATCAGAATAAAGAAAGAGAAAAAAATTGGCAACGTATTCAGTTTTGCCTTTGGGATATGATAAAACTGCTGTATATTAGTTTTATGTTTCGTTTTGTTAGTCAGTTGTTTAATTAATTGTGTGTTATTCAATATTCATGCTGCTAATATTTATATACCTATTCAGCTGTTGAATTTTTGTTCTTTTTATTTGCTTAAGAGTAAAATTTAACAAAAAACAGAATAAAGAAAAAGAGAAAAAAATTTACAACATATTCAGTTTTGGGATATGATGAAACTGCTGTATATTAGTTTTTATGTTCCGTTTTGTTAGTCACTATTACTAGTCAGTTGTTTTATTAATTGTGTGTTATTCAATATTCATGATGCTAATGTTTATATACTATTCAGCTGGTAAATTTTTGCTTACTTACTTGGGTTACTTGGGTTGGGTTCCGAGCTAGAGTGCTACCAGGCCAAGAATGTCTTGCATCTCCACCGCCAAGTAGTAGCGCGTCAGAGACACGTGCCACCGGCCCACTCCAGCATTGAGTTCCTGTTCTGTCCAGTGTACCCAGGTGTTGGTGGAGTGTCAGGGAATTCATTGAGGAAAGCATCAAGAGCAGGTTTGAAAGTGGTCAAGGTAAGGAGGGACTTGATGCTAGGAGGGACCACGTTGTACAGTGCAGAGGCTCTAGAGGCAAAGGAGTTGAACCTCAGGTTATTGACACTAGTGTACTTGGAGGATCCTAGTGGTCGTATACACGTAGTTCCGTATCGTGAGGTCTCGCGGAAGTTGATGTTCATACTGTTTGGAGCGAGATTGTTATAGATCTTCCAAACTAGGATGATAGTGTATCTCTCACGCCGCCTTTGAAGGGAGTACATAGACAGGTGACGGAGGCGTTCCCAGTAGTTGAGATTTCCAATACCCTGGATTTTAGCAGTGAAGGATCGTTGAACTGCTTCGAGTTTAATAATTTCGAACTGCATGTGAGGAGACCACAGAGGACAGCAGTATTCCAGATGAGATCGTACGTAGGACTTGTACAAGAGCATCATGGTCGCTACATCCCTGGAGATGAAGGTGCGTAGCACCCAGCTAGCCATGTTTCTGGCTTTGGCAGACTTCATCGCTATGTGAGTGCGCCAGTTGAGGTCTGGGTCGATATAGACACCCAGGTCCTTCACGTGGTCAGAGCCCTTAAGAGTCTCTCCAGATGGTAAGATGTAGGGTTGCTTCAAGTCCGGTAGTTTGCCGTGTTGTAGAAGCTGGAACTTTTCCTCGTTAAGCTCCATGTTGTTAGCATCAGCCCAATTCACAACCGAGAGAAGATCTTCTTGGAGAAGGATGCGATCGATATGGGAAGATATATCTTTGTGGAGCTTCGAGTCATCTGCAAACACTTTGATCTTGCTGTGCTTGACTACGGAGAAGATGTCGTCAATGTAGATGAGGAAGAGAAGGGGACCTAGGACAGTACCCTGAGGAACCCCACTAATGACATCGATGATCGTGGACATGACCCCATCCACGATAACATGCTGCTTTCTGCCAGTAAGAAAGCTGGCTATCCAGTCGTAGAGCTTACCACGGATACCAAAGGCCTGGATCTTCTTGAGCAGTATCTTGTGGTCAACCTTATCAAAGGCTTTGCTGAAGTCGAGGTAGAGCACGTCAGCATTTTTGTCGAGGTTGAGATCGCAGATTATATCCTCGATGTGATGGAGAAGCTGAGTGAGGCAGTTCTTGCCTTTTTGGAAACCGTGCTGATCAGGGTTGAACATGTTGTTGCGTTCAAGGAAGCTGACCATCTGGTTGCGCATGATGCGTTCACAGAGTTTGATGAGGTGAGAGGTCAGGGAAACCGGCCTGTAGTTAGCGGCTACAGCCTTGCTCCCCTTCTTGAAGATAGGGATGATACTCTGGGAGCGGAACATCTCAGCGATGTCCGAAGTATCAAAAGATAGCTGCCAGAGCTTGGCTATAGTGGGAGCAAGAGCGTCCTTGCATTCCCGCAAGATGAGAGCAGGGAACTTGTCTGGTCCTGGAGCGGAGAACCTCCCCGTTTCCTTGATAGCACTAAGGACGTCGTTAACCGAGAAGGTGATGTCGGAGAGTTCTTCTGTATGCCCTTTTTCGTCAGGGATGTTATCGGGGTTGACGTTTTCAGGGTTACTGAAGGCCTTCTGATACTGCTTCTGAAGGATGTTGCCCATAACAGTGGGATCGCACTGGAGGTTGTTAGCATCATCGGCGAGAGGTCCAACAGGCGCCTTGAACTTAGCCGATTTCTTAGCGTAAGAATAAAATGCCTTGGGATTGATCTTCATCTTAGCTAATGCAGCTATCTCCTGTCGGAGCCGTTCTTGTTTGATGTCTTCCTTCATAAGAATTTCGATGTTAGCACGTTCGCTGTTGAGGTTATCGAGTTTAACGCTGTTCCGTGGAGTTCTAACACCATGCTTTATAGCATTGATCCTGGCATTAAGACGGCGCTTCTTACGAATAAGTTCCCTTCTGGACTTGGGAATGGAGGATTGTGAGGACACTTGGATGTTTCTGCTGTGCGAGGGAGCGTGCTTAGAGCATATGAACGCTACCTTGTCTTCAAACAATGTCCAAGCTGTATCCTGATCGTTGCTTGGGTCAGTGATAGAAGCCCAGTCTATTTCTACTAGTTCTGCATTAATAGCATCCCAGTCTGCAGAGTTGAAGTTTATGTCATCAAAGAGGCAGGAGGGGGTGAAGACTGGCCGCTCCGGAGACTGCGAGGGGAGGAGGAGTTCAGGATTGAGGAGAGTGCAGCTCACAATGTCATGATCTGATAACTCTGTCTTGGTAACAGAGATACTGTGGATCGAGTCAGAGTCGTTTGAGAAAACAAGATCAAGGATGTTGTTCTTGCGAGTTGGCTCGAGGACCTCTTGTTGGAGCAGGCATTCTTCATTGAAGTTCAGAAGTGCTAGGGCTGATTGTCGGTCTGAAAGGGAGATACTGCATCCTGTGTCGATAGAAGAATTCGTCCAGTTGATGAAGGGTAGGTTGAAGTCTCCTGTAATGTGCAGTACAGGGGTGCGTTGAATTCCGTTGATGAACTGTTGGAGGGTAGAGAGGCATTCATCAAACTTGTCAAAAGGAGCTGAAGGGGGCCGGTAAATGCCCGCTATCACGATGTTAGCTTCTTTACTGTAGATGGTGACGAGTTCACAGTAGGAGTTTGAGAAGGACTTTGTTTCTTCTGCTGTGATGGAGTTGTGGAGATAGGTAGCGGCTCCACCACAAGCTCGACTGGTACGATCCGCTCGGTAGCAGGTATAACCTGGGATGTGAACCTCCGCATCTAAGTGATAGGACTTGAGGTGGGTTTCTGTCAAGGTGAAGAAAGGAGTGTGGATCGGGTTGGAGCTGATAGATTCTTGGAGGGCTTTCACTTTCCATCGCTGGTTGGTGATGCCAGGGTTCATTCCTTGGATGTTGAGGAGGAATGCGTTGGAGATCGGAAGATTACTCTTCACAGGACTGAGTGGTGACCTGATCGAATGTAGTCTGGGACAGGAGGTGTTGGGTGGTACTGGCGCTGCTGGGAGGAGAGGTGGTGGTTCAGGGAAGGTTGTGGGGGATACATGAGGTCCTGGTGCTGAAGGTTTTGGAGTACCTGTGGAGATCGTAGGAGATCGCGGAGAGAAGACTGGATCATTGCAGCAATGTCTTTGGTCAAGTCCGCTTTCATCGAGGAGTAGTGATTCCGAAAATCCTGGCTGGGTTCAGAAACGTGGGCTTCATTGAAGCTAACTGTCCGATTACGGTTCGCCCCGGTAGTGTTGGACCGAGTTGAGGAGTTACTCTCCGTCCTTTTCCTACCTGAACTGTATCCACTGTTGTCCCTAGTCTGGGATCTTTCTCTATTCTCGTTAGATCTAGGAGGGTGGCGGTTTTGCTGGGAAGAAGATGAGGATGATGTCTGGCTTCCTCTCTTGGCGTACTTGAGGTTCTTCTCGTTGGTGATGGTACCCCTGATAAGAATAAAATTTAACAAAAAATCAGAATAAATAAAATGAGAAAAAAATTGTCGTTGACAACGTATTCAGTTTTGGGATGAGATAAAGCTGCTGTATATTAGTTTTTATGTTCCGTTTTGTTAGTCAGTTTTTCTATTAATTGCGTGAATATACGTTGTTCAATATTTATGTTGCTAATATTTATTAACCTGGGGACCCCAGGCTATTATATTTATGTTCATAATCCGTATGGAAATTTTGCGGAATGACAGGCTGAGCGCCGCCCAGTAAATATTCATATACCATTCAACTGTTAAATTTTTGCTCTTTTTATCTTGTATTTGCTAGAGAGTGATATAAAATTGAACAAAAAATCAGAAAACAAAATTTAACAACGTACTCAGTTTTTGGATATGATTATGATAAAGCTGCTGTATATTAATTATATTATTGTTGGTTTTTATGTTCCGTTTTGTTAGTCAGTTGTTTTATCAATTGTGTGTTATTCAATATTTATGTTGCCAATATTTGATATCTATATACTATTCAGCTGTTAAGTTTTTGCTCTTTTTATTTGTTTAAGAGTAAAATTTTACAAAAAATCAGAATAAAGAAAAAGAGAAAAACAAATTTGACAACGTATTCAGTTTTGGGATGAGATAAAGCTGCTGTATATTAGTTTTTATGTTCCGTTTTATTAGTCAGTTGCTTTATTATTTTTGTGTTATTCAATTCAGACAACCTTATAACGTAAATGTGGCACTGTGGCACTTGTGGGACTAACATGTGGCACTTGCGGCACTCACATGTGGCACTTGCGGCACTATCATATGTAGCATGCTATCAAATGATAGTGCAGCAAGTGCTGCATGCTACATATGAAAGTGCCGCAAGTGCCACATGCTACATATGAAAGTGCCACAAGTGCCACATGTTAGTGCCGCAAGTGCCACGTAATAAGGTCGGCTCAGAAGTCTTTCTTCTTCGTAGGGGGCAATGGTCTTTACTACTAAGGAATTGATCAAAACCACTATTGGATAGAGCATTGAAGCCCTGTGCATACCCCGGTAAAGTTAATCTGTGAAGAAAGCAACCGTTGCCCTTATATTCACAACACTATTTACCCCCTATACTATTATATCCCCTTTATTGTTTTCCAGCATTAAAACTCATCGAAAGTAGTTCGGCAGGTATATTTAAGTAAAAAACATTCTAATTCAATGTTAAAGATGACAGGAATAAGAAATAGTTATGTGGAGCTTTTTAAGAAATTTGCGCAAAATACGCGCCAGCATGTTATACGAAATTAGGTAAAAAACCCAAAATCGCCATATTCAGGTGCTTTAAAAACCATGTTAAATTGAGTTAGAGATCTGAAACTTTGCAGGGCGTCTAGACCTTGTCCAAATCGACTGTTAAAAAAATTTCATGTTTCAGGAGTATCGGGAAGTGGGTTTTCTGGAACCCCTGTTTTACAACAGATTGTCGTGAAGTATAGTATATATGTATAGATGTATAGACGCTTTTTGCAGTCAATTGTAGCCTACATTTAAGTGTCCGTAGATTCAAAAGTATAAACGATACAGTCATTTCGAACCACAGGTTTTAAAGATAATTATTTATACTTTAGTTTACACTATATCGAAAAATAATTTAACGTCATTATCATCACTTGATGACGTCATCAAGTTAAGGGTTTTTAAAACTTGATTTTTGACAAAATAATAACTTTTCAAATCGAATTTAAACCATTAAGGAGTAATTTTATTCAAAATCTGAGGACATTTTCACTTAGATAATTGTTCAAGCATTCTGAAAATTTACCGGGAAATTTTCCTACCTTGCTCCTTCATAAAGATATTTGCTATTGAAGTTAGTGCTTTTTTGAAGAATAATTTTATAAAAACACAAAAGTTGTGAATTAGTATTCTCTGGTGTTGGGCCATCCCTTGGGTTGTGGAGCTCAATTTTGCTTCCTAAAGGTCTAAATTGTGTTATAGGCTAGTTTTAAAGTTGAAAGTCGAAAAGTTGCACACGTGGGGACACGCCCAAATTGATTTAAAATAGCTAAAATCACTGAAAACTGTTATTTTTACGATTACCGGTTCACTCTACCCATGATTATGGGTTTTGGTCAAATATAATAATCAATAATATCGAAAATCGTTTCAAAATATTTTCAAACTCACTTTCAAAAGTTGAATTCACACTCACACTAAAAAGATCAATTATTTTGTCAAATCGTTAAAAAAAACTCTCGACACATTACAGTACGTGAGCATTGATACATGGTACGTATCACAAATATCAGTGGCATGCAACGTATGTCAATGTGAGCATGATTAGCATGCCTTTCATTTTATTTGTACCACTTAAGTCCCAGAACTTTTTATCTCTTAATTCTGCTTGCTATAGTATGTTATAATATATGGCTATTCTAATTTCTAGAAATTTTCAAGCGTGATCACGATGAAAATTTTATCGCGAGAGTTATCTTTAAGATTTTGTGCATTAAAAAGCCGCGCGGAGTGGGGTAAGGCTTGCTGTTATCAGCGCTTTGGCAGTGAAAAATATGCTGAAATATGTCAGTCCATTAAGCGAACGCTGTTTATTACTGCTCATTTATTGTGTGTTTGCTGTCGTCCTATGTTATGTTATGTTATGATGTCATGATTTAGCGATTATTGGTCGCTGTATTACTCAATCATCCCTCTTCTATTGGACTTCCTCAAACCAGGTACGTTGTGAAGCAGAAATGCTGGCCAGCTGTCCTCTGAGTTAGCTAGTGTTGACTGTTGCTCAAGAAGCACGCGTTTTGCGTTCGATTTGTAAATATTTATTGAAAATAAGCTAGGTAGGGACGTGATGTTCTTGTTGGTGTCTGTTAGAGCTAGTAAAGGTCCTTTAAAAAAGATGGATGCTTTGAAACATCGGTTGTTGTACGTATCTAGCCATTCGCTACTGTTCTCATGATTTGAACCATGCGTTGGTATGTTATCTGGAAACAAATTTCTAATTGATACAGGTACTGTGTTAGGAAAGTGCTTCATGCGGTGCATTAATGTAAGCGCATTTTTTACGATGATGCCGTGTATTGTCAAAATCTCAAATTTGCAAAATGCTTCTCTGGTGTGAGCTGGCAATTTGCCGTCTTTGTAAAAGTAATTTACATATCCTGGCATAACCATCCGCATTCCTTGCTTTTGTCTACGGAATGATGTCTCTATGTGACATTTTGCCGCGAATCCCCAAGCTAACGAGCAGTAGTTAACATGTGCCTCAATAAAACTATGGTAGAGTTGTAGTCGCACTTTTAGGGGCAGATGTCGTTTTAATTTGAACATGATGCCTATGTATCTACTCATTTTTAATCTTACCGCTGTGATATGTTTACACCATGTTAGTTTCTCATCAATTATAACACCCAGAAACCGTGCCTCAGTAACCCGTTCAATGTTTGTTCCAGATATGTTGAGACTTATTTTGGAATAATCTACTTTACGGTTACTGAAGACCATATAGTGGGTCTTCTTCAGGTTTAAAGAAAGCCCGTTGCTACTTACCCAATTCACTAAAAGTGTTGCAATCATAGAGAGCTTACTTTGAATTTCTTCCTCGTTATGGCCCGTGACTATGATATTTGCATCATCAGCGTAAAGTATGAACTTGGCCAGGTCTGAGATTCCGGGGAGGTCGTTTATATAGACTAGCAGGAACTCGTTTAACCCTAAAATGGTGTCAAGACTCAAGAGACCAAAATAATTATTACCTATTTAATTCGCGTTTTTGACACCACTTGGGGTACCAAATTTTGGGCTCTAAAACTCCTATTTCTTGGCCAATTTTTTATTTTTTCATGCTGATTTGGAGGCCATTAAAGCATTTGACCCAGTAAAAAAAGTTTCAGTTGTATGTATTTTACGGTTTTTGCGGAAATTTGCGTTAAAGTTGATGCCGTGGTGTCAGTAAAATGGCACAGATAAATATATATATATATATCGTCTCGCTTTATATATAGTAAGATGACGAAGAGTAGGGGGCCCAGAATAGAGCCTTGAGGAATACCATAATTGATCGTCTTGGGACTGGAATCAACCCCGTTGACTGTGACGAACTGATGACGATCGTGAAGATAGGAGTCGAACCAGCTTAGTGCTATACCTCTAATTCCGTAGTGTTCCAGTTTTTTAAGCAAAATTTTATGTTCAAGTAGGTCGAAAGCTTTGGAGTAGTCTAACAGTAGGAGCACCGCAATTTGTTTCCTGCCAAGGTAATGAAGGATAGAGTTCTGTGCATTAAGAAGAGCATGCTCGCATGACATCCCCGGTCTAAAGCCGTATTGGCTTTCGAACAGAGAGCCGTTTTTATCAAGAAATTCAAGGACTCTAGTGTGCATTAACTTTTCGTAAATTTTTGAGAATGAGCTAAGAAGAGATATGGGTCTATAGTTAGTGACATCTGTCTTACTACCTCCCTTGTGGATAGGGATTACGCGTGCAGTTTTAAGAGCAGTTGGAAATATGCCCAGTGTGAATGATGAGTTTATGATAGTAGAAATCACACCGGTGAACTTGCTATCATGGTTTGCGACTTTCATCGGCCCAATTTTGGTATCCAGTGTTGACTTATTCTTAAATTTTAGAATCACCTCACTCACCTCAGTTGGTGTTACCGGCCTAAGATACATAGAATTCGATGTTGGGTTCCTAAGATATCTACTAAAACCCCCAGGATCAAAAGTTTGTCTAGCACTGATCTGTGCCTTAATGTTTGAAGCTATATTTGAGAAGTAGTTGTTAAATTTTGCTGCAACATCGGTGCCATTGCTGATAATAGATCCGTCGTCGCCTTTCAGTTTTATAGAATTTTTTTCTTTCAACTTCCTGTTCAACAGCGTGTTAATCATTTGCCATTGCTTTTTAGAGTTCTCACAATGCTCGTCAAAAAATTTCTTATAATATTTTGCTTTAGCTAAGTCAATGTGCTTGTTGCAGAATTTATCAATTTTTTCATACGCTTCATCATTGGCCTTGGTTGAAGTTGTGATTTTTAGGTGGTGGAGCTCATGCCTTCGCGCACACGCATCCTCTAGCCAGGGAAGAATCCAAGGTTTTGGATCTCTTCGTTCATTTTTACGCCGCGGCCTGGATTTGTTCAAGGGGTATGCCTCAACATAATGTTTGGTGTAAATTTCACAAAATTTTTCGTACTGTACTTCACAATTTCCGTGTAAACTCACTTCACTCCAGTCCTCACTTTCGATCAAACTTTGAAGTTTAGCATTGTTAGCTTCGCCAAATCTCCGTGCCTGTTTGATACTTGGTTTTTTACTTGTAACCCTCCCGCATGGCCCCTCTCTGTCCCCAAGTAGAAGCGTAGTAAGGGTGGCTAGGTGGTCTGATACGTGTAGAGTAAGCACCTGACAACTTGCCGTGTTCTTGATGTCATTAGAATACACGTGGTCTATGAGTGTTGCACTGTGGTCTGTAATTCTTGTGGGCCTTGAAATCATTTGAACGAAACCGTAGTTTTCAAAAGTTGCAACAAGGTTCTGACTGTGCATGTCCTTATCGTATTTTATTAGATCAATATTGAAGTCACCCGTGAATAAAATGTGTTTACGTGAGTGCCTGTCTAGGCTTCTAAGTACATTATCTAGCAGTTTCATGAACTTATCAACATTACGCGATGGTGAGCGGTAAACATTGATTAGTAGCTTGGTCTTGTTAAAACCTTTGCAGTTGTGGATTTTTATAAATTGGAATTCACCACTTGTTTCTTCCTCACAGCTGAAGTTTGGCCTGTACTGTTCTATTTGCTCCTCTGTACATACCTGTCTATTTACGTATAACACCAGTCCACCCCCACGGCCAGATGTACGTGCTGGTTCCTGTATTATCGGCTCATGAAATCCCTCTAGAAGATGTTATTAATACCGTTAGGTAGCTTACTTAGAGCGCAGTTTGTTTCATTGAAACTCAGTATATCGTAATTTAGATACGAGTGAATTTCTTCACGGTAATAAGTTATGTTTTTGGTTAAAGATCGTACGTTTAATGAAAATACTTTTAGTTCATTAGTTTTTGATGGTGAGATATGGACTTGTTGTATGTACTCACATCTTGTTAGCATTTCACTAAGATCTTTCCAATACATGGAGTCGTGCTCAAGTTCCTCTATTTGGTTACCAATTGAATTTATGAGGCTGGATTTATCGTAAGGGTTGTAAGTGTGCCGGATTGAGGAGGAGTTATAATCATCATTTAGATCTATACTGCTAGTGCTGTAACCAGGTATGTTTTCTACGCAGCATTTGACGCATCCTAGCTCATATCTATAACACTTCTTGTGGACTGCTAGTTCACACCAATCACACTCTCTCACATTTCTTGAAGAGTAAGACCAGCCCAGACAACTGTGACATTGCTGCTTGTATTTTTTTGAAGTATTGTGCGAATCTAAGATACATTCATCGCAGGCTCTTATTGGCAAAATACTACTAAGGCATTCGTAGCAGGTCCAATAAGTTTTAGCTAGTTCATCGGCTTCTAATTTAGTTAACTTTTCACATTTGTAATGCTTTAATCGTTGGCACAGTGCACAGTAAAGATGAGGGTGGTTCTTTGGGATCCGTTTTCTACATTTGTCACAGTGGTTTGGCCTGATCTGGTCTACATAACTCGCACATGGTTTCATAGATGAACAATAAGAAAAAATAAAATGATATGATGTATAGTATTAATATAGCACGTAATCCTATCAGGACTGTTTAGCGAGGACTGCTCAGCCCTGTTTGTAAATCAGCCCGTGATTTCCTAGTTTCCTGTTCCTATACCTTAATACCTCCTGCAGTGAATTACCTCCTGCTGTTCTAACTGTTCTGTTCTTAACTATGAGAAAACTTTACTTTTACTTCACAATTATGTAAACACTGTACAGGGTAGGGCGACCGCTAATCTAATGTTAGTCTAATGTTAGTCGTCTGCTGTCAGTTGTGTAATGTACAATGTGTAGTGTGTAATGTAATGTACAATGTATAAAGGAGAACGCAGCTGTGTGGCGAGGTTTTAAGTTTAATCAAGGACTATATAACGAAAAATTGAGCTAAAATAAGATAAGATAAGCGATTTTATCGATGTTTATTTCTCCAAAATGAAGATGAGAATTAGTTGCTTAGATTTGGTAATTCTTTTGTTTCGTTGCGAGATTGTGGCAAGCATAGAAGCTTTCTCACAAACCAACGCTCTCAAAGATGGAATAATTGCTATTGCCACAGGGGGATCAAACAATGTAATGAAATCGCTACATTATTAAAGCCAATTTGTATAATGGCAGGCAAAATGCAGCGATTTTATTGGACGAGAGCAACTGTTGGCGACGTTTGACTACAAATGGCAGCGTTTGATCGAAAACCTGGTTTCAGCCCCCCCCCCTGTGATTGATCAAATTATATTATTTTGCTGAGTGGTTTCTTAAAAACAATATCTTCAAAAACGCGAGCGTTGATTCGTGTATTTATTTTGTATTTAATAAACTATCTTAGATATAGGGCAGTCGAGTTTTCTTCCTCTTTCTTTCAACGTTGGACAGCTGCACTCGTGCATACCGAATTTTTTGGCAGTCCTTGAAAATTAGTGCCATGACAAGAAGGAGCCATTTAATAATAGGAATATTAATTCAAGTTTTCATCCTTGACCTCGTCCTCGGCTCCAATGACCCACGAGAACCCTTGTCTAAAGAAAAGGTGATAATAACCACGGAAGTGTACAAAAGTCCACCTCTTTACTCGATACGACGTGCAGATTTTACGAGAGGAACGTGCAGAGATGATGTTGACTATTTCCTTCATCGGAATGTCAATGACACCTCATTGACATACAATAGACCATTTTATAACAACATAATAAAGAATATGGACACATTACTTCTATCACCTGAAGACATTCATGCTTGCCCCATGTCGATACACAAATATCCAGTATTGGACACAAAAAATTGGACGTGTTTGATCCCTGTAGAAAAAGTCTGTGATGGTTTCTCTGATTGCTTAACCGACGAGTGTGGTTGCGGAGGGGATACTACCGAGCAGTCAGTAAACCAGACTCCGGTCTTCTACTGTGCTCAACAGCCTGGATGTGTCTCATTTCCACAGGTAACAAAAACATAAGAAAATACTTTTCTTTATCAATACAACAGTGCAAATGATCACTAATGGCGACATTCCTATATAATACTACGGCGTTTAAATTTGTCACTGTCAACAAAGTTCGAAAATTAACCAAATTTAATGACAAATCTTATCGCCCCTAATATAACTTCCGTTCGTCGGTAGATAACCTGGTCATAGATTAGGCAGCTTATTGTGTCTCATTGTGGTCAATCCATAATCGGCCCTTATATAATTTCGTGCATTTAGCATGCTTAAGAATCCTTAAGCAACCCTTTAGTTTTGTGTGTAAGCGATCGAAGGGTCAACAGTCACTGATAATTTACATTTAAACGAGTCAACGACTCTTAAATTTAAGCGATCATCGACAGATTATTAACTCCCCACTTGTTTATCGCACGTTTCTAATAATAATAAACATATCCCTGTTTGTTTTATGAATATGACTGCACCTCCCACCTCAGATTTGCGATAACATAGAAAACTGTTTAGACGGTAGTGACGAGAGTTTCTGTTCACATGTTTCAGTTCCTGCACTATATTTTTGTGAATATATGCCCAGGTTTGAGTCAATTTGTGACAATAAAATAGACTGTACAAATGGTGAAGATGAAGTTGGATGTCCGGGCAGATTCTACTGCTATAACCACCTTGAAAATGTGTCCACAAGCGAAAGGGCAATGTCGGTTTCACTGGATAAGAAATGCGATCAAGTTAAAGATTGCCCAAATAATATGGATGAGTGTAATATTGACTGTGACCTAGGCAACATAGCTTCTCCAAAATCCCTCATAAAATCGAATGCTCTCTCGTGTTCAAATCTCATCTTTGGATTAGCTGTTTTGATTCTGAATGTAAGGAACGGTTATAAAGCAATGAAACGCACAGCCACTAATGTTATTGCGAAAACTGATAGACTTCTTTGCATACAAATATTTGCATATGACTTTATGATGGGAGTTTATCTTTGCTTCATCGTGCTGGCATCCCTCGTTCTCCGATATACTGGAGGCTATTGTGTACGCTCTGACTGGTGGAGGTCGAGCGTTTACTGCGATATTTTGGGGGTGATCTTCTCTTTTGCAAGTCACGGATCTCTCTTGATAGTTTCTTTGATGAGTATTGTAAGGAGCATCCAGTGCACTGTATCATTTATCAGGATTCCTTATAAAGCCATAATTTTAAGTTCCTGCATAATTTTCACCCTCAACTTGATTCATGCAATACTTCCAGTTGTAAAGCTTCCCCTAATTGAACACATCTTCAAATCAAAAATCTTCATGGTGAACATTGCCGAAAATCCCTTGTTGAGCTCCTTTGATGAACAGAACATAACAGATCTGCATAACAAATTCTTTCCAAACCGGACTACTGAGTACATTACAACGATGCTGGATGATTTGAAGCAAATAACAAATATGCCTGAGATCTTCGACTTCAGAATGATTGGGTATTACGGGACCACGCCAATTTGCATAAGCAATATATTCAAGGATCAGGAATCTTACCGAGCTTTTAAAATTGGATATTGTACTGCCATATCTGTGCTGTTAGCTGTAGTTTCAGTATCATATATTTTAATAGTGGTGAAGCATAACAAGTCAGCAGCAATTGCAAACGACAACCAGGGAGATAATCAGCAAAACAACGACCTCCTTATCAAGGTCTGCTTGATGATCGGATCTCAACTGGTAAGCTGGGTGTCCCTAATAATAACCGCTAACTATTTCATCGGTACTGACGGAAGTTCTGTACCAGAATATGTATTTGAAGTTTTCGCCCTGTTTGTGATGCCCATCAACAGTTTGCTTAACCCAATATTTTACAGTGATATGTATAAAATTGTCAAGCAGAAAGGTTCATATATTATTAGTGCTATTGTTAATAGAATTAACAAAAGAGTTAATCCATCTGACCAAACAGCAGAGTATGAAATGAACAATATCAATCGGCCATGAATTTAACAGACTGAGGAAAGCTGACGAATATACCTCATAACATTAACATATTATATGAATAATATGGGTCAGAAGTATTGACACAAATATAGGTAAAAGCATTTACCGCTATGACCGTAAAATGTAAAATAAACAAAATGTCGCTTGTTTTTCTATCAACATTTACCTTGATTAACATCAGTAATCGTGTGCTATCCATGCTGCTGATATTATACACTGTGGAGCCTTTTATCTGCTCAAGAGGGTTTATGCCAAGGATACGCACATTGCAGTAAAATTTTAAAAAATAGAATAAAGAAAAAGAGAAAATAAATTTGACAATGTATTCAGTTTTGGGATATGATTAAGCTGCTGTATGCTAGTTTTTATGTTCGTTTTGTTTGTCAGCTGTTTTATTAATTGTGTGTTATTCAATATTCATGTTGCTAATACTTTTATACTATTCAGCTGTTAAATTTTCGCTCTTTTTTTGTTGTTTAAAAATAAAATTTAACAAAAAATCAAAGCAGAAGAAAGAAAAAGAGAAAAAAGAATTGACTACATATTCAGTTTTGGGATGAGATAAAGCTGCTGCATATTAGTTTTTATGTTCCGTTTTGTTAGTCAGTCGTTTAATTAATTGTGTGTTATTCAATATTCATGCTGCTAATATTTATATACCTATTCAGCTGTTAAATTTTTTTTATTTACTTAAGAGTAAAATTTAACAAAAATGAGAATAAAGAAAAATAAAAAAATATTGACAACATATTCAGTTTTGGGATATGATAAAACTGCTGTATATTAGTTTTTATGTTCCGTTTTGTTAATCACTATTACTAGTCAGTTGTTTTATTAATTGTGTGTTATTCAATATTCATGTTGCTAATACTTATATACTATTCAGCTGTTAAATTTTTGCTCATTTTATTTGCTTAAGAATAAAATTTAACAAAAAATCAGAATAATGAAAGAAAAGAACAAATTTGACAACGTATTCAGTTTTGGGATATATGATAAAGCTGCTGTATATTAGTTTTTTGTTCCGTTTTGTTAGTCAATTGTTTTATTAATTGTGACGTGTTATTCAATATTCATGTTGCTAATACTTATATACTATTCAGCTGTTAAATTTTTGCTCATTTTATTTGCTTCAGAATAAAATTTAACAAAAAATCAGAATAAAGAAAAAAAAATTGGCAACGTATTCAGTTTTGGGATATATGATTAAGCTGCTGTATATTTGTTTTATGTTCCGTTTTGTTAGTCAGTTGTTTAATTAATTGTGTGTAATTCAATATTCATGCTGCTAATATTTATATACCTATTCAGCTGTTAAATTTTTGTTCTTTTTATTTGCTTAAGAGTAAAATTTAACAAAAAACAAAATAAAGAAAAAGAGAAAAAAATGTACAACATATTTAGTTTTGGGATATGATAAAACTGCTGTATATTAGTTTTTATGTTCCGTTTTGTTAGTCAGTTGTTTAATTAATTGTGTATTATTCAATATTCATGATGCTAATGTTTATATACTATTCAGCTGGTAAATTTTGCTCTTTTTTATATTTGCTTAAGAATAAAATTTAACAAAAATCAGAATAAAGCAAAGGAGAAAAAAAATTGACATTGACAACGTATTCAGTTTTGGGATATGATGAATCATAAAGCTGCTGTATATTAGATTTTATGTTCTGTTTTTTAGTCAGTTGTTGTATCAATTGTATTTTATTCAATATTCATGTTGCTAATGTTTATATCACAATGCTGGCAAGCATAACCGTTGCCCTTATATTCACAACACTATTTACCCCCTATACTATTATATCCCCTTTATTGTTTTCCAGGCATTAAGATTCATCGAAAGTAATTCAGCAGGTATATTTAAGTTCAAAACATTCTAATTCAATGTTAAAGATGACAGGAATAAGAAATAGTTATGTGGAGGTTTTTAAGAAATTTGCGCAAAATACGCGCCAGCATGTAATACGAAATTAGGTAAAAAACCCAAAATCGCCATATTCAGGTGCCTTAAAAACCATGTTAAAATTGAGTTAGAGATCTGAAACTTTGCAGGGCGTCTAGACCTTGTCTAAATCGACTGTAAAAAAAATTTCATGTTGCAGGAGTATCGGGAAGTGGGTTTTCTGGAACCCCTGTTTTACAACAGATTGTCGTGAAGCATATATATATAATATATATTATATACAACCCTGGCGCGTGGGGACACGTTTTTGCTAGTAGTTTGCGACATTATTTTACGGGTATCGAATCTCGCGACTTCAACGAAGTCCTGGGGACACGTTTTCAATAATTGATAATATTTTCAGCCCCTATCGTTTTAAGCATTGTTAGGGCTTTCCCAGAAACTAACTCTCATCATCCTAGGATAATCGTGTGTCGCACAGCACCTCTTTCAGTAACGAGAGTAGTCGCATGCAGTCCAGAATGACGTGTACGTTTCGGTCACCTGTGGAAAAAGGAAGTGAGATATCAAAAATCTGAGAAAACCCCGTTGGATAAAAGCCTTTCAGGTAGGTGCTAGTCAAGATTTCATCTCTTTAGACCTTAAGATGGCTTCTAACACCTCGTAAAAAGTTTTCAAAAGTAAAATGTACTCGCGACTATCAAAAAACAACAAAAACGTGTCCCCAATTTGCTTTTTTGAGCGCGCTGAGATCAGCGCACCGAGCTGATCTAGCTACTTATATGTTATATGAACAGACACACAACAATATCAGTGAATATAAGTGATTTCGGTTATTGGAGTAATTTCATCAGAGCAGTCACATTTTTGATGGTGATTAATACTTTAATAACATTCCACAACAAGGCAACCATTAACTATGTAGTGTGTACCGTGTGCAGTGTGAAGTATAATATAGAGTTGGCATGAAGTTAACAGTTTACTTATCACGAAGTTTAATTAGAAGATAAGGAAAATATTGTATTGTTATCTGTCAAAGGAATTTAATGTATTCTAACAACTTGTTCTTATAATAACTAATCGATGAACCACATACAGGGTTGGTGTGAGTGTAATGTGTAAGAGTTTGTGTGAGAAGATATAGAGAAGCAAAATTCAACATCACTGGATACGGCCATACTTGGTTGAATACACCCCATCTCGTTCGATCTGGGAAGTTAAGCAACTGCAGGCCGGGTTAGTACTTGGATGGGTGACCGCCTGGGAATTCCCGGTGCCGTATCCTTTTGTTATATTTTCGAAGAATTGCTTTACTGAACAGAAGAATTGTGTACATTGGCTTTTATAGAATTGCAGTGATTATTAAGAATATCATTTTTTCCTAAGCAATATAAGAATATATAGTCTATGTTCAAACGGAAGGAAATATTTCCAAATGTCAGAATAACATTGCTTAGAATAGTATAGCTACTAAGTTTTGTCTGAAAGGGCTTTTTTGTTTCTAAGATCTATCTTAAACATTCTGCTTAAAATTAACTAGAATGTATTCTTAAGTTAACTTGAAGAGTACTGCAAGGTATCCTGGAGTTACCTTGAAAAGTACTACAAGATATCCTGAAGTTAACTTGAATAGTACTACAAGGTATCCTAGAGTTAACTTGAAGAGTACCACAAGATATCGTGAAGTTAACTTGAAGAGTACTACAAGGTATCCTGAAGTTAACTTGAAGAGTACTAAAAGGTATCCTGAAGTTAACTTGAAGAGTACTGCAAGGTATCCTGTAGATAACTCGAAGAGTACTGCAAGGTATCCTGAAGTTAACTTGAAGAGTACTACAAGATATCCTGAAGTTAACTTAAAGAGTGCTACAATGTAGTTAACTTGAAGAGTATAACTGCAAGGTATCTTGAAATTAACTTGAAGAGTACTGCAAGTTATTCTGAAGTTAACTTGAAGAGTACTACAAGGTATCCTGAAGTTAACTTGAAGAGTACTACAAGGTATCCTGAAGTTAACTTGAAGAGTACTACAAGGTATCCTGAAGTTAACTTGAAGAGTACTACAAGGTATCCTAAAGTTAACTTGAAGAGTACTACAAGGTATCCTGAAGTTAACTTGAAGAGTACTACAAGTTAGCTTCAAAAGTTCAAATTATCCTTTATATGCTTAATTAAACATATAACAACCTTTATGTTGTTGTTGTTGTGGTAGCCTGCAGGCAAACTTGGATCAAATGAAGATAAAGCTGATCTGATCCTGAAGTTAACTGACAGAAAGCATGAAGTTGACCTAAAATTAGATATGTGTCGTCTTCCAATTATATCGGTCCCGATATATTTGAAATTTTATCGCCTCTCGGATTTGCAGTACTTGTAAGTTAACTTAAGAATACATTCTAGTTAAAGTTAATTTTAGGATACTTTGTACTTTGTAGTACTCTTCAAGTTAACTCCAGGATACTTTGCAGTACTCTTCAGGTTAACTTAAGGATACCTTGTAATACTCTTCAAGTTAACTTCAGGATACCTTGTAGTACTCTTCAAGTTAACTTCACGATATCTTGTGGTACTCTTCAAGTTAACTTCAGGATACCTTGTAGTACTCTTCAAGTTAACTTCAGGATACTTTGCAGTACTCTTCAAGTTAACTTCAGGATACATTGCATTGTTATAGTACTCTTCAAGTTAACTTCAGGATACCTTGTAGTACTCTTCAAGTTAACTTCAGGATACCTTGTAGTACTCTTCAAGTTAACTTCAGGATACCTTGTAGTACTCTTCAAGTTAACTTCAGGATACCTTGTAGTACTCTTCAAGTTAACTTCAGGATACCTTGTAGTACTCTTCAAGTTAACTTCAGGATACCTTGTAGTACTCTTCAAGTTAACTTCAGGATACCTTATAGTACTCTTCAAGTTAACTTCAGGATACCTTGTAGTACTCTTCAAGTTAACTTCAGGATACCTTGTAGTACTCTTCAAGTTAACTTCAGGATACCTTGTAGTACTCTTCAAGTTAACTTCAGGATACCTTGTAGTACTCTTCAAGTTAACTTCAGGATACCTTGTAGTACTCTTCAAGTTAACTTCAGGATATCTTGTAGTACTCTTCAAGTTAACTTCAGGATACCTTGTAGTACTCTTCAAGTTAACTTCAGGATACCTTGTAGTACTCTTCAAGTTAACTTCAGGATACCTTGTAGTACTCTTCAAGTTAATTTCAAGATACCTTGCAGTTATACTCTTCAAGTTAACTACATTGTAGCACTCTTTAAGTTAACTTCAGGATATCTTGTAGTACTCTTCAAGTTAACTTCAGGATACCTTGCAGTACTCTTCGAGTTATCTACAGGATACCTTGCAGTACTCTTCAAGTTAACTTCAGGATACCTTTTAGTACTCTTCAAGTTAACTTCAGGATACCTTGTAGTACTCTTCAAGTTAACTTCAGGATACCTTGTAGTACTCTTCAAGTTAACTTCAGGATACCTTGTAGTACTCTTCAAGTTAACTTCAGAATAACTTGCAGTACTCTTCAAGTTAATTTCAAGATACCTTGCAGTTATACTCTTCAAGTTAACTACATTGTAGCACTCTTTAAGTTAACTTCAGGATATCTTGTAGTACTCTTCAAGTTAACTTCAGGATACCTTGCAGTACTCTTCAAGTTAATTTCAAGATACCTTGCAGTTATACTCTTCAAGTTAACTACATTGTAGCACTCTTTAAGTTAACTTCAGGATATCTTGTAGTACTCTTCAAGTTAACTTCAGGATACCTTGCAGTACTCTTCGAGTTATCTACAGGATACCTTGCAGTACTCTTCAAGTTAACTTCAGGATACCTTTTAGTACTCTTCAAGTTAACTTCAGGATACCTTGTAGTACTCTTCAAGTTAACTTCACGATATCTTGTGGTACTCTTCAAGTTAACTCTAGGATACCTTGTAGTACTATTCAAGTTAACTTCAGGATATCTTGTAGTACTTTTCAAGGTAACTCCAGGATACCTTGCAGTACTCTTCAAGTTAACTTAAGAATACATTCTAGTTAATTTTAAGCAGAATGTTTAAGATAGATCTTAGAAACAAAAAAGCCCTTTCAGACAAAACTTAGTAGCTATACTATTCTAAGCAATGTTATTCTGACATTTGGAAATATTTCCTTCCGTTTGAACATAGACTATATATTCTTATATTGCTTAGGATAAAATGATATTCTTAATAATCACTGCAATTCTATAAAAGCCAATGTACACAATTCTTCTGTTCAGTAAAGCAATTCTTCGAAAATATAACAAAAGGATACGGCACCGGGAATTCCCAGGCGGTCACCCATCCAAGTACTAACCCGGCCTGCAGTTGCTTAACTTCCCAGATCGAACGAGATGGGGTGTATTCAACCGAGTATGGCCGTATCCAGTGATGTTGAATTTTGCTTCTCTATATCTTCTCACACAAACTCTTACACATTACACTCACACCAACCCTGTATGTGGTTCATCGATTAGTTATTATAAGAACAAGTTGTTAGAATACATTAAATTCCTTTGACAGATAACAATACAATATTTTCCTTATCTTCTAATTAAACTTCGTGATAAGTAAACTGTTAACTTCATGCCAACTCTATATTATACTTCACACTGCACACGGTAGTCGGTACACACTACATAGTTAATGGTTGCCTTGTTGTGGAATGTTATTAAAGTATTAATCACCATCAAAAATGTGACTGCTCTGATGAAATTACTCCAATAACCGAAATCACTTATATTCACTGATATTGTTGTGTGTCTGTTCATATAACATATAAGTAGCTAGATCAGCTCGGTGCGCTGATCTCAGCGCGATCAAAAAAGCAAATTGGGGACACGTTTTTGTTGTTTTTTGATAGTCGCGAGTACATTTTACTTTTGAAAACTTTTTACGAGGTGTTAGAAGCCATCTTAAGGTCTAAAGAGATGAAATCTTGACTAGCACCTACCTGAAAGGCTTTTATCCAACGGGGTTTTCTCAGATTTTTGATATCTCACTTCCTTTTTCCACAGGTGACCGAAACGTACACGTCATTCTGGACTGCATGCGACTACTCTCGTTACTGAAAGAGGTGCTGTGCGACACACGATTATCCTAGGATGATGAGAGTTAGTTTCTGGGAAAGCCCTAACAATGCTTAAAACGATAGGGGCTGAAAATATTATCAATTATTGAAAACGTGTCCCCAGGACTTCGTTGAAGTCGCGAGATTCGATACCCGTAAAATAATGTCGCAAACTACTAGCAAAAACGTGTCCCCACGCGCCAGGGTTGATATATGTATAGACGCTTTTGCAGTCAATTGTAGCCTACATTTAAGTGTCCGTAGATTCAAAAGTATAAAAGATACAGTCATTTCGAACCACATGTTTTAAAGATAATCGTTTATACTTTAGTTTACATTATATCGAAAAATAATTTAACGTCAACATCATCACTTGATGACGTCATCAAGTTAAGTGTTTTTAAAACTTGATTTTTGACAAAATAACAACTTTTCAAATCGATTTAACACCATTAAGGAGTAATTTTATTCAAAATCTGAGGGCATTTTTACCTTAGATAAGTGTTCAAGCATTCTGAAAATCTACCGGAAAAGTTTCCTACCTTACTCCTTCATAAAGATATTCGCTATTGAAGTTAGTGCTTTTTTGAAGAATAATTTTATAAAAACACAAAAGTTGTGAATTAGTATTCTCTGGTGTTGGGCCATCCCTTGGGTTGTGGAGCTCAATTTTGCGTCCTAAAGGTCTAAATTGTGTTATAGGCTAGTTTTAAAGTTGAAAATCGAAAAGTTGCACACGTGGGGACACGCGCAAATTGATTTAAAATAGCTAAAATCACTGAAAATTGTTATTTTCACGATTTTTACCAACTTTGGAGTCCCGTAGTGATCCAAGTTCTTTTTGAAATCTTCTGAAACTTTGCATGCTTATCAAACTATACATTAAATACCACTATAAAAAAATTTATGGTGATTCAACATTTTATGCGCACGCAACGTCCGCTCAAAGTTTGCACGTGCGAAAGGTGAGAATTTTGCTCATTCGTGATTTCGAATATATTCTGCTTTCCCACGATATTTAAATGGCATTATATATGAATTTAATGCCAACTTGAATGAGTTAAAAGTGCAATATTCAGTCTGTTATTGACAGATATGCCTACCTAAACACAAGGAAACGTTTTCAAAGGTAAAATTTCGAAATCGTTGAAATTACTTCCTTATTAAGTTTCGACTGTGTAAATTATCCTGACAATATAATCAAAAAGAGATGATATTTGACCAAAACCCATAATCATGGGTAGAGTGAACCGCTGCCAGTGTCTCTCTTTTCCAAACAAAAGAAAATGATATTAATTTAAGGAACCGTCCGCAAATGCAAATTGATACCGAGAATGAAATCGGTCGCTCGCTTTTCCCATTCATTCACGGCTTACGTATTGTAATAAAGCTTATTGAATGGGAAAAGCGAGCGACCGATTTCATTCTCGGTATCAATTTGCATTTGCGGACGGTTCCTTAAATTAATATCATTTTCTTTTGTTTGGAAAAGAGAGACACTGGCAGCGGTTCACTCTACCCATGATTATGGGTTTTGGTCAAATTTACTATTCAGCTGTTAAATTTTTGCTTAAGAATAAAATTTAACAAAAAATCAGAATAAATAAAATGAGAAAAAAATTGTCGTTGACAACGTATTCAGTTTTGGGATGAGATAAAGCTGCTGTATATTAGTTTTTATGTTCCGTTTTGTTAGTCAGTTTTTCTATTAATTGCGTGAATATACGTTGTTCAATATTTATGTTGCTAATATTTATTAACTTGGGGACCCCAGGCTATTATATTTATGTTCATAATCCGAATGGAAATTTGGCGGAATGACAGGCTGAGCTCTTTTTATTTTGTATTTGCTGGAGAGTTATATAAAATTAAACAAAAAATCAGAAAAAAAATTTGATAACGTACTCAGTTTTTGGATATGATTATGATAAAGCTGCTGTATATTAATTATATTATTATTAGTTTTTATGTTCCGTTTTGTTAGTCAGTTGTTTTATCAATTGTGTGTTATTCAATATTTATGTTGCCAATATTTGATATCTATATACTATTCAGCTGTTAAGTTTTTGCTCTTTTTATTTGTTTAAGAGTAAAATTTTACAAAATATCAGAATAAAGAAAAAGAGAAAAACAAATTTGACAACGTATTCAGTTTTGGGATGAGATAAAGCTGCTGTATATTAGTTTTTATGTTCCGTTTTATTAGTCAGTTGCTTTATTATTTTTGTGTTAATCAATTCAGACAACCTTATAACGTAAATGTGGCACTGTGGCACTTGTGGCACTAACATGTGGCACTTGCGGCACTCACATGTGGCACTTGCGGCACTATCATATGTAGCATGTGGCACTGATAGTGCCGCAAGTACGATTTTCAGCCGGCTTGTAGTAAGTTCGGTTATCATTGAAATTTCTTCCAGCATAACTACTGCCTGCTCTTTCCCCTCTTTGTGCATTGTTAAATGACTTGTTGCGACGCTCATTTTGAAATTTGAAACAGTTCTGTTTAATGTGACCTGCTTTGTTACAGTAGTGACAAACTTTCTTAGTCTTTCTTGGTGCTATGCAATTAACAGCCCAGTGGCCATATTTTCCGCAGTTAAAACAATTTCCACTAACTTTATTAGAGTTATCAATATTAGGAGCTTCTGCTTTTAAAATTTCAATTTCGTGTCCGCCAGAAGCTTGTTTCCTGGCTTCTAAATTCTTCTCTAAATCTATAGCGTCCCGATATAAGGTTGCAAAGTCGGGTGTTTTACTATTCATTAAATGAATTGCAATTGAGTTGTTTAGTAGGCCGTACACAAAAATATTTCGTATATTTGCCTCACGAGCTGCAGATTCAGCTTCGTCGTACGCTTTGCTAGCCATCCTCTGTAATTTTCGGCCAAATTGTTCACAAGTTTCGGAGGGTAATTGCTTCATTGCAAATAGTTTTGCTCGTGCTTGCTGTCTACTGTCTGGTTCTAGAATATTTCGCAGCCTTTTTTTAAATTCAGTCCAGTTGTTTTTCTGGTCCGAATTAAGTTTAATAGCGCTCAGTTTCTCATTACTTTCTGTATCGAGATAAGTGAAAAGGAGCCTCCCACGATCCGCTTCCGGAATATTTAAAATTCGGGCAAAATTAGACCAACTTTCCAAATATGCATTAAAGTCCTCGCCGTACTTAAAAATTTGAGGTTTCCTGCTTGCATGCGAGGTACTGTTGTCCCTCCGGAAAACTACTTTACTTAAATCACTTAACAAATTTTCTTTAGCTGCCACTTCTGTTTCTTGTTTAATTACATTAACTTGCTCTTCTGTAAAAGTTGCCATTCTTAATTTTAAACGCCATACTTGATATAAACAATACCTCAAATATCAGTGCGGTAGCAGGTTTATATGTTTGGGCTCTTCCACTTGTCGTACTCTGCGTCGGCGGGCTCAGTCAGCAGTTTGTGTTCGTTGGGCGGGCTCTTCGTTGGGCGGGCTCTTCGTTTCTCGTCTCCAGTCTCTGTAGCTGTAGGTTGGGCGGGCTCCAGTCTCTGATGGTTTAGAGAATGTGCGTGGGCTTTTTATCCTCGTCGCCAATGTTAACGGGGTTCTTCTCTTGTATTGTTTTGGGGAACAACGGAAACAACAGTTTAGGAGAAGTGGTTTAAAATAAACTAACTTTTACGACACGAAACATCTGTATTCATATTACCTGCCGTGCAGGTGCTAACTAGTATTTTGACGTCAAACTAATGTTAGTGCACGAGCTGACCGGGGTTACAATAGTTTAATGAGGCTTAGTCCACCTGCTATGGTCATGTGACCTAGGTCACATGACTTACAACCAATGGACGGCTACCTCGCCTAGTTGTCGACCAATGGTAAAATTCCAGTATATTTTGTAACTATCTCTTTTTCTTTAAAGTACTTTATTTAAAGTCAGAGCGGTCACTTAAATGCATGCTTGAATGAACCGACCCTAATGGTCCCGTGGGCCTATGTGGGTACGTATTTTAAGTCACATACGGACACTTCATTCAGACCACCATGACAGCCCTGGTATGGTCACAACCGCGGCGGTTACAGGTCTCTTCTGGGTGATGTGGAGTCCTACTGTGGTACGGTTCCACCTCTATGCTATAAAAGGGGAAGACTCGATACCGGCATGGCTGGAAAAAATGCGGTATCTCTACATGTTGCCCGGTTGGGAGCGTACTTAAACCCGCTTATCTAAACCTTGACATTTTTTCATCGCCTCAATCAATTAACAATTCTTTAAAAATCTATGATGCGATGCCCGAGACTGCAGCAGTAGCCGCAACAGAAACTGCAGACACCACGATAAAAATTTAATAAATACAGAATCTTATATTTGATCCTTCGAACAGCTGTTGAGCAATGAAACGCAAACATAATCTTAGCAAAATGAATATATTTCTTTTATCTTCAGCATTTAATCAGTCACATAATCTGAGAATATCAATGGTTAGTTTGAAAATGTCAAAAATTCTCATCAAAAATGTAGTAAAGTCTCAAAAAATTAATTTAGCATCTCGTAAAAATGGAATAGTTTAAAATCGGAACAAAATTAATCGCATATACTATAATAATGTGGAGTCTGCAGTAGTTCATTAAATCAAAAAGACGCAATTCAAAAATTGATAGACTGCATATATAAACAAAAAATGGACGATTTAAAAATAAAATTCGGGACACCATGAAAAATTAGCTTCCAGAAACGGAATTCACATTGTTCAGGCCAAACGGATAAAGTGTCTTCAATTTGTTAATATAAAACTGTTCTGACTTTCTAATATTATCTGGGGATGTAGAACACAAAATATCAAAATGGAAACTTTCATTGAAAACAGATCTCTCCCTCAAATTATGAACTGAAAAAAGATGTGCCCCTAAAACATTCTCGTCATCAAAAACTCTATGGCTCTCAACATTCCCCTTACTACTCGCCTCTAAAATCTCATAATATTTACTGCGATGACCATTCACACGTTGGCTGAGGCTGGTGACTGTTTTTCCCACGTATACGTTATTAAATACAGAATAAATGTTTATTAATCCACGAATCAACGCTCACGGATCGCGCTTTCTCACAAATCAACGCTCTCTTACTGATCAGGATCTTATTCTTAGTGCTTAGTTTTACAAATTTGTTTTTTGATACACCATCAAACATGGAATAATTGCTATTGCAATGAAAGCCAAGCCTCGCATACGAATATATGTAATTCAATTATGCATAATGGCAGGCAAAATGCAGCAATTTCATTGGACAAGAGCAACTGTTGGCGACGTTTGACTACAAATGGCAGCGTTTGATTGAAAACCTGGTTTCAGCAACCCCTGTGATTGATCAAATTATATTATTTTGCTGAGTGGTTTCTTAAAAACAATATCTTCAAGAACGCGAGCGTTGATTCGTGTATTTATTCTGTATTTAATAAACTATCTTAGATATAGGGCAGTCGAGTTTTCTTCCTTTTTCTTTCAACGTTGGACAGCTGCACTCGTGCATACCGAATTTTTTGGCAGTCCTTGAAAATTAGTGCCATGACAAGAAGGAGCCATTTAATAATAGGTATATTAATTCAAGTTTTCATCCTTGACCTCGTCCTCGGCTCCAATGACCCACGAGAACCCTTGTCTAAAGAAAAGGTAATAATAACCACGGAAGTGTACAAAAGTCCACCTCTTTACTCTTCGCTACGTGCAGATTTTACGAGAGGAACGTGCAGAGATGATGTTGACTATTTCCTTCATCGGAATGTCAATGACACCTCATTCAGGGAAATGTTTTAATACTTTCAACACTACTATATAACAAATAATTTTAGGCATGTACAATGGCATGACGGGCTAGGAAGTACAGCCGATCTCCTGGTATGCGGGTGCGCTGGGGTTCCTGAAGTTCGCCTCCTGAGTTAGGCTCCTCTCGCCCAGTGCTTGCACTGGGCAACAACACCTTAAACACGATGTAAGTTTCTCTTTTACTTCTTTCTCATTGATAGCTTATTTTGAATGTGAATTTTTACATCTCTGATATTGCCCCTCTTATCCTTACTCTAGCTATATTTTCACTGGCAAATTTAACTTTACTCCCGACCAGCAGTTTCATTACACATTTTCTCGTGCCATTTTCCTTCCAGGTCGTGTTTAGTGTTGTGGGAGGTTGCCTACTCTGAGGTGTTACGGATGGTTCCCTGGCAAACTTTGCTGCCAGACTCGACAATCTCTGACAACAATGATAAACCTTCAAGAGATTTTCGACTATGTCAAAGCTGCCTCAGTTGAGGATCTACGTCATATCCTTAACTCTGTTCAAAACGAGCTGCCAAAGCGTGAGGGAAAGGTGGACAATTTTGTGTTACATATAGAGGACTTCTGCGATGATGAGGTTCTCCGTGATGCGGTATGGGTTGAATGTGAGTCCCTGCAGAAACTGAACACCGAGGGAAGACACAAGGCAACAACAGCTTGGTTGTGCTCACAGGATGCACCCTATATTTACACTGACACAAATCCAGTGCACCCACCACAGGATATCAGTGGTTTCCCTAATATCAAAAGACTCCTGAGTCTTGTAAACTCGAGTACGGAGATAACTGGACCTCTGGACTCATGTCTGGTCATCAAGTATGGAAACAACCAAGCGAGTACTTCAATACACAATGACGGTGAGAAACTAATGGACCAGGAGAAATCGATTTGCTCTTTCTCACTGGGATGTGAACGGACGCTTGAGTTTTACGAGGGCACAACTGGGAAACCTAATTGTGTCAAGACGATAAGGATGAAGAACAACAGTCTTGTTGTAATGCGGCCTGGGACACAGCAGAATCTGAGGCATGCTGTGCGAGCAGAGCCGGCCACAAAGGGAGAGCCTCCAAAGAAATCGGAGCAAGTAAGATACTCCCTGTCATTTCGAGCTATTGTGAAATCTGGTGGCCAAGTTAGCTCTCAGAATATCAGCACAGAGACTAGTACACCAGCTTCTGGCACCGAAGCCCAAGTACCTGCGCAAAGAGTCACGTTGGTTGCTGGAGACTCTTATGCTCAAAGATTGGACTCCGCAAAGCTGGGAAAAGGGAAAGTCACAGTCGTAAATGTTGCAGAAGGCGGAGCAAAAATGGACAAAGTCCAGAAACAGTTGGAGGACTACTGCACGGCACATCCTGATGTCCACGTTAAGAAGCTTCTGATCAGCGTAGGCACAAACGATATTAGGCGTGTGGGGGATATTGGTATTTTGAGGGGACCAGTAAAGCAACTTTTTGGTAAGATAGGCCTATTATTTCCCAACTGTAAGGTATATGTTCAATCTCTATTGCCATTACCTTTACAGAATGATAACGATAAATTAACTAACAAGAGGGTAATGGATTTTAATAGGATTTTATACAATGAGTGTGTATTTAGGAGGTTCTTTTTCATGGATGTGTTTTATCCCTTTACAAAGTTTAAGAGAGCTCTAAGTGAGCCTGTTAAGAGATTTGATCCCTTATTTGAGAACAAAGGCATTCACCCCAATCCTCAGAAAGGTATGGGTGTGATGGCCAGATTTTATATTCGTGCCATCCACAGTAGATATTTTAATCCTTATATCTATCAGTAGTTCTTTTGTGCTGTCTTCTGAACCTTGTTAAGCTAATGATATGCAGTTGTAGTCTGGCAAGTATACTCACCTGTAAAACACCATGATCGATTTAGTAACATACAGATTTAGAGTTGGAGTGTTTAGTGGAAATTCTTTTGCAAAATCCATCAAACATCAGAACCGTAGACGTGGTACAGGTAGTATTTTTGATTATTTAGACAGCTGCATTGATTCTCGCTTATTATTTTATATTTTTTATGTTATATTCATATGTCACTTTTCGCTAATCACTATCACATATGTCGGGGTAAGTGGGTTGGCTTTTTCTAGGGTCACTTATGATTGCCGAGCCTTTGTACCAACATACCCAGTTCCTAACTTGTGCCGATGCTTTACAGTTTATTTCTTTTTATATTTAGCAAATATGTATTATCTGAGGAATAATTACAGTTTCGATGGTTTATATAGATTTTGCCAGATTTCAATCCATAAGAACTTAAATTGCATATTTACTGGTAGAACCGGCAATACACTCACGGGATGCATAATTTGGTTGTTTTTGATGAATGGTTTTTTGATAGTTTTAGTAAACCCTGGAATTGTAAACCCAGGGCCGTCTCCCATAGGTGTTAGAGTTGGGAATGGTAATAAATTGAATGTTTACTTTCAGAATGTTCAAGGTCTCATCCCTTTTGGTGAACTGAACAATGCCCATCCAATGATTGATACCACTAAATGTCTTGAAGTGTCGACTTATCTTAATGAGGCTAAGATAGATATTGCAATACTTAACGAAACCTGGTTTAAGAGTTCTATTGCTGATAGTGAATTTCTGCACCCTGACAGATATTAGATATTTCGCTCTGATAGATCGAATAAAACTCATCCACCAGATCCTTCTAATCCAACCCGGTTTAGGAGGAATGGTGGAGGGGTCATGATTGCAGTGAGAGCAGACCTTGATCTAACTTCAAAGGAAGTTCGTCTCAAGTATGGTGCAGAAATTCTTGCTGTGGAATTTAAGACCTCCACTGGAATTAAGTTTGTTGTATGCACATGTTATCGTGTTGGTACACTGGGCTCCGCAAATCATGAAAAAATTGTTGAGTCTTTGAAAACTCTTCTCAGAAGAAGAGGACTGAGTAAAGTCTTCATACTAGGAGATTTTAACCTGACCGGAGTTTCCTGGTCTACCCTGGCCAGCTCCTGTCCTATTGAGCAATCTTTTGTTGAATCTTTTGTTGATCTAGGCCTTCAACAATGTGTGTTAACACCTACCCACTTCAAAGGCAAAACACTTGACCTATTGCTCACAAACTCTGTGTCAAATATTAATGACCTAATGGTAGGTGAGAGAGATAGTGCTTGCAAGTCTGACCACTTCCCCATCAATTTTAAGATCAACGTTAAAGTTGGTAGGAAGAAGCCAGTCAGGCGTATGTGCTATAACTTTAAGACTGTGAACTGGGAGAGGCTAAACCATGAACTCCGACACACGAATTGGGATGCATTGCTCAATGGCACAGAACCTGAAATTGGATGGAAAAAATTTAAGGACAAACTTTTTAATGTCACAGATAAATTTGTTAAAAAATGCTCTGTCAAGACTGATGGCCAAGATCCATGGTTTGACTCGGAGTGTTATGATGCATGGCGTAAGAAAGTGAGATTACATAAAGAAAGGCATAAAAGTGATAGAGCTGAAATTGCATTCTCCCTTGCAGTTGCTAGGAAAAATTTCAAAAATGTGGTTGCTCAAAAAATGAGGGAAACATTAAATGAATCTGATGATAGTGCTTTAATAACAAAAAAATTTTGGTCCTATGTCAAATCGAAGACAGCTAGTCAGCGGATCCCTGAGTTTGTAAGCCACAAAGGCACTGTCCGCAACTGCCCTGAAGACCAGGCCAACCTATTTAATGACTTTTTCTTCGAGCAGTTCTCTGAGGCATCAACTTATGACATAGATATAGATTACTCTAATGATTGGCGCTTTGATATTGAATTTGACCACAGAAGGGTTCGCAAAATCCTTTCCAATATTAATGCTAATAAAGCTTATGGACCTGATGGTATCCATGGGAAACTTTTGAAAAACTGTGCGGTTGGGCTCGCATACCCTATATCAATACTTTTTCATTCATGCTACAACATTGGGACACTACCAAGGGAGTGGAAACTGGGGCACATTGTACCAATATTCAAGAAAGGGGATAAACATGAGGTTTCAAATTATAGGCCAATTTCTCTTACATGCTTAATCACAAAAGTTCTTGAACGCATAATAAGAGATGAGTTATTGGCACTTACTAATGGCATGATCAATGACAAACAGCATGGTTTCCGAGCTGAGAGATCTTGTGCAACTAATCTTGTAGGACTGTGCGACAGCCTAGCGCTCTCACTGAATGAAAATATGAGAACAGATGTAGTCTACTTTGATTTTGCCAAAGCATTTGACTCGGTTAACCATGATCTTATATTATTTAAGTTAAAGAGCAAATTTGGTATTGATGGGAGGCTACTGAAATTCATCACTGATTATCTAAGAGACAGGCAACAACAGGTCTTGATAAGTGGCAAGTTTTCTTCTATGAGAAACGCCCAGTCTGGTGTACCTCAAGGGTCAATTTTGGGACCATTGCTGTTCATTATGTTCATTGATGATATATCAGTGGGGATTTCACCAGGCACACAACTGTCACTGTATGCCGATGATACTAAAATTTGGCGTAAGATTGTTTCGGAGTCTGATATCCTGCGACTGCAGAAGGACATTGATTATCTCCATGACTGGTCACTTTCTAATAAAATGAGATTTCATCCCGACAAATGTAAGGTCCTCACCGTCGCAGGAAGGATATCCGAAACAGTTTCCCTCCTTAGTGTCCTACCACTCTTTAACTTTGTATACTCCATGGGAAGAATCACACTTGACTATGTTGATCATGAAAAGGATCTGGGTGTAATTGTGACATCAAATCTCGATTGGAAAGATCAGTGCTCCAAAGTCCTTTCTAAGGCAAACCAAAAATTAGGCATGGCGAGAAGAAATTGTTATTTTGTCCAAGACGTAAATCGTCGTAGAGTACTGTATCTCACTTTAGTGAGGAGCCTATTTGAGCATTGCTCGGTTATATGGAGACCAGTCACAAAATCCCAGATAAGCAAGCTGGAGGGCCTCCAAAAGCGTGCTATTAAGTGGATTCTTCACGAGGAGTATATGAGTTATCCACCATCCACATACATTCAAAAATGCAGACAGCTGAAGATTATGCCGATTGAAGACCGCTTTGACTTCTTGGATCTCATCTTCTTCTTTAAAATTGTGAAGCAACATATACCTGTCACTTTACCCTCATATTTGCAACCATTTCAAGGCCACTCAAGGCTCAGAAATAGTCACATGGACTCTCTATGTTTTGTAAGCTCTATCTCACCTCGAGCAAGCTCCAACGCTTTTGCCAAGAATTTCTTCTATAGGACCCACACTAAGTGGAATCACATTCCTCTAGATATCCGTGAGATAGAGAGTATCACTGATTTTAAAAGTAAACTTTCCACTTACATGTGGGGGAAAATTATCCCGGTGGATTCGGACTCTGAACTTGACTATTCAATAGAAACAAATCCGTAAAATAGTTTATTCAAGATTATCTATTCTTGCTGTCTGCATTCACATATTTCTCAATTTCATCTCACAGCACAATATTTTATGAATTGATTGAATGGGTGTGTGATTTTGTTTAAAGTAACTTATTACAATTTTATAAGGGCCCATGCTTGTGCAGGAGCTGCATTTGCACTCAATATCTGTGTTTTGGTGACCCTCAGGTCCTTTGGTTACATACACTTTGTCCGAGACAATTTCAACTTTGACAATCCATGCTTAGAGGACAATATTATATTTAACTAATTTTTTTGATTTGAAACTTTTACAAAATAGCAAGTATACAAATGTACAGCAATTCGAACAAACATATAAAATGGGCCGAAATGTATAAATGCTAAAAAGCGTGGGTCAGTGAAACAAGTACAGAGGACAACTTTCAAAACAGGAGTTTTTTGGCCGCCCAAAGTCTCAATAACATCACCTCCACCTAGTAATAAAATTATGAAACGTGAAAAGTGTGAAACAATCAAATAATAATGTATTTATATAATATAATTGTCTCTCAAATACAGATAACGTCCGTAAACTCTTAAAATATTCCTACAAGTACATATTATACTGATCGGTGTCCGAGAAACATGAATTACGTCATCATGGTGCCTTCTTAACCCGGCTACAGACCTTCCCGTTACGGATGTAGTGGTCGAGATGAGTCTGTTCAGCCCTCTTCTTCTTCAGGTCAGTTACCACGTTCTTCCTTGCTGCACGCTCTTCACTGGATCTATCAGGACAGATCCATACATCTTTGTGTGCATCAGCCATCCTCAGTCTCCCTGTTTTCATCAGAATCTGATGAACTGCTGTTGAGCTAGGGACGGTGATCTTGACTGGTCGGATAGCCGTGATACCTGGCCTCTTCCAGCCGACTCTAGTCGCTTCAAAATGAGGTTTCTCCCCGATCTCCTCCAATACTGCGGTTACCAGAGCTGGAAGCTGTTCTCCATCCTCTTCTTTCAGTCCAAACACTATCAGATTCTTGCTCCTGTCCTCCTCTGCAGCCACACTCTTTATTACATTCTTCAGAATTTTACTGTTGCAGACCGCGCCATTTGTGCTGTTCTTTTGTACAGCGGCACTGTAGCTCTTAATCCCTGTCTCCACCGTTGTTTGTACTGTCTCTTCAACTGACGTCTTAAACAACTGTAGTTGTTCGTCCTTCTGCACTAGCAACTGGTCCTGCAACCTGACCATCTTTTCCTTGTCTGCTATTGCTTCCGTCTTGAGGCACTCAACGATTTCCATCATAGCGCTCATCTGACTACTCTGCCGTCGAACGAGGTCTGCTGCTTCCATAACCCATTCTGCCATATACCTTTTATAGATAGACGGAGACATGAGTATTTCTTTGTCCATATCTCCACGAATTTCGAAGTTTTCTACTTTCAGTTGTCTTGCCATTGAGGTGAACCATCTATCAGCACATCCCTCTACATCTTCCTTTTCTTCATAGTTGAAATCCTTGAGTTTCTTCTGAGATCGGGTCAAATGTAAATCATCCTCCGTGGTATACATTGTATAGTAATGTACAAGTATACACACGCAAAGGCTTACTACGCGGTAGCAGCAAACTGAATTTATCGCAAAATTACAACATTGTGTAAACTTGTATGTAATTGACTGATTTGAAAGATTTCAATAAAAAAAATACAATAGACCATTTTATAACAACATAATGAAGAATAGGGACACATTACTTCGATCACCTGAAGATATTCATGCTTGCCCCATGTCGATACACATATATCCAGTATTGGACACAACAAATTGGACTTGTTTGATCCCTGTATATTACGTCTGTGATGGTTTCTCTGACTGCTTAACTGACGAGTGTGATTGCGGAGGGGAGACTACCGAGCAGTCAGTAAACCAGACTCCGATTTTCTACTGTGCTCAACAGCCTGGATGTGTCTCATTTCCACAGGTAACGAAAACATAAGAAAATATTTTTCTTTATGAATACAACAGTGCGAATGATCACAGATTATTAACTCCCCACTTGTTTATCGCACGTTTCTAATAATAATAAACATATCCCTGTCTGTTTTATGAATATGACTGCACCTCCCACCTCAGATTTGCGATAACATAGAAGACTGTTTAGACGGTAGTGACGAGAGTTTCTGTTCAAACAACGATCAAATAGAACAGAATAGTTTAAAAAGGGACAATCCAGTTGCGCAATGCATAAACAATTACAGTCTTCCTGAAAATAACATATGGCTTTACCAGCATGAGCAGTTAATAATGTTCTGTGAAAATAATTGCAGCAGTTATTTTTCAAAATCAGATCAATGGTATAAGTTTTGCAAGCTCCTAGGCTTTAACCATATTTCAATTCCTGCACTATATTTGTGTCATTATATGCCTAGCCTGGAATCAATTTGTGACAATAAAATAGACTGTACAAATGGTGAAGATGAAGTTGGATGTCCGGGCAGATTCTACTGCTATAACCACCTTGAAAATGTGTCTACAAGCGAAAGGACATTGTCGGTTTCACCGGATAAGAAATGCGATCAAGTTAAAGATTGCCCAAATAATATGGATGAGTGTAATATTGACTGTGACCTAGGCAACATAGCTTCTCCAAAATCCCTCATAAAATCGAATGCTCTCTCGTGTTCAAATCTCATCTTTGGATTAGCTGTTTTGATTCTGAATGTAAAGAACGGTTATAAAGCAATGAAACGCACAGCCACTAATGTTATTGCGAAAACTGATAGACTTCTTTGCATACAAATATTTGCATATGACTTTATGATGGGAGTTTATCTTTGCTTCATCGTGCTGGCATCCCTCGTTCTCCGATAACTGGAGGCTATTGTGTACGCTCTGACTGGTGGAGGTCGAGCGTTTACTGCGATATTTTGGGGGTGATCTTCTCTTTTGCAAGTCACGGATCTCTCTTGATAGTTTCTTTGATGAGTATTGTAAGGAGCATCCAGTGCACTGTATCATTTATCAGGATTCCTTATAAAGCCATAATTTTAAGTTCCTGCATCATTTTCACCCTGAACTTGATTCATGCAATACTTCCAGTTGTAAAGCTTCCCCTAATTGAACACATCTTCAAATCGAAAATCTTCATGGTGAACATTGCCGAAAATCCCTTGTTGAGCTCCTTTGATGAACAGAACATAACAGATCTGCATAACAAATTCTTTCCAAACCAGACTACTGAGTACATTACAACGATGCTGGATGATTTGAAGCAAATAACAAATATGCCTGAGATCTTCGACTTCAGAATGATTGGGTATTACGGGACCACGCCAATTTGCATAAGCAATATATTCAAGGATCAGGAATCTTACCGAGCTTTTAAAATTGGATATTGTACTGCCATATCTGTGCTGTTAGCTGTAGTTTCAGTATCATATATTTTAATAGTGGTGAAGCATAACAAGTCAGCAGCAATTGCAAACGACAACCAGGGAGATCATCAGCAAAACAAAGACCTCCTTATCAAGGTTTGCTTGATGATCGGATCTCAACTGGTAAGCTGGGTGTCCCTAATAATAACCGCTAACTATTTCATCGGCACTGACGGAAGTTCTGTACCAGAATATGTATTTGAAGTTTTCGCCCTGTTTGTGATGCCCATCAACAGTTTGCTTAACCCAATATTTTACAGTGATATGTAATATGTATAAAATTGTCAAGCAGAATGGTTCATATATTATTAGTGCTATTGTTACTAGAATTAACAAAAGAGTTAATCCATCTGACCAAACAGCAGAGTATGAAATGAACAATATCAATCGGCCATGAATTTAACAGACTGAGGAAAGCTGACGAATATATCATAACATTAACATATTATATGAATAATATGGGTCAGAAGTATTGACACAAATATAGGTAAAAGCATTTACCGCTATGACCGTAAAATGTAAAATAAACAAAATGTCGCTTGTTTTTCTATCAACATTTACCTTGATTAACATCAGTAATCGTGTGCTATTCATGCTGCTGATATTATACACTGTGGAGCCTTTTATCTGCTCAAGAGGGTTTATGCCAAGGATAAGCACATTGCAGTGAATTTAACAAAAAAAAATAGAATAAAAAAAAGAGAAAACAAATTTGACAACGTATTCAGTTTTGGGATATGATTAAGCTGCTGTATGTTAGTTTTTATTATATATATGTTCGTTTTGTTAGTCAGCTGTTTTATTAATTGTGTGTTATTCAATATTCATGTTGCTAATACGTATACACTATTCAGCTGTTAAATTTTTGCTCATTCTATTTGCTTCAGAATAAAATTTAACAAAAAATCAGAATAAAGAAAGAGAAAAAAAAATTGGCAACGTAGTCAGTTTTGGGATATGATTAAGCTGCTGTATATTAGTTTTTATGTTCCGTTTTGTTAGTCAATTGTTTTATTAATTGTGTGTTATTCAATATTCATGTTGCTAATACTTATACACTATTCAGCTGGTAAATTTTGCTCTTTTTTATATTTGCTTAAGAATAAAATTTAACAAAAATCAGAATAAAGAAAGAAAAAAAATTTGGCAACGTATTCAGTTTTGGGATATGATTAAGCTGCTGTATATTTGTTTTATGTTCCGTTTTGTTAGTCAGTTGTTTAATTAATTGTGTGTTATTCAATATTCATGTTGCTAATGTTTATATACTATTCAGCTGTTAAATTTTTGCTTAAGAATAAAATTTAACAAAAAATCAGAATAAATAAAATGAGAAAAAAATTGTCGTTGACAACGTATTCAGTTTTGGGATGAGATAAAGCTGCTGTATATTAGTTTTTATGTTCCGTTTTGTTAGTCAGTTGTTTTATTAATTGCGTGAATATACGTTGTTCAATATTTATGTTGCTAATATTTATTAACCTGGGGACCCCAGGCTATTATATTTATGTTCATAATCCGAATGGAAATTTGGCGGAATGACATGCTGAGCGCCGGCCAGTAAATATTTATATACCATTCATCTGTTAAATTTTTGCTCTTTTTATTTTGTATTTGCTGGAGAGTTATATAAAATTAAACAAAAAATCAGAAAAAAAATTTGACAACGTACTCAGTTTTTGGATATGATTATGATAAAGCTGCTGTATATTAATTATATTATTATTAGTTTTTATGTTCCGTTTTGTTAGTCAGTTGTTTTATCAATTGTGTGTTATTCAATATTTATGTTGCCAATATTTGATATCTATATACTATTCAGCTGTTAAGTTTTTGCTCTTTTTATTTGTTTAAGAGTAAAATTTTACAAAAAATCAGAATAAAGAAAAAGAGAAAAACAAATTTGACAACGTATTCAGTTTTGGGATGAGATAAAGCTGCTGTATATTAGTTTTTATGTTCCGTTTCATTAGTCAGTTGCTTTATTATTTTTGTGTTATTCAATTCAGACAACCTTATAACGTAAATGTGGCACTGTGGCACTTGTGGCACTCACATGTGGCACTTGCGGCACTATCATATGTAGCATGTGGCACTGATAGTGCCGCAAGTACGATTTTCAGCCGGCTTGTAGTAAGTTCGGTTATCATTGAAATTTCTTCCAGCATAACTAATGCCTGCTCTTTCCCCTCTTTGTGCATTGTTAAATGACTTGTTGCGACGCTCATTTTGAAATTTGAAACAGTTCTGTTTAATGTGACCTGCTTTGTTACAGTAGTGACAAACTTTCTTAGTCTTTCTTGGTGCTATGCAATTAACAGCCCAGTGGCCATATTTTCCGCAGTTAAAACAATTTCCACTAACTTTATTAGAGTTATCAATTTTAGGAGCTTCTGCTTTTAAAATTTCAATTTCGTGTCCGCCAGAAGCTTGTTTCCTGGCTTCTAAATTCTTCTCTAAATCTATAGCGTCCCGATATAAGGTTGCAAAGTCGGGTGTTTTACTATTCATTAAATGAATTGCAATTGAGTTGTTTAGTAGGCCGTACACAAAAATATTTCGTATATTTGCCTCACGAGCTGCAGATTCAGCTTCGTCGTACGCTTTGCTAGCCATCCTTTGTAATTTTCGGCCAAATTGTTCACAAGTTTCGGAGGGTAATTGCTTCATTGCAAATAGTTTTGCTCGTGCTTGCTGTCTACTGTCTGGTTCTAGAATATTTCGCAGCCTTTTTTTAAATTCAGTCCAGTTGTTTTTCTGGTCCGAATTAAGTTTAATAGCGCTCAGTTTCTCATTACTTTCTGTATCGAGATAAGTGAAAAGGAGCCTCCCACGATCCGCTTCCGGAATATTTAAAATTCGGGCAAAATTAGACCAACTTTCCAAATATGCATTAAAGTCCTCGCCGTACTTAAAAATTTGAGGTTTCCTGCTTGCATGCGGTACTGTTGTCCCTCCGGAAAACTACTTTACTTAAATCACTTAACAAATTTTCTTTAGCTGCCACTTCTGTTTCTTGTTTAATTACATTAACTTGCTCTTCTGTAAAAGTTGCCATTCTTAATTTTAAACGCCATACTTGATATAAACAATACCTCAAATATCAGTGCGGTAGCAGGTTTCTATGTTTGGGCTCTTCCACTTGTCGTACTCTGCGTCGGCGGGCTCAGTCAGCAGTTTGTGTTCGTTGGGCGGGCTCTTCGTTGGGCGGGCTCTTCGTTTCTCGTCTTCAGTCTCTGTAGCTGTAGGTTGGGCGGGCTCCAGTCTCTGTAGCTATAGGTTGGGCGGGCTCCAGTCTCTGATGGTTTAGAGAATGTGCGTGGGCTCTTTATCCTCGTCGCCAATGTTAACGGGGTTCTTCTCTTGTATTGTTTTGGGGAACAACGGAAACAACAGTTTAGGAGAAGTGGTATAAAATAAACTAACTTTTACGACACGAAACATCTGTATTTATATTACCTGCCGTGCAGGTGCTAACTAGTATTTTGACGTCAAACTAATGTTAGTGCACGAGCTGACCGGGGTTACAATAGTTTAATGAGGCTTAGTCCACCTGCTATGGTCATGTGACCTAGGTCACATGACTTACAACCAATGGACGGCTACCTCGCCTAGTTGTCGACCAATGGTAAAATTCCAGTATATTTTGTAACTATCTCTTTTTCTTTAAAGTACTTTATTTAAAGTCAGAGCGGTCACTTAAATGCATGCTTGAATGAACCGACCCTAATGGTCCTAGACAGGTCACGATCAAACCTCCTGTGTCCTGTTCCATATTATCTTAATCATAATTATGCAATTCTATTACCTAACATACGGACGAGACATTTCCAACCTTGTTATTAATATTATGAGTCTTCTCACCCTGGTCCCCTTTACTGTAATCACCGTGATTAACATAGTCCCGTGGGCCTATGTGGGTACGTATTTTAAGTCACATACGGACACTTCATTCAGACCACTATGACAGCCCTGGTATGGTCACAACCGCGGCGGTTACAGGTCTCTTCTGGGTGATGTGGAGTCCTACTGTGGTACGGTTCCACCTCTCTGCTATAAAAGGGGAAGACTCGATACCGGCATGGCTGGAAAAAATGCGGTATCTCTACATGTCGCCCGGTTGGGAGCGTACTTAAACCCGCTTATCTATACCTTGACATTTTTTCATCGCCTCAATCAATTAACAATTCTTTAAAAATCTATGATGCGATGCCCGAGACTGCAGCAGTAGCCGCAACAGAAACTGCAGACACCACGATAAAAATTTAATAAATACAGAATAAATGTTTATTAATCCACGAATCAACGCTCACGGATCGCGCTTTCTCACAAATCAACGCTCTCTTACTGATCAGGATCTTATTCTTAGTGCTTAGTTTTACAAATTTGTTTTTTGTTACACCATCAAACATGGAATAATTGCTATTGCAATGAAAGCCAAGCCTCGCATACGAATATATGTAATTCAATTATGCATAATGGCAGGCAAAATGCAGCGATTTCATTGGACAAGAGCAACTGTTGGCGACGTTTGACTACAAATGGCAGCGTTTGATTGAAAACCTGGTTTCAGCAACCCCTGTGATTGATCAAATTATATTATTTTGCTGAGTGGTTTCTTAAAAACAATATCTTCAAGAACGCGAGCGTTGATTCGTGTATTTATTCTGTATTTAATAAACTATCTTAGATATAGGGCAGTCGAGTTTTCTTCCTTTTTCTTTCAACGTTGGACAGCTGCACTCGTGCATACCGAATTTTTTGGCAGTCCTTGAAAATTAGTGCCATGACAAGAAGGAGCCATTTAATAATAGGTATATTAATTGACACCTCAATGACACCTCATTGACATACAATAGACCATTTTATAACAACATAATGAAGAATAGGGACACATTACTTCGATCACCTGAAGATATTCATGCTTGCCCCATGTCGATACACATATATCCAGTATTGGACACAACAAATTGGACTTGTTTGATCCCTGTATATTTCGTCTGTGATGGTTTCTCTGATTGCTTAACTGACGAGTGTGATTGCGGAGGGGAGACTACCGAGCAGTCAGTAAACCAGACTCCGATTTTCTACTGTGCTCAACAGCCTGGATGTGTCTCATTTCCACAGGTAACGAAAACATAAGAAAATATTTTTCTTTATGAATACAACAGTGCGAATGATCACAGATTATTAACTCCCCACTTGTTTATCGCACGTTTCTAATAATAATAAACATATCCCTGTTTGTTTTATGAATATGACTGCACCTCCCACCTCAGATTTGCGATAACATAGAAGACTGTTTAGACGGTAGTGACGAGAGTTTCTGTTCAAACAACGATCAGATAGAACAGAATAGTTTAAAAAGGGACAATCCAGTTGCGCAATGCATAAACAATTACAGTCTTTCTGAAAATAACATATGGTTATACCAGCATGAGCAGTTAATAATGTTCTGTGAAAATAATTGCAGCAGTTATTTTTCAAAATCAGATCAATGGTATAAGTTTTGCAAGCTCCTAGGCTTTAACCATATTTCACTTCCTGCACTATATTTTTGTCATTATATGCCTAGCCTGGAATCAATTTGTGACAATAAAATAGACTGTACAAATGGTGAAGATGAAGTTGGATGTCCGGGCAGATTCTACTGCTATAACCACCTTGAAAATGTGTCTACAAGCGAAAGGACATTGTCGGTTTCACCTGGATAAGAAATGCGATCAAGTTAAAGATTGCCCAAATAATATGGATGAGTGTAATATTGACTGTGACCTAGGCAACATAGCTTCTCCAAAATCCCTCATAAAATCGAATGCTCTCTTTTGTTTAAATGTCATCTTTGGATTAGCTGTTTTGATTCTGAATGTAAGGAACGGTTATAAAGCAATGAAAGGCACAGCCACTAATGTTATTGCGAAAACTGATAGACTTCTTTGCATACAAATATTTGCATATGACTTTATGATGGGACTTTATCTTTGCTTCATCGTGCTGGCATCCCTCGTTCTCCGATATACTGGAGGCTATTGTGTACGCTCTGACTGGTGGAGGTCGAGCGTTTACTGCAATATTTTGGGGGTGATCTTCTCTTTTGCAAGTCACGGATCTCTCTTGATAGTTTCTTTGATGAGTATTGTAAGGAGCATCCAGTGCACTGTATCATTTATCAGGATTCCTTATAAAGCCATAATTTTAAGTTCCTGCATCATTTTCACCCTCAACTTGATTCATGCAATACTTCCAGTTGTAAAGCTTCCCCTAATTGAACACATCTTCAAATCGAAAATCTTCATGGTGAACATTGCCGAAAATCCCTTGTTGAGCTCCTTTGATGAACAGAACATAACAGATCTGCATAACAAATTCTTTCCAAACCAGACTACTGAGTACATTACAACGATGCTGGATGATTTGAAGCAAATAACAAATATGCCTGAGATCTTCGACTTCAGAATGATTGGGTATTACGGGACCACGCCAATTTGCATAAGCAATATATTCAAGGATCAGGAATCTTACCGAGCTTTTAAAATTGGATATTGTACTGCCATATCTGTGCTGTTAGCTGTAGTTTCAGTATCATATATTTTAATAGTGGTGAAGCATAACAAGTCAGCAGCAATTGCAAACGACAACCAGGGAGATCATCAGCAAAACAAAGACCTCCTTATCAAGGTCTGCTTGATGATCGGATCTCAACTGGTAAGCTGGGTGTCCCTAATAATAACCGCTAACTATTTCATCGGCACTGACGGTAGTTCTGTACCAGAATATGTATTTGAAGTTTTCGCCCTGTTTGTGATGCCCATCAACAGTTTGCTTAACCCAATATTTTACAGTGATATGTATAAAATTGTCAAGCAGAAATGTTCATATATTATTAGTGCTATTGTTAATAGAATTAACAAAAGAGTGAATCCATCTGACCAAACAGCAGAGTATGAAATGAACAATATCAATCGGCCATGAATTTAACAGACTGAGGAAAGCTGACGAATATACCTCATAACATTAACATATTATATGAATAATATGGGTCAGAAGTATTGACACAAATATAGGTAAAAGCATTTACCGCTATGACCGTAAAATGTAAAATAAACAAAATGTCGCTTGTTTTTCTATCAATATTTACCTTGAATAACATCAGTAATCGTGTGCTATTCATGCTGCTGATATTATACACTGTGGAGCCTTTTATCTGCTCAAGAGGGTTTATGCCAAGGATAAGCACATTGCAGTAAATTTAACAAAAAAATAGAATAAAGAAAAAGAGAAAACAAATTTGACAATGTATTCAGTTTTTGGATATGATTAAGCTGCTGTATGTTAGTTTTTATGTTCCGTTTTGTTAGTCAGTTGTTTAATTAATTGTGTGGTATTCAATATTCATGTTGCTAATACTTTTATACTATTCAGCTGTTAAATTTTCGCTCTTTTTTTGTTGTTTAAAAATAAAATTTAACAAAAAATCAAAGCAGAATGAAGAAAAAGAGAAAAAAAAAATTGACTGCATATTTAGTTTTGGGATATGATAAAGCTGCTGTATATTAGTTGTTATGTTCCGTTTTGTTAGTCAATTGTTTTATTAATTGTGTGTTATTCAATATTCATGTTGCTAATACTTATATACCTATTCAGCTGTTAAATATTTGCTCATTTTATTTGCTTCAGAATAAAATTGAACAAAAAATCAGAATAAAGAAAGAGAAAAAAAAATTGGCAACGTATTCAGTTTTGGGATATGATAAAGCTGCTGTATATTAGTTTTTTGTTCCGTTTTGTTAGTCAATTGTTTTTGTTAGTCAATTGTTATTCAATATTCATGCTGCTAATACGTATACACTATTCAGCTGTTAAATTTTTGCTCATTTTATTTGCTTCAGAATAAAATTTAACAAAAAATCAGAATAAAGAAAAAGAAAAAAAAATTGGCAGTGTATTCAGTTTTGGGATATGATTAAGCTGCTGTATATTTGTTTTATGTTCCGTTTTGTTAGTCAGTTGTTTAATTAATTGTGTGTTATTCAATATTCATGTTGCTAATACTTATATACTATTCAGCTGTTAAATTTTTGCTCATTTCATTTGCTTAAGAATAAAATTTAACAAAAAATCAGAATAAAGAAAGAGAAGAACAAATTTTACAACGTATTCAGTTTTGATTTCTCTTGGAGAATTTCTCTTTAGACTCTTAACTTGCGAACAAATTGAAGCAGCAAACTTTAGGCTAGAAACTTTATTGTTTTCAATTCAATAAAGTTTCTAGCCTAAAGTTTGCTGCTTCAATTTGTTCGCAAGTTAAGAGTCTAAAGAGAAATTCTCCAAAAGAAATCAAGTTCAAATGCGACTCATAAATATAGCCCCCTTGAACTATGTATTCAGTTTTGGGATATGATAAAGCTGCTGTATATTAGTTTTTTGTTCCGTTTTGTTAGTCAATTGTTTTATTAATTGTGTGTTATTCAATATTCATGTTGCTAATACGTATACACTATTCAGCTGTTAAATTTTTGCTCATTCTATTTGCTTCAGAATAAAATTTAACAAAAAATCAGAATAAAGAAAGAGAAAAAAAAATTGGTAACGTATTCAGTTTTGGGATATGATTAAGCTGCTGTATATTTGTTTTATGTTCCGTTTTGTTAGTTGTTGATTTAAATATTAATATTTTCACAGAAGGACTAGAAATATCAGTGTATAACAAAACTGATGATTTTAATTTTCATGTTGTATCCCTTACATTTCCTCACAGTAACATCCCAACTGAGGTTGGCTACAACGTCTTTTCAAGTCAAGTTCTTAGATATGGTAATGTTTGCACTAGATTGGATATCTTTACCTCCCATCTTCACAAAATATTCAAAATTCTAATTGATAGAGGATATAGCCGTGATAGACTGATTAAAGGCATTAAACGTTGTCTGAGGAAATATGATAACGTTTTCAGGAAGTTCGGTATTCTAGATGACCGTAACATTATTAAAGAACTCCCCTAATATCTTTTGATTTATTGAAACACGGGTACTAACTCTGCTAAACTGAACAAATTATGAAACTTAGGTGAATAAGTGTACAACGTGCTAAACCGAAGTTCAGACTGACCAGTGAAAATGGGCGAGCGTACCAAGTGTCATTTTAATTAGAAGTTTTAGTCAGTGATTTATTATTGTAGCTTGTAATTACAATATCTAATGCTCCTATAAATACTTTAATTAATTGTTTGTCCCGTTATCCTTTTTCCTTCCTCTTTTCCTTGTCATCCCCTTTAGTTTTAAGATTCTTGCTATAAATGGCTACAGCTAACACTATTAATGCTAAGTACCAAACAACAAGTGGGAGGTGGATCGTTGGTACCATTAAATCGATTTAACACCGCAATTCCAGTCGCAAGCCTGGGACCACTACTAGCATAGTCACAACATCTACAAAGCTGCCATATAGCCTGACTGACAATTTTCTCGACTGACTGACAATGTTTCTTCTTTTTCCCCATTTAGAATACAAAGATTAGTACATTTTAGCTTATGATTAATATTATATTTTTACCTATAGTTTACTTAGATTGTTTAATTAATTGTGTGTTATTCAATATTCATGCTGCTAATATTTATATACCTATTCAGCTGTTGAATTTTTGTTCTTTTTATTTGCTTAAGAGTAAAATGTAACAAAAAACAGAATAAAGAAAAAGAGAAAAAAATTTACAACATATTCAGTTTTGGGATATGATAAAACTGCTGTATATTAGTTTTTATGTTCCGTTTTGTTAGTCACTATTACTAGTCAGTTGTTTTATTAATTGTGTGTTATTCAATATTCATGTTGCTAATATTTATATACTATTCAGCTGGTAAATTTTGCTCATTTTTATATTTGCTTAAGAATAAAATTTAACAAAAAATCAGAATAAAGAAAGAGGAAAAAAATTGGCAACGTATTCAGTTTTGGGATATGATTAAGCTGCTGGATATTTGTTTTATGTTCCGTTTTGTTAGTCAGTTGTTTAATTAATTGTGTGTTATTCAATATTCATGTTGCTAATGTTTATATACTATTCAGCTGTTAAATTTTTGCTTAAGAATAAAATTTAACAAAAAATCAGAATAAATAAAATGAGAAAAAAATTGTTGTTGACAACGTATTCAGTTTTGGGATGAGATAAAGCTGCTGTATATTAGTTTTTATGTTCCGTTTTATTAGTCAGTTTTTTATTAATTGCGTGAATATACGTTGTTCAATATTTATGTTGCTAATATTTATTAACTTGGGGACCCCAGGCTATTATATTTATATTCATAATCCGAATGGAAATTTGGCGGAATGACAGGCTGAGCTCTTTTTATTTTGTATTTGCTGGAGAGTTATATAAAATTAAACAAAAAATCAGAAAAAAAAGTTGACAACGTACTCAGTTTTTGGATATGATTATGATAAAGCTGCTGTATATTAATTAAATTATTATTAGTTTTTATGTTCCGTTTTGTTAGTCAGTTGTTTTATCAATTGTGTGTTATTCAATATTTATGTTGCCAATATTTGATATCTATATACTATTCAGCTGTTAAGTTTTTACTCTTTTTATTTGTTTAAGAGTAAAATTTTACAAAAAATCAGAATAAAGAAAAAGAGAAAAACAAATTTGACAACGTATTCAGTTTTGTGGGATGAGATAAAGCTGCTGTATATTAGTTTTTATGTTCCGTTTTGTTAGTCAGTTGTTTTATTATTTTTGTGTTAATCAATTCAGACAACCTTATAACGTAAATGTGGCACTGTGGCACTTGTGGCACTAACATGTGGCACTTGCGGCACTCACATGTGGCACTTGCGGCACTATCATATGTAGCCTGTGGCAATTGCGGCACTCACATGTGGCACTTGCGGCACTATCATATGTAGCCTGTGGCAATTGCGGCACTCACATGTGGCACTTGCGGCACTATCATAAATGATAGTGCACATGTTACAAATGATAGTGCCGGAAGTGCCGCATGTTATATAAGATAGTGCCGCAAGTGCCACATGTGAGTGCCGCAATTGCCACAGGCTACATATGATAGTGCCACAAGTGCAACATGTGAGTGCCGCAAGTGCCGCATGTTACATATGAAAGTGCCACATGTGCCACATGTTAGTGCCGCAAGTGCCGCATGCTACATATGAAAGTGCCGCAAGTGCCACATGTTAGTGCCGCAAGTGCCACATGTGAGAGTTGCAAGTGCCGCATGTTACATATGAAAGTGCCACAAGTGCCACATGTTAGTGCCGCAAGTGCCACATTTACGTAATAAGGTCGGCTCAGAAGTCTTTTTTCTTCGTAGGGGACAGTGGTCTTTACTACTAAGGAATAGATCAAAACCACTATAAGATAGAGCATTGAAGCCCTGTGCTTACCCCGGTAAAGTTAATATGCGAAGAAAGCAAGGTTAAGCCTTGTCCTCTCCACATTTGGTAAAAAGTTTTGTTGCTTGAGTTGTATGAAACCGATGATCCTTGGTAATGAGAACTTGTCCACTATATCTGTCACACTGAGGTAGAAGGAGTCAAAGTATCCTCCTCGCTGGTAAGACCATTTCGGGCACTGACCAATAAAGTGGTTCATTGTCTCCTCTTCCATGAGACAGTGTGGACAAGTTTTAGGGACCGTTGTCGGCTTGTACTTATTGATGTGGTAGTTTAGTTCACAATGTCCCGTGAGGAATTGTGTTGCTCTTCTTGTGCTCTCTTTGCCAAGTTTCGGGATTGATCTGGCGAACTTTTGTCTCCATACTCGTTTAAAGTGAGTGTTGGGTAAAGTTCTCCATCTTTCCCTCATCTTCCGATGACTTATACTCCGCAGTGCTCCCTTCCATAATACTTCTGGTATTGGTAGTTGCACTTGAGCGGAGTCCAGATTTTCGGAGCCTTTTTTGGAAAAAGAGTCTGCCTTTTCGTTGCCATCGTAGCCTTTGTGAGCTGGTATCCATCGTAGTAGGACTTGATTGTCCATTGCTAGTTGGTTAAGCTCACTTGTAGCCGTGCTGGTGCTTTTAGGTTTGACTTTGATGTTGCTCATTGCCATTATTGTCACCTGGCTATCGCAGTTTATGATTATTTTTCTAGTTTTGGTCCCAGATTCCCGTAATATTTTTGCCGCAGTGCCTACGGCAAAGGCTTCGGCCTGGAACTTGGAAGACGGTTGAGTTGATTCCTAGGTGGTATGACTCCTCACATGTGGATGTGTCGTTGTCCACAATGTACACTCCTGCTCCAACTTTTTCATTCATTTTGGAGCCGTCTGTGTAACATTGTATAGTATTGGTGTCATTCTCGATTACCTCATACTCAGAGAGTCGGGGAATTTCTGTGTTGAAACCAATGTCAACATTCAGTGATTTTGTCTGTTGATCTTGTCCTTCAGAGTTGAGACTGATAGCCTTTAGTAACTGTTCATTAAGTTTTGTGTGGGTGGTTAGGTTGCCCTTCTTGTTTACCATCGGCTCATATATCCACTGGTTGTTGGATTTGAGTCTGAGAGCTCCTTTTGCTGCTTCCTCTTCCATCACCAGATCAATAGGGATGATTCCGGTGATGATGTCTAGCGCTGCTCCAGGAGTCGATGGTAACCCTCCTGTTATGAGGATGTTCCCCAGCCGCTGTACACTGCTAAGGATTGTTAGGTTATGTTTTTTGGACACACCATTGAGCCAGATTGTCGCAGCGTATGTCAGAGAAGGTCTGACAACGGCTGTATAAATCCATTTCATGGTCTTGGGGGTGAACCCCCATGTTGGTCCAATGGCTCTCCTGCATTGCATGAGTATGCCCTTAGCTTTTTTACATTGATTTTTGATGTGCTCATTCCACGTGAGTTTGCTATCGAGTGTTACCCCTAGAAACTTAGTGGAATTTCGCATGCTAATTTCCGTTCCGTTCACTGTTAGAGGTTCTGAGAATTCCCATTTCCTCCTCCAAGTGAACATTACGGTGTGTGTTTTAAGTGTACTTGGACACGTTCATTGAAGTTTGAGGATATTGGTAAATTTCTAAAATAGCGTTTTCGACGATAGTGGCTTAATTTTAGCATCTATTAATCTAGCGTGTTCATAAGTTCTGAACATTAGCCACGTGACCCATACTCCCATATGCACTGCTCAGAAATAAAATGTATTGCTTTTAGGCACTATAATGTAAAAAATGTCACATTTTTGTGACATTGTTTACCATAGCTGCCCAATTATCATTCCTTGGTCTGAAATATAGTAGATTAGGTCAATCTAACAATTATGATACAACATTGGTTAAAGGGCACGGATCGAACGGCTTTAAGGCAATATTTCGTAAACTTTGTCACACTCAGAATACGAGACCTCTTTTCTACTGTGAGGTGTCCTCAAAACCCTTTCAACTCATTATTTGATGGTTCTTCTGCCAATCATAGCCCTAAAATATGTTGTTTTGAAAAGTTAGCTAATACATGCACTTGGTTATTGGGAAATGATGTAAATTCTGTCACATTATATGGAATTTGAAATTCTGGGTGAATTTCCGAAATCATTTATATCTGATTTTGGTTTGGAAGGCGGGAAAACTCTATATAAGGACGATACACGGATACAGTTTATTCAATTATAGGGCAGTTGATGTAAACATCGTCACAAAATGATACGACATCGTAAATAGGTTACATTTTGCGGGGAAAATCTATATAAGGACGATACACGGATACAGTTTATTCAAGTATAGGGCAGTTGTTGTAAACATCGTCACAAAATGATACGACATCGTAAATAGGTTACATTTTGCGGGAAAACTCTATATAAGGACGATACACGGATACAGTTGATTCAGGTATAGGGCAGTTGATGTAAACATCGTCACAAAATGATACGACATCGTGAATAAGTTAAATTTTGCGGGAAAACTCTATATAAGGACGATACACGGCTACAGTTGATTCAAGTATAGGGCAGTTGATGTAAACATCGTCACAAAATGATAAGACATCATAAATAGGTTAAATTTGGAAACAATGATTATAGAATGAAATAGTCTGTGATTAACATATTACATACATTATAAAATGGGCAGGGGTTTTTATATTTCCTGTATCTCTGTATTAATCATTTCGGACTGTAATTAGGACTGTTCACGTGAAAGAAATTGTATCTAAATTTTACAATGACGTACTCGTATGTGACGAAATTTACATTTCTTGACCCTATTTTGAAGAACCATACCTCGGTTAGAATTCAATGTTCTTCCAGGAATTATTGGTTGGTTATTGTTTAGCAAAATAGAACTCAAGTTTAACAATGCTGAGTTTAATTTTACTAAGTTACTGAAATGTGACGAAATTTACTTTTCCTGCCCCAACAGTATAATTTCAATGTGATGAAAAATTGGCATGGGTTTCTATATTTCCTGTATAAATCCATTCTAACTATAATAAGGACTATTGGTAGGAAATAAAATCTATCTAAATTTTAAAATTACGTATGTGACGAAATTTACATTTCTTGCCCCTATTTTAAAGAACCATACCTCAGTTAAAATTCAATTTTCTTCCAGGAATTATTGGTTGGTTATTTTTCAGCAAATCAGAACCCAAGTTTAACAATGCTGAGTTTGATATCACTAATTTACCGAAATGTGACGAAATTTACTTTTCCTGCCCCAACAGTATAATTTCAATGTGATGAAAAATGGGCATGGGTTTCTATATTTCCTGTATAAATCCATTCTAGCTATAATAAGGGCAGTTGATATGAAAGAAAATCTATCTAACTAATGCTATGGCTGATGTGACGAAATTTACATTTCTTGCCCCTATTTTGAAGAATCATACCTCAATTAGTATATAATGTTACTTTATCACCATCACTATGTCGATAAATTAGTTATTTTGCCAACACGGAGCAAATAAAGTTATAATATTTTTTTTGTGACGAAATTTACAAATTTTTACCCTGTTCAGGTGTTGAAATTTTGCCAATGTTAACATATCACTGCCATATAATAATTTATATGACCGGGCGACCGGCGTATGGTTGAAATATTGTTAATTGATCCATAGTACGTAATATAGGGTGTTTAAGTTGGTATACTAATATTTACTCAATTTCACACATGTTGAGATATCATACAAATTTATGTGACTAAATTTACCTATTTCTGCCTTCTGTATTTGTATTTGCCTATAACAATGAAGTATGTGAACAATTCCAAACACATTCAGCTCACAAAATAATGCTAGACTATTCGGCATTTCTTGTCAGGATGTCATAAACATCCCTCATATAAATTTCTTAAATGTGTGACGGAGTTTACATGGTGCTACCATTTAACGAAAAAAGTCGCTAAATATGTAGATAATAGTCATATGCAACTATCCTATAAATTTGAAATTCGAAAATTTGGTCAAACACGGCAACAAGGGGTCCATATAAACTCTGTCACGTTTTTATAGTGTGACAAAGTTTACAACTCACTGCCGGCCGCATTTAAGCGATATCTTATCGTCTGATAAAGATATCGTTATGCGACAAAGTTTATCTAGAGGATGAAACGATTATCCTAACCATTGAGGGTTTATATAGTTTTATAGTGTGACACATTTTACATCATCGTGCCATTTAGTAGGGTCACTAATATTTACCAATATCCTCAAACTTCAATGAACGTGTCCACTTAGTTTCAGCCCGTTATCGGTACACCAGCTCATGATGGCTTCAAGACTTTTCTGCGTCATCTCCCTGAGATGATCTGCATCAAAGCCCTGATTTCCACCTTTTGCCGGTCCCTCCAACGTGGCTAGTAATGCGAGGTCGTCCGCAAACCCTTGCAGGTCACATGGGATCTTGTCTCTGGTGTATGACAGGAGACTGTCGACCAGGTTCCATAAGAATGGTGACAGGATTCCACCTTGCGGACAGCCTTTTCTAATGACGATGGATTTCTTGCATCCGTTTAGTTCCACGTTTGTGGTCCTATTTTGGAGTAGAGACATAATCCATTTATTGACTGACGATGACTCACATTTCCGGTTCAGGGCCTTCTCTATAGATTTGAATGCTACATTGTCGAAGGCCCTTTTGACGTCTAAAAACGTTCCTAGAGCCATACCGGAGCTTATGATTGTTCGTTCTATTTTGTGTACTATTTTGTGTAAAGCTGTCTCAGTTGAGGCACCTTTCACAAATCCGTATTGTTTTTTGTTAAGCTTTGAGTATATCTTAAGGTCTACCTCCATATGCCACAACACTATACGTTCCATCCACTTGAGTGGTACTGGAGCCAGGGTGATGGTTCTCAGTTCTGTAGGATTTAGGGTTATAGTAGTCAGTTTTCCCCGGTTTTGGTAGGAAAATACCTGTCGAGTTGCGCCAACTGTCAGGAACGTATCCACTTTCAAAGCTTGCCTTTGCTAGTTTTGTGAAGGCATCGCTTATGAGTGGTAGTCCCTTCTGTAGCATTATTTGGCGAACTCCGTCAGGTCCACTGGCTTTTAAACCGTAAAATTCTTGTACTGACTTCTCAACTCTACCTCTGGAGAAGATAGTGTTGGATGTCCATTTATTGGTACTAACTGCCGGAGTCTCTACGGCAGTCGGATTGTTGTTTTGGTCCTGCTGAGATCCTGGTGTCGTGGCGAAGTGGGCGTCCACCATGACTGCCAGTGTTTCAGCTGGGGATACTGTAAGATTGCCACCAGGCTTTCTCACTGTCCCCAATCGGGAAGTTTTGTTGTTTTTCATAATCGCAGATATTCTCTTTGAACATGACTTTGCTTCCATGTTCTTACAGAATTCCTTGAATTTGGATGATTCAGTGCGTCCTATTAGTCTGTTGTACTCCGCTTGGTGAGAGCGTAGTTCAGACCATTCTTTGACTCAGAAGTCACAAGGGGGTTAAATAATAGGAGACAAAGAAGGGCTAAAATTGGTTTTTAATTATAAGCTTTCTTTCTCAAACTCTCTTACAAATAATTAATTCAAAAATTAAATCTCTGGTACACCCACGGAATTCCGATTCGTACTCATCACTACTCAGACCAGATTTTTAATTTAAACATCTCGGTCATCACTATGTAACTATTATAAATAACTAAGTTGAAAACGGGTTTACAAAAGAAATTAATGTTCCCAATTAAATCTAGGTACATAAATATAATCAATAATCATCATCACTCAGTTAAACAAAAAATTTCAGTTAAACAAAAATTTCAATTTTATGCCATTTATTACAGATTAAACAAGTTTACAATAAATCAATTTGATATTTAACGGAATCCTAATTCAATGTGCAGTATGGTTGTCACTCTTTAAATAGATTAGATATAGGTTGACGGGGCAAAGGAGTGTGCGTGCTGTTCGCTATTGCTCACACCAAACGGCAACCTAGTAAATGTTTTGTATGAACACCGGTCTCCATAACGATACAAAATTAGGATTGTAGAATTTATTGTATAACTATTAGTGCAGTGGAGGTAGCGGTGTGGTGCATTAATAGAGTGACAGCCTACTGATTTAGAGTTGTTTTTAAGTGAGCATAATGGGTGTATTTTTAGATCTAATGGCAACTTTAAAATTTCTTTTAATCATTTATTAAATATCAGTTTAAAAATATATAAATCTGGAATCTGTTCACTCTGTGAACCAGTCCTATAAAAATTTCAAAAACCCTCCTAAATTAAATATTAAAAACGTCTCAGTAATGGAAATAGTCATACAATTAAAAATTAACCAAATTCTTAATATCTACCTAAGAGAAAAATACCTACCTAAGTCAATTTCTACCTGTAATACACTAAATATTAGGTTAAATACATAGGTGGTGGAGTCAGCACACATTTACCAAAATCAAAATTGTTCAATAGGAGGAGCCTGTGGGCCGAGATCACTGGATTAAATTTGATGAAGGGGATTGTTTTCAAATGACAGCTGCATTATGTCATAATCGCTTGTGGTCCATGCCGAATCATTATAAGCATGTTGCAGCTTTAGAAGTGCCTTTTTCAGGCGACTTTTAGCAAGGCTAATCTTGTAGGAGTAGTCAAAGAGCTTAAGTTTAGGTGCAATTGTGTTCCAAATTTTGGTGGAGAGACTCAGTTCATAGATTTGAATTTATTTATCGTAATATAGTCATGGTATCTCGAATGAAAGTAATAAAAAACCCATCTTCAAATTAAAAACAAAAATCAAAATAACTGCTATATTATTAATAACAATAATAATAACTATCTTAACATGTCTCAGCAGTAAGCGTGCCTCTCTTTGCTTAAACTCACTGTATCATCCAGCACTACATTCCCCGACTGTGTCCTCTGTCTGTGCTCCTTGTCGTCCTGTACCAGGTCCCCGGACTGTGCCCTCTGTCTGTGCTCCTTGTCGTCCTGTACCAGGTCCCCCGACTGTGTCCTCTGTCTGTGCTCCTTGTCGTCCTGTACCAGGTCCCCGGACTGTGTCCTCTGTCTGTGCTCCTTGTCGTCCTGTACCAGGTCCCCGGACTGTGTCCTCTGTCTGTGCTCCTTGTCGTCCTGTACCAGGTCCCCGGACTGAGTCCTCTGTCTGTGCTCCTTGTCGTCCTGTACCAGGTCCCCGGACTGACGGACTGTGTCTGTGCTCCTTGTCGTCCTGTACCAGGTCCCCGGACTGTGTCCTCTGTCTGTGCTCCTTGTCGTCCTGTACCAGGTCCCCGGACTGTGCCCTCTGTCTGCGCTCCTTGTCGTCCTGTACCAGGTCCCCGGACTGTGTCCTCTGTCTGTGCTCCTTGTCGTCCTGTACCAGGTCCCCGGACTGTGTCCTCTGTCTGTGCTCCTTGTCGTCCTGTACCAGGTCCCCCGACTGTGCCCTCTGTCTGTGCTCCTTGTCGTCCTGTACCAGGTCCCCGGACTGTGTCCTCTGTCTGTGCTCCTTGTCGTCCAGCACTACATTCCCCGACTGTGTCCTCTGTCTGTGCTCCTTGTCGTCCTGTACCAGGTCCCCGGACTGTGTCCTCTGTCTGTGCTCCTTGTCGTCCTGTACCAGGTCCCCGGACTGTGTCCTCTGTCTGTGCTCCTTGTCGTCCTGTACCAGGTCCCCGGACTGTGCCCTCTGTCTGTGCTCCTTGTCGTCCTGTACCAGGTCCCCGGACTGACGGACTGTGTCTGTGCTCCTTGTCGTCCTGTACCAGGTCCCCGGACTGTGTCCTCTGTCTGTGCTCCTTGTCGTCCTGTACCAGGTCCCCGGACTGTGTCCTCTGTCTGTGCTCCTTGTCGTCCTGTACCAGGTCCCCGGACTGTGTCCTCTGTCTGTGCTCCTTGTCGTCCTGTACCAGGTCCCCGGACTGTGTCCTCTGTCTGTGCTCCTTGTCGTCCTGTACCAGGTCCCCGGACTGTGCCCTCTGTCTGTGCTCCTTGTCGTCCTGTACCAGGTCCCCGGACTGACGGACTGTGTCTGTGCTCCTTGTCGTCCTGTACCAGGTCCCCGGACTGTGTCCTCTGTCTGTGCTCCTTGTCGTCCTGTACCAGGTCCCCGGACTGTGCCCTCTGTCTGTGCTCCTTGTCGTCCTGTACCAGGTCCCCGGACTGACGGACTGTGTCTGTGCTCCTTGTCGTCCTGTACCAGGTCCCCGGACTGTGTCCTCTGTCTGTGCTCCTTGTCGTCCTGTACCAGGTCCCCGGACTGTGCCCTCTGTCTGTGCTCCTTGTCGTCCTGTACCAGGTCCCCGGACTGTGTCCTCTGTCTGTGCTCCTTGTCGTCCTGTACCAGGTCCCCGGACTGTGTCCTCTGTCTGTGCTCCTTGTCGTCCTGTACCAGGTCCCCGGACTGTGCCCTCTGTCTGCGCTCCTTGTCGTCCTGTACCAGGTCCCCGGACTGTGCCCTCTGTCTGTGCTCCTTGTCGTCCTGTACCAGGTCCCCGGACTGTGTCCTCTGTCTGTGCTCCTTGTCGTCCTGTACCAGGTCCCCGGACTGTGTCCTCTGTCTGTGCTCCTTGTCGTCCAGCACTACATTCCCCGACTGTGTCCTCTGTCTGTGCTCCTTGTCGTCCTGTACCAGGTCCCCGGACTGTGCCCTCTGTCTGTGCTCCTTGTCGTCCTGTACCAGGTCCCCGGACTGACGGACTGTGTCTGTGCTCCTTGTCGTCCTGTACCAGGTCCCCGGACTGTGTCCTCTGTCTATGCTCCTTGTCGTCCTGTACCAGGTCCCCGGACTGTGCCCTCTGTCTGTGCTCCTTGTCGTCCTGTACCAGGTCCCCGGACTGTGTCCTCTGTCTGTGCTCCTTGTCGTCCTGTACCAGGTCCCCGGACTGTGTCCTCTGTCTGTGCTCCTTGTCGTCCAGCACTACATTCCCCGGACTGTGTCCTCTGTCTGTGCTCCTTGTCGTCCAGCACTACATCCCCCGGACTGTGCCCTCTGTCTGTGCTCCTTGTCGTCCACCACTACATTCCCCGGACTGTGCCCTCTGTCTGTGCTCCTTGTCGTCCTGTACCAGGTCCCCGGACTGTGCCCTCTGTCTGTGCTCCTTGTCGTCCTGTACCAGGTCCCCGGACTGTGCCCTCTGTCTGTGCTCCTTGTCGTCCTGTACCAGGTCCCCGGACTGTGTCCTCTGTCTGTGCTCCTTGTCGTCCTGTACCAGGTCCCCGGACTGTGCCCTCTGTCTGTGCTCCTTGTCGTCCTGTACCAGGTCCCCGGACTGTGTCCTCTGTCTGTGCTCCTTGTCGTCCTGTACCAGGTCCCCGGACTGTGCCCTCTGTCTGCGCTCCTTGTCGTCCAGTACCAGGTCCCCGGACTGTGCCCTCTGTCTGCGCTCCTTGTCGTCCTGTACCAGGTCCCCGGACTGTGTCCTCTGTCTGTGCTCCTTGTCGTCCTGTACCAGGTCCCCGGACTGTGTCCTCTGTCTGTGCTCCTTGTCGTCCTGTACCAGGTCCCCGGACTGTGTCCTCTGTCTGTGCTCCTTGTCGTCCTGTACCAGGTCCCCGGACTGTGCCCTCTGTCTGTGCTCCTTGTCGTCCTGTACCAGGTCCCCGGACTGTGCCCTCTGTCTGTGCTCCTTGTCGTCCTGTACCAGGTCCCCGGACTGTGTCCTCTGTCTGTGCTCCTTGTCGTCCTGTACCAGGTCCCCGGACTGTGCCCTCTGTCTGCGCTCCTTGTCGTCCTGTACCAGGTCCCCGGACTGTGCCCTCTGTCTGTGCTCCTTGTCGTCCTGTACCAGGTCCCCGGACTGTGTCCTCTGTCTGTGCTCCTTGTCGTCCTGTACCAGGTCCCCGGACTGTGTCCTCTGTCTGTGCTCCTTGTCGTCCAGCACTACATTCCCCGACTGTGTCCTCTGTCTGTGCTCCTTGTCGTCCTGTACCAGGTCCCCGGACTGTGCCCTCTGTCTGTGCTCCTTGTCGTCCTGTACCAGGTCCCCGGACTGACGGACTGTGTCTGTGCTCCTTGTCGTCCTGTACCAGGTCCCCGGACTGTGTCCTCTGTCTATGCTCCTTGTCGTCCTGTTATATTTCTTGTTTATTTGTTTCAGTTATTTTAATACTAATGTTTATAATGTTTCAGAATGTTTTAACCTCAGTGTGATTAAGTCTAAATGAACAAAGAGTTTTACTTATACTTCATTTAATCACACTGAGGTTAAAACATTCTCAAATTATTTGTTATATAGTAGTGTTGAAAGTATTAAAACTCTATTAAAAAGTTCATCTCTCAACGCAATTGTTAATAACAATGAATCAGTGTCAGATTCAGAAGGGTGTGCTAACCATGATGACAACTTCGTAGTAGCTGCCCCATTTCAATTCTCCTGTTATTTCTGCGGTGGGCCCAAACCGCACACAAACAGACAGGCCTGTCCTGCTTTTAACTCTAACTGCAACGGTTGTGGAATTCAGGGACATTTCCAGAAAGTCTGCAAAGCCGGTCGCCAATCTCAAGTTCGGGGCGGCAGTGCCCGCGGCAAGAATCGACGTAACAATCAATATCGTAGCTCTCAGAATATGACATCATCAGCAGTCCCTCACAGTAGCTCTCAATCCCAAAACGGGACATCATCGGCTCTTCACAACCATTATCTTGCAGCTTCGCCTCCATGCTTGTCCAAGAGTATTACCAGAGTCCTTGTCAATGGAAGAGAGCTTGATGCCTTGGTAGATTCTGGAAGTTCAGCAACTTTTCTCAGTAATGCCAGTGTCCGGAAGCATCAATGGGACATTAATCGCGGAGACCATGCACCTGTCAGTATGGCCTCTTCATCCCACATCTCTCATCCTGTCGGTCACTGTACAGTAGATGTTCATTTCAATGGTGAATTATTACCAAATCAAACGATTGTGGTAATGAAGGACTTATGTGCTGATATGATCATAGGACTAGATATCCTTTCTGATTACAAATCCGTGACATTGGAGTTTGGAGGCCACAAACCTCCTACTATTGTATCTGCAGCTGCTTGTCTCATCAAAACACCTAAGCTCTTTGGACAATTAGAGGGAGACAGCCACCCTATAAGTATCAAATCAGGGAGATATTCTAACATTGATAAAACATTTATCAGAGTCGAGGTTAAAAAGCTGCTAGAAGCAGGAATCATTAAAGAGTGCGAGTCTCCATGGAGAGCCCAGGTCCTGGTCCACCAAGGGAATGAGAATCACAAGAAACGCCTTGTCATCGATTACTCCCAAACGATAAACAGATTTACTAAATTGGATGCTTATCCAGTCCCTCGAATCGACGAGATGGTAGAAGATATCTCAAAGCGCAAGTACTACAGTACACTTGATCTCTCATCTGCTTACCACCAGGTCCCTATTGCCGAAGACGAGCAAGAATATACCGCTTTCGAAGCTGATGGTAAGCTCTACTGTTTCATGTTTATCCCTTTCGGGGTGACTAACGGAGTGTCTGCCTTTCAAAGAACTGTCAACGATATCATAGCTGCAGAACACCTATCTGGTGTATACGTATATGTTGATAATATCACCATCGTAGGCATGACTAAGGAGGAGCATGATAATAACCTAGCAGAATTCCTTACAGCTGCTGCTAAGTACAATCTTGAATTTAATGATAGTAAAACAGTGTCCGGGGTCACTTCGATTAAGCTTCTTGGATATCTTGTTAGTCATAATTCCATAAAGCCCGATCCTGACAGAATACAACCTCTCCTGGGTATGCCTGCACCCAACAATGACAAATCCCTAAAGAGTGTACTTGGCTTGTTCGCTCATTACTCTAGGTGGGTCAAGAACTTTTCAGACAAGATTCACCCCCTGTCCCATGTCACTTCATTTCCTCTCAATGACAAACAGATAAAAGCATTTCAACTGTTAAAATCTGAAATTGCCAAAGCTGTCCTGGCCACGCCTGATCCTAATCTTCCTTTTACTCTAGAAACGGATGCATCAGACTATGCAATTGGCGCTACTCTCTGTCAATCCACTCGACCGATTGCATTCTTCTCCAGAACTCTTAACTCATCGGAGCGCAATCATCACTCAGTAGAGAAAGAAGCTTACGCTATCGTGGAGGCAATTCGTAAATGGAAACACTACCTCCTAGGGTCCCAATTCACTGTCATCACGGATCAACAGTCAGTTTCCTTCATGTTCGGTCTCTTAAACCATGGTAAAATTAAGAACGATAAAATAACCCGTTGGAGGATCGAACTTTCGCCTTATGCATTTGACATTATGCACAGGCCTGGAAAAGATAACCTTCCAGCCGATGCTTTATCTCGATTAGTGTATCCTCATTGCTCAGCGATCACTAGTCTAAAAGCCTTACATGATCAGCTTTGCCATCCAGGAGTAACGCGTATGTCTCACTTTGTTCGCTCTCGGAATCTTCCTTTCTCTGTGGAAGATATTAAGAAAATGACAAGATCCTGCAGGGATTGTGCCGAGGTTAAGCCACGTTATTTTAAACCTCAACAGCCCCAGCATCTTATAAAAGCTACGGCCCCATTTGAGCGTTTGAACCTGGATTTCAAGGGACCACTCCCAACAAACACGAAAAACAAATTCATCCTCACTATCGTAGATGAATATTCTCGCTACCCCTTTGCTTTTCCCTGTACCGACACTTCCACCGATTCTGTCAAAAGCTGTCTAACGTCAATCTTTGGAGTATTTGGCATGCCGTCCTTCATTCACTCCGATCAGGGTAGTGGGTTCATGTCTGCAGAACTCAAGAAATGGCTACTAGAAAAAGGCATTGCTACAAGCCGTTCTTCACGTTTTAATCCCCAAGGAAACGGTCAAGTGGAGAAATACAATGGAACAGTGTGGAAGGCTGTACAATTAGCCTTAAGGACGAGAAAACTTCCACTAAAACTTTGGGAGCAGGTGATTACTGATGCTTTACATTCTATACGGTCCCTCCTATGCACTGCAACTAACGATACCCCTCACGAACGTGTGTTTAATTTTCCTCGTAAATCAACAACTGGTAGCTCTCTTCCTGGGTGGCTAACAGATAACTCTAAAGCACTAATGAAACGTCACACCAATCGATCAAAGTACGATCCTCTCGTAGAAGAAGTGGAGCTTCTGGACGTCAATCCTAACACCAGTCATGTCAGAACTGGAGAAGGGGTAGAGCTGACGGTCTCCAATAAACACCTAGCTCCTATTGGTGATGATTCCCGGCCTAATGCTTTTGACAATATTGTGACTTCCGATGTTCATGACAGTATTGTGCCTTCAGATAATGTGATTAATGAAAACGAAAGTAATAATGAGGCTGTAACCAAAACTATTGACAATCCTATAAGACTGCGTAGATCTGGTAGAGACAGAACTCCCACAGTGTTGTATCCATCACCTGATAGCACGTCTAGTAACTCTGGCTATCAGTAAACATTTCATATTCACGGTTTTCATATTTACGTTTCATACTTATGTTTCACATTCATGTTTCATATTCACCTGAATTGGGTATTTCCGAAGTAGATGTTTTTCTCTTTATTAGAATTGAATTCTGATTGTTTTGTATTCCGTTCAATAGAGCGTGACTGACGTATTTATTATATTTAGCCTGTCGGAGGTTTAATTGAATTTTTACCCGAGTAGGGAAATCGGCATTATTCTTAGATCCTGTGTTAGGAAGGTAATTTATATTTGTGCCGTGCACATTTTAAATTGGCACTTTGAAAGGGTCTACTCTAGGACGCCATCTTAGGTCAAAGTTTTTGTAAGCACTTCTGTTTTAAACTTTGCGCGCGCACGCGCACGGGATCACTTTTCGATCTTGATTTTGTAGTTGTGTTTATTTATTCGGGGAGATTGTTATATTTCTTGTTTATTTGTTTCAGTTATTTTAATACTAATGTTTATAATGTTTCAGAATGTTTTAACCTCAGTGTGATTAAGTCTAAATGAACAAAGAGTTTTACTTATACTTCAACCAGGTCCCCGGACTGTGCCCTCTGTCTGTGCTCCTTGTCGTCCTGTACCAGGTCCCCGGACTGTGTCCTCTGTCTGTGCTCCTTGTCGTCCTGTACCAGGTCCCCGGACTGTGTCCTCTGTCTGTGCTCCTTGTCGTCCTGTACCAGGTCCCCGGACTGTGTCCTCTGTCTGTGCTCCTTGTCGTCCAGCACTACATTCCCCGGACTGTGTCCTCTGTCTGTGCTCCTTGTCGTCCAGCACTACATCCCCCGGACTGTGCCCTCTGTCTGTGCTCCTTGTCGTCCAGCACTACATTCCCCGGACTGTGCCCTCTGTCTGTGCTCCTTGTCGTCCTGTACCAGGTCCCCGGACTGTCCCCTCTGTCTGTGCTCCTTGTCGTCCTGTACCAGGTCCCCGGACTGTGCCCTCTGTCTGTGCTCCTTGTCGTCCTGTACCAGGTCCCCGGACTGTGTCCTCTGTCTGTGCTCCTTGTCGTCCTGTACCAGGTCCCCGGACTGTGCCCTCTGTCTGTGCTCCTTGTCGTCCTGTACCAGGTCCCCGGACTGTGTCCTCTGTCTGTGCTCCTTGTCGTCCTGTACCAGGTCCCCGGACTGTGCCCTCTGTCTGCGCTCCTTGTCGTCCAGTACCAGGTCCCCGGACTGTGCCCTCTGTCTGCGCTCCTTGTCGTCCTGTACCAGGTCCCCGGACTGTGTCCTCTGTCTGTGCTCCTTGTCGTCCTGTACCAGGTCCCCGGACTGTGCCCTCTGTCTGTGCTCCTTGTCGTCCTGTACCAGGTCCCCGGACTGTGCCCTCTGTCTGTGCTCCTTGTCGTCCTGTACCAGGTCCCCGGACTGTGCCCTCTGTCTGTGCTCCTTGTCGTCCTGTACCAGGTCCCCGGACTGTGCCCTCTGTCTGTGCTCCTTGTCGTCCTGTACCAGGTCCCCGGACTGTGCCCTCTGTCTGCGCTCCTTGTCGTCCTGTACCAGGTCCCCGGACTGTGTCCTCTGTCTGTGCTCCTTGTCGTCCTGTAGCAGGTCCCCGGACTGTGTCCTCTGTCTGTGCTCCTTGTCGTCCTGTACCAGGTCCCCCGACTGTGTCCTCTGTCTGTGCTCCTTGTCGTCCTGTACCAGGTCCCCGGACTGTGTCCTCTGTCTGTGCTCCTTGTCGTCCTGTACCAGGTCCCCGGACTGTGTCCTCTGTCTGTGCTCCTTGTCGTCCAGCACTACATCCTCCGACTGTGTCCTCTGTCTGTGCTCCTTGTCGTCCTGTACCAGGTCCCCGGACTGTGTCCTCTGTCTGTGCTCCTTGTCGTCCTGTACCAGGTCCCCGGACTGACGGACTGTGTCCTCTGTCTGTGCTCCTTGTCGTCCAGCACTACATTCCCCGACTGTGTCCTCTGTCTGTGCTCCTTGTCGTCCTGTACCAGGTCCCCCGACTGTGTCCTCTGTCTGTGCTCCTTGTCGTCCAGCACTACATCCTCCGACTGTGTCCTCTGTCTGTGCTCCTTGTCGTCCTGTACCAGGTCCCCCGACTGTGTCCTCTGTCTGTGCTCCTTGTCGTCCTGTACCAGGTCCCCGGACTGACGGACTGTGTCCTCTGTCTGCGCTCCTTGTCGTCCTGTACCAGGTCCCCGGACTGACGGACTGTGTCCTCTGTCTGCGCTCCTTGTCGTCCAGCACTACATTCCCCGACTGTGTCCTCCGTCTGTGCTCCTTGTCGTCCTGTACCAGGTCCCCGGACTGTGTCCTCTGTCTGTGCTCCTTGTCGTCCTGTACCAGGTCCCCGGACTGACGGACTGTGTCCTCTGTCTGTGCTCCTTGTCGTCCAGCACTACATTCCCCGACTGTGTCCTCTGTCTGTGCTCCTTGTCGTCCTGTACCAGGTCCCCCGACTGTGTCCTCTGTCTGTGCTCCTTGTCGTCCAGCACTACATCCTCCGACTGTGTCCTCTGTCTGTGCTCCTTGTCGTCCTGTACCAGGTCCCCCGACTGTGTCCTCTGTCTGTGCTCCTTGTCGTCCTGTACCAGGTCCCCGGACTGACGGACTGTGTCCTCTGTCTGCGCTCCTTGTCGTCCTGTACCAGGTCCCCGGACTGACGGACTGTGTCCTCTGTCTGCGCTCCTTGTCGTCCAGCACTACATTCCCCGACTGTGTCCTCTGTCTGTGCTCCTTGTCGTCCTGTACCAGGTCCCCGGACTGTGTCCTCTGTCTGTGCTCCTTGTCGTCCTGTACCAGGTCCCCGGACTGTGTCCTCTGTCTGTGCTCCTTGTCGTCCTGTACCAGGTCCCCGGACTGTGTCCTCTGTCTGTGCTCCTTGTCGTCCTGTACCAGGTCCCCGGACTGTGCCCTCTGTCTGCGCTCCTTGTCGTCCTGTACCAGGTCCCCGGACTGTGCCCTCTGTCTGCGCTCCTTGTCGTCCTGTACCAGGTCCCCGGACTGACGGACTGTGCCCTCTGTCTGTGCTCCTTGTCGTCCTGTACCAGGTCCCCGGACTGTGCCCTCTGTCTGTGCTCCTTGTCGTCCTGTACCAGGTCCCCGGACTGTGTCCTCTGTCTGTGCTCCTTGTCGTCCTGTACCAGGTCCCCGGACTGTGTCCTCTGTCTGTGCTCCTTGTCGTCCTGTACCAGGTCCCCGGACTGTGCCCTCTGTCTGCGCTCCTTGTCGTCCTGTACCAGGTCCCCGGACTGTGTCCTCTGTCTGTGCTCCTTGTCGTCCTGTACCAGGTCCCCGGACTGTGTCCTCTGTCTGTGCTCCTTGTCGTCCTGTACCAGGTCCCCGGACTGTGTCCTCTGTCTGTGCTCCTTGTCGTCCTGTACCAGGTCCCCGGACTGTGTCCTCTGTCTGTGCTCCTTGTCGTCCTGTACCAGGTCCCCGGACTGTGTCCTCTGTCTGTGCTCCTTGTCGTCCTGTACCAGGTCCCCGGACTGTGCCCTCTGTCTGTGCTCCTTGTCGTCCTGTACCAGGTCCCCGGACTGTGTCCTCTGTCTGTGCTCCTTGTCGTCCTGTACCAGGTCCCCGGACTGTGTCCTCTGTCTGTGCTCCTTGTCGTCCTGTACCAGGTCCCCGGACTGTGCCCTCTGTCTGTGCTCCTTGTCGTCCTGTACCAGGTCCCCGGACTGTGTCCTCTGTCTGTGCTCCTTGTCGTCCTGTACCAGGTCCCCGGACTGTGTCCTCTGTCTGTGCTCCTTGTCGTCCTGTACCAGGTCCCCGGACTGTGTCCTCTGTCTGTGCTCCTTGTCGTCCTGTACCAGGTCCCCGGACTGTGTCCTCTGTCTGTGCTCCTTGTCGTCCTGTAGCAGGTCCCCGGACTGTGTCCTCTGTCTGTGCTCCTTGTCGTCCTGTACCAGGTCCCCGGACTGTGTCCTCTGTCTGTGCTCCTTGTCGTCGTGTACCAGGTCCCCGGACTGACGGACTGTGTCCTCTGTCTGTGCTCCTTGTCGTCCAGCACTACATTCCCCGACTGTGTCCTCTGTCTGTGCTCCTTGTCGTCCAGCACTACATTCCCCGACTGTGTCCTCTGTCTGTGCTCCTTGTCGTCCTGTACCAGGTCCCCGGACTGTGTCCTCTGTCTGTGCTCCTTGTCGTCCTGTACCAGGTCCCCGGACTGTGCCCTCTGTCTGTGCTCCTTGTCGTCCTGTACCAGGTCCCCGGGCTGTGCCCTCTGTCTGTGCTCCTTGTCGTCCTGTACCAGGTCCCCGGACTGTGTCCTCTGTCTGTGCTCCTTGTCGTCCTGTACCAGGTCCCCGGACTGTGTCCTCTGTCTGTGCTCCTTGTCGTCCTGTACCAGGTCCCCGGACTGTGTCCTCTGTCTGTGCTCCTTGTCGTCCTGTACCAGGTCCCCGGACTGTGTCCTCTGTCTGTGCTCCTTGTCGTCCAGCACTACATTCCCCGACTGTGTTCTCTGTCTGTGCTCCTTGTCGTCCTGTACCAGGTCCCCGGACTGTGTCCTCTGTCTGTGCTCCTTGTCGTCCTGTACCAGGTCCCCGGACTGTGTCCTCTGTCTGCGCTCCTTGTCGTCCTGTACCAGGTCCCCGGACTGTGCCCTCTGTCTGCGCTCCTTGTCGTCCTGTACCAGGTCCCCGGACTGTGTCCTCTGTCTGCGCTCCTTGTCGTCCTGTACCAGGTCCCCGAACTGTGCCCTCTGTCTGCGCTCCTTGTCGTCCTGTACCAGGTCCCCGGACTGTGTCCTCTGTCTGTGCTCCTTGTCGTCCTGTACCAGGTCCCCGGACTGTGCCCTCTGTCTGTGCTCCTTGTCGTCCAGTACCAGGTCCCCCGACTGTGTCCTCTGTCTGTGCTCCTTGTCGTCCTGTACCAGGTCCCCGGACTGTGTCCTCTGTCTGTGCTCCTTGTCGTCCTGTACCAGGTCCCCGGACTGTGCCCTCTGTCTGTGCTCCTTGTCGTCCTGTACCAGGTCCCCGGACTGTGTCCTCTGTCTGTGCTCCTTGTCGTCCTGTACCAGGTCCCCGGACTGTGCCCTCTGTCTCTAATCCCTCTCACCACCCTGGAACGGGTCTCTGGAGGGGGTGTTCTGTCTATAATCTAGTTTGTTGAAGATGTTGAAGTCTACCCCTGAATCAGGAACATTACTGTTTCGAGCGAGGAAGAAACCGTTGAACGCGTTTTCTTGTCCTCCTCTATGATTCTTAGAGTTGTAGTTTCCCCTCAGAGTGATCATTTCCTGCTCCCCTGACAAATGTTCACCTTTAGCAAGACCCCGCCAGTCCTGTAACGCAAACATATGTCTCCCGTTATTGCTGAACTTACCAGACGAATAAACACAACGTACAAGGTTAGCATGTTTAGTGAAGGATGAAAGTTTGTACTCTAGGTAGGGTCAGATCATGTGTTACTGAGGGTTACGTGGAATGGATGCTTTGGCCATGTTCGTACTACACGCCTTTTGTCAGAGCAACAAAGACGGGATTGCTATTGTCCAGACATTTGCGGTTTAATTTATCAATTTACTCCTCAATCCTCATCTATCCCTCCTGGACACGCACCATTATTACGTATCTGAAGCTGAGCCACGAATCTCACTGCCCATTATATTGTTTCTAAAGTAGTTTGTTTGAGAACCAAACAGTGAACAACTACCTACGTCATGCACGGTATATTAACGTCATGATTACGTCATACACGGTATATTAACGTCATGATTACGTCATGCACGGTATATTAACGTCGTGATTGACAATTAAATTATACATGGGTATGCAGGGATGCACTTCTGTTCAAACTGGGCAACATGGGTCTCTCAGGCAATTTCTTCACTTGCATCAGCCACATGTATAACAACTCGTCAACCCGAGTTAAGCTGATCCAAAAGCTCTCCGCTGCTATCGACGTTACCATCGGCACAGAACAAGGGCACCCGATGTCCCCTGAGCTCTTCAAAGTTTATATCCACGAGCTTTCCATCAGACTGGAACAAATCGAAGAGTTGAATGTCCCAATTTTAAACGGCATCAAAGTAAGCCACCTCCTATGGGCTGACGACTTAGTCCTCCTAGCACTTGACGCGTTCAGCCTACAATCGTTGCTGAATTGCTTGCACGACTATGCAGAAAAATGGGAGTTATCAGTTAACATCGACAAAACCAGTGTGATGGTCTTCAATACAAGCTCACGAACACTTAAATGTTCTTATGGCTTTAAACTAGGAAGCCTGGACATTATACCAGTAAAAAGATACTGCTATCTCGGAATCCAATTCTCTCTGAATGGATCGTTTAAGCAAGCTATTGACGAACTTAGGAAGAAAGCTCTACGCTCATTCTTCTCAATGAGGCGAATTATCAACACGAAAGCGCTCACTACCAGCACGATGCTTAAACTCATCGATAGTCTAGTAAAGCCTGTAGCGACCTATGCATGTCCCGTCTGGCTCTCATCAACAAACATCGTAAAGGCTATCCTGTCGAAAAAAGAAGAAGTGAGCCTGCCTAAATCTGCAGCTAAAGATCCGCTCGAAACAACTCACCTGAAGATTCTCAAATGGATACTAGGCGTTCACAAGAAAGCTAATAACAACTTCTGCTATGGTGACACTGGTAGAACCCCCTGGACAGTTACCGTCATTCCCCAATGTTTAGCTTACTTCCATCGGGCATCCCTGGCGGTAGAAGGTAACGTGAACACTCTTTTGCACCACACCTTTCAAGAGCAAAAGCTACTGAATCTAACCTGGTATGATGCGTGGTCAACTATTGCCAAGATGAGTACAGTCTCCAAGCCGCAGTTATCACCCACCCTAGACGCTTGTGAGTACATACATGAGACATTTGTTGACCATTGGAAGAGAGATCTCCTCAACCAGCCCAAAATGTCTTTCTACACAGCGGTTAAATTCGAGTTTGGCGAAGAACCCTATTTACAGCTCCCCTGCCGGCTTAAAAGGGTCAATATTGCTAAACTCCGATCTAGCAGTCACGATCTTAGGATAGAAAAAGGTCGCTACACCAAAGATCAACTCAACACAGCTCTTAAAACGTGTCGCTTCTGCTGCTCCTCAGAAACGGATGTCATACGTTTTTTAGAGGAGCTCCCCTTCTTTGAAACTCCTATTCTAGAAACCGAAGACCACGTCCTAACTGAGTGCCCCTACTACCATCAACTCAGGTCCAACCTCTCTGACAACCTCAAAAGCCTGTTGATGCTAAAAGAATATGGAGCAATAATGAACTCACCCCATATAAAAGAGTTCGGGAAGTACCTTACAGACTCCTCAAATCTACGTAATCCTCCTAAAACGTCCCTTAACCCTCGCAAACAGATGTAGTACTCGAACTTTATTTACTGTATTACCTTAAATTATTATAGACGATCTTCTTTTATTTTCGTGAAATTGTAAACGGTTAAATTTTTCTATTTTGAAATGATTCAGTTTTGATAATTTTATTTATTCATTTATTCATTCTTGTATAGCCAAGACGAGTCCGTTAGTGTTCTCTCTGGTAATTTCATGTTTAATCCTGTTTAATCCTGTTTAATCCATGGGTGACGATACATATTGTATGACGATATAGTTACAGTGTTATAGTAACTTTTGTGTTATATTACTTCTAACTCCTACCATTTAAAAGTAAAACAACCATATTGCAGATCTTCATTGTGCATACGAACTCACGAATTTAACAAGTACTGGATTGTACTGGAGTTAAATAGAACTGCTGAGTAAATAACAAAACAGATGTTCGAATTATTGTCGTATGGTTTGTAGTGGATTTATCTATCATATTGCTATATTGGATTTCGTTCGGCTCCGTCAATTTAACGTTCCGTTTCTAGTTTATAAGGATTTTTTATCAGTTTGGTTTTGGTTGCTTAAATAGGATTGGACAGGTAGAAGAGTTGCCGCTGTTCAGTATACAGAAAATCAAGTGGTCTATCTACATGTTATATATAAATCATGGAATGGACTAAAAAGATTAAAGTTGTTCCTATCTACCAAACGTGAGTTCTGCCTTTAAGTATAAATTTGAGAAATAGGGGCCGACCAGACCGACACTTTCTAACCGGATCAGCAATAATAAATTCAGAGTAATTCAAACAATCAGACACAACTATAATTATTGTAAAATGCTAGTTGATAAGCAAGACCCTGACCAATGGGTGCACTTCTTTAAAAGTTTAGTCATAATTTGTCGGGATCGAGCACTACGGCAGAGTTTTATGCATATGCAATGGTTGTCATGGTAACGAACAATGGAGTCCAAGTGGCTTCCCCAGAGTAACGGACATCCCCTCAGTCATCAAGGGACACCTGCACTTACAAACCCTTTCTTCGTAATAAATGATCTCCTGAGAAAAATAAGAAGGTGAATTCTTATATAGCAAAATGCAGAGCCAGCAGTTAATTCTTGTAAAGAAACCGGACTGTATGATGAGGCTGGTCGGCTCCTCACGAGGCTGGTCGGCTCCTATGATATTAATGATACTTTAATCAACCTAACAACCTTAAAACTATGCTATCAAGCATAAATGAGCAGTATCTCATAATCAAGCATAATATAGGACGTGTCTTAAAGAATTAAATCGAGTTACTTGACTAGTTGACTGTTGACTTATCGGGTTATTTAGATTCGAATAGATCAATTGTTGAATGAATTGTAATTTTAAAAAGCAAACTGGACGCTTTTATAATTTATTTACTTTAACGAGTTAGATTCATGTGCATATATTTAACAACATTAATAAGCCGAAACGAATTCTGACGAATTCAGCCGTCACGGCGACAAACTTGAAAGTTTCATTTTTAAATGGGACTCACATATATTATATACAAGGAAAAACTTGGACTTCCCCTTACCGAATATTCGAGGGATTGTATCACACCCGGAGTTGGCACGAAGACTGATGATCGAATGCTTCATGAAGGGCTTTTCCTTGATGCTATCAGTAAGGAGGGCTATATCCCAGCTCCATTTCTTGGTCTGGAAGTACAGCTTTCCTGCTGCAGGCACATGCATCTTGGTGCGCTGTAGGAGTAGCACTATGAGATCGGTATCATCACCAACCACTGTTACACACTTAGCTGGGCATTCGATTAGTGCGGTCATTGCAGTGTCTACAATCAAGCAGTCGGCATCACTTCGTGCGCTCACAACCTGTAATCCTTCGATGTCGGTCAACTTCAAGCTCGACGAAGCTTCGAAATATCTAGGACCATTTCATCAACCACTCTTATCTTGGTGCAGGATTGGCGAGTCCTCCTTAGATGGGTCGAATCCTTCGTTGTTGGTTCCTCGGGATAAGAGTCAAAAACGACTGACATAATTGCCCTAAATGAGACTTGGCTCAAAAAATCTATTTCTAGCAACGAAATCTTTCCTTCTTCTCAATATGAAATCTTCCGCAATGACCGCACGAGAAAGACTCATCCTCAAGATCCTAATAACCCTAAAAAGTTTAGGGAAAATGGAGGTGGTTATAACGGGACTTTTGCCAGTTACCCGATTATATGCCCCGTGGTCAAAAGAATGTTACGCTGCTCCTTATTTTTTAAAACTATTTCGAAACTTTCCTTCCTACATGAAAACAACGATTTGCTGACTTCTAAATTAATTTTATTTCCCTCCGTGAGTAAACTGAATTATTGCACGTTTTAAAAAGGTAAGATCACCAATCACGGCTCTCGACGTCTAATATCAGGACGGGAAAAATAAGTAGTACAAATGACTGGCTAGAATAAACTCTTCTTACGTTCCATTTTGTGTATATGTCTATGAGTTCGTACGTGTAGCTCTCCTCTCAACTATTCAAAATATGCTAGTGGTTACTGATATATAGAATGTACACATATATCATATATACCGGTCGTTAGTTTATCTGAGGTCTGGCATAACACAGCCACACGAGAACTGAGCAGTTTAAATCGTCTCTAAACGGGTCTCTAGACCAGTTATACAATATACCTATTTGCTTGTTATAGTTGTACTTCCATTTTGTCCGGTTTAGGTGTCGGGAGACCAGTGAGTCGTGGTGTTTGCCGTTTTTTATTTATGGGCGGCGCGCTGTTGAGCGGTGCACATTTGGGACAGTTACATGGCTCAGTTGCACGACTCACCCTATATCTGAATTATAAGACTATCAGTAACAGACATCAGTCATTTGATTACATGATTCAATCTCTACCGCAAAGCATCGACAAATTATTTGAATATAGAACGTTTTACCTTAGTTTTAGTGGGATCAGGTACATCAAGTTTGCCCTATGGTCCATTTATTGCTGTAACTGTTCAATTAATTTATTATCAATAGGAGTGTGTTACAGTGTTACAGTGTGTTACAGTGTTACACTTACATCGTAATCTTTATGCATACTAGCAGGAACCCGTGTATCAGTATAGCGGTGTCAACAGAATTTATTTATTTTGCGATTTTGACACCATTCGTCGGCCCAAATTTCGGTACATAAACATATTCACCTTTACGCTCTAGAATAATACCTATTTGATCATTTAAAGTCATTAGTTTTGGTAAAATCCTGTTATAAATTAAAACAGTAAAACAATATAAATAAGGAACAAATTCACTCTTAATTGAAAACGTTATTTTTCTCTATTGTGTTTTCTCGGCATTTCGTCACTTATATTATCATGCTCATAAAGTTATCAGTTATATTTCAACAGTTAAAATAACAACAGTCACGCATACTGCACAAGTAACCTCAATGGAAAGAGTAAACTGTACGAGCTGAGCTTTATTGACTTGAAAACAAGCACTCAGCAACGATTGCACAATAACACGATACACATGCAACCACCTCAGCACGCACATAACGTGATGAGAATCACTATGTTAACTGTTTAAGTAAAGCTCTATTAAAACCAGTACTTTTGCTCGGTTGATTTTTTGCACATCACGTATCTGGAAAATTCAGTCGTGATTTGCGTAAATACGTATTTATTCGCGTACCTTAACACTTGGTTTAATGGACAGCGGGACGATGAACTCCCATCACGCCCCGACGGACATCAGAAGGAACTTCGAGACTAGCAGTCTTGGTTCTCCTTCTCCAGAGAACAAGAAAGCTCCTGGATATATTCTCGACTCTGGACAACCGTACGTAACATTCCTTTTTACACATAGTTTCAGTTCTTATTTTGAAAATGGTTTGTTTGTAGCCACATGCTACTTTCTGTGTTATTAACCGTTTTTTAGACCGAATTTGTTATCTTATATTCATTATATTGTCGGGTAGTACTAATAACAGTTTGATTATGGGTATTACTAGTAACAGTTTGACTATGGGTATTGTAACATGGGTCTAATTAACTCTAAGTGGTGTAGCGAGTATGTAAGATATATCTTAAATTATATAGTCGCTGATAACTAAAACAATGGAACGTTTGTAGTTCAAAACTGGAACGAAAGTGGAGCAAAGAAAAAGAAGTCGAGGACGAGAAAAGGAGAAAGAAAATAAAAAGTTAGCAACATCCAACTTAAAATCAATTTTCTTCTGATTCAGCTCTCTGTTATGTTTGTGCTATACACTTATAAAGTTATGAAATGAAATGAATTGAAAGCAGGATACATGAAGAATTATAGTAGTTTGATTACAATGATTACAATGATTACAATGGTTACAATGATTACAATGGTTACAATGATTACAATGATAATAATCATTACACTATGTATTACCTCTAATTTATATCTCTATTGAATTTCAGAGTTTCTGGTTTATTTCCTGACATTTCTCGCTGTCTTAATCACTGTCGTTGTCATTGTTCTTGTCCTCCTGTACTTCCTAACCTGTATTTTTGGGAACTGTCCAGAAGGATGCTACGATTGTAAGGTAATTAATTAGTAGTATACCTTATATGGTAATGTCACTATGGTAACTAGTAGTGTTACTATGCTACGAATGTGAGGTAGTTGCCCTAATTTATACAGAGTTTCGGAAAAATTTAACAAAGATAGTTTAATGTCTCATTATTCTTTAATTTCGTTATTTTCGCGTCACGACTTAATAATTCACAAGCTGCACGGTTTATAAACTTTGATAAATAAATGAAATAAAAATAAAATAAAATAAAGAAATAAAAAATAAAACCACCAGTATGCGGAGAAGTCGGATTGGAAGAGAAAAGGAAACTCGTATTCAGGGAAAAAGAGGCACTGTGGAGACGCCCTTAAACTTCATGTTACAGACAATTCCTTTATCGTGAGTTCAATTATTCGGGGGTCGTGGGTCACAACACGTTTACACTTACAGTTTATCAGATATTATACAAATTATTAAATTCATTGTGATTGCTCTTCCAATTTTAAAATGATCACCTTACACGGGCGAGATAAAACTATTTGCAATTCTTTACAGTTACCATAGTAACATTACCATATAAGGTATACTACTAATTCTTTACAGTTAGATAGTTCTGTCAAGGGGTCCGGTGGTACCGGTGATATGGACACAACAGCCCCCCTTATTCACTCATTTTCCTCCATGGTAGACGAGAAGGAGACAAATACAATGGAACTTTGTGAGTGAACAAAGCACAGTTCACCTTTTTAGACAAAAAATGGCATTTTTTCATCACTCCTTTCGCACACCTTTATCACTACTGTGTCACACCTGTGTCACAATTCACAGTAGACTAGTGACACTGCTGTGACGCTGCTGTGACACTGCTGTGACACTGGTGTGACACTGCTGTGACACTGCTGTGACACTGCTGTGACACTGATGTAACACTGCTGTGACACTGCTGCAACACTGCTGTGACACTGCTGCAACACTGCTGTGACACACCTGTGTCACAATTCACAGTAGACTAGTGACACTGCTGTGACACTGCTGTGACACTGCTGTGACACTGCTGTGACACTGCTGTGACACTGCTGTGACACTGCTGTGACACTGCTGTGACACTGATGTAACACTGCTGTGACACTACTGTGTCACACCTGTGTCACAATTCACAGTAGACTAGTGACACTGCTGTGACACTGCTGTGACACTGCTGTGACACTGCTGTGACACTGCTGTGACACTGCTGTGACACTGATGTAACACTGCTGTGACACTGCTGCAACACTGCTGTGACACTGCTGCAACACTGCTGTGACACTGCTGTGACACTGCTGTGACACTGCTGTAACACTGCTGTAACACTGCTGTGACACTGCTGTGACACTGCTGTAACACTGCTGTAACACTGCTGTAACACTGCTGTAACACTGCTGTAAGTGTGACACTGCTGTGACACTGCTGTAACACTGCTGTGACACTGCTGTAACACTGCTGTAACACTGCTGTAACACTGCTGTAAGTGTGACAATGCTGTTACACTGCTGTGACACTGCTGTAACACTGCTGTGACACTGCTGTGACACTGCTGTGACAATGCTGCAACACTGCTGTAACACTGCTGTAAGTGTGACAATGCTGTTACACTGCTGTGACACTGCTGTAACACTGCTGTAACACTGCTGTAACACTGCTGTAAGTGTGACAATGCTGTTACACTGCGGTGACACTGCTGTGACACTGCTGTGACACTGCTGTGACACTGCTGTGACACTGCTGTGACACTGCTGTGACACTGCTGTGACACTGCTGTGACACTGCTGTGACACTGATGTAACACTGCTGTGACACTACTGTGTCACACCTGTGTCACAATTCACAGTAGACTAGTGACACTGCTGTGACACTGCTGTGACACTGCTGTGACACTGCTGTGACACTGCTGTGACACTGCTGTGACACTGATGTAACACTGCTGTGACACTGCTGCAACACTGCTGTGACACTGCTGCAACACTGCTGTGACACTGCTGTGACACTGCTGTGACACTGCTGTAACACTGCTGTGACACTGCTGTGACACTGCTGTAACACTGCTGTAACACTGCTGTAACACTGCTGTAAGTGTGACACTGCTGTGACACTGCTGTAACACTGCTGTGACACTGCTGTAACACTGCTGTAACACTGCTGTAACACTGCTGTAAGTGTGACAATGCTGTTACACTGCTGTGACACTGCTGTAACACTGCTGTGACACTGCTGTGACACTGCTGTGACAATGCTGCAACACTGCTGTAACACTGCTGTAAGTGTGACAATGCTGTTACACTGCTGTGACACTGCTGTGACACTGCTGTAACACTGCTGTAACACTGCTGTAACACTGCTGTAAGTGTGACAATGCTGTTACATTGCTGTGACACTGCTGTGACACTGCTGTTCACTGCTGCAACACTGATGTGACACTGCTGTGTCACTGCTGTGTCACTGCTGTGACACTGCTGCAACACTGATGTGACACTGCTGTGACACTGCTGTGAAACTGCTGTAACACTGCTGTGACACTGCTGTGACACTGCTGTAACACTGCTGTAACACTGCTGTGACACTGCTGTGACGTATTAATTCACTCAGACTGGTATATGGAGCAGACGGTTCGTAACAATGACAGCCTGAAGCTGGTGTTCAGTGATAATGGTGACAGATACGCTGGACTCGGTGACCTGGGTGATGCTGTGTTCCGACCTAAGGGAGAAGAGGCTCACCACACGGTTAGTTACCATAGTAACACTCCCACACGGTAATTTAAATCATCCTGCTCATAAAATTCTTTATTATTTTTAGTTACCGTTCAACACGGTATTTTAATTCCATACAAACTGTTCTAATAACAAATACATGTCTTCAGTTGTGGGTAAATGATGACAATCCAATCTATCTCCCCTTCTATCTATCCCGCAATAAAGAATCGAGTCTGTGCATGTTCGCTGATGCCGGCGGTAAGTAAATCCTATGTAATTTCCAAAAATAATTTAAAACAATTTGGCACTTGTCATGTCACACTGAAACCTTTGGCCGGGCTCCTGTGCATCTTTTTTTACAGAATTTTACGTTTTAAAATCAGAGTTCAAACAATTTTACGGTCTGAGATTTAATTCTAAGGTAGTTCAACACATTTTTTTGCTCATTCATCATAGTGTAATGGGCAATAATAGATTTGAATAATCACACTCATTTAAATTAGAAATGATTATACAAAATGTTAATCCCTTGGATTCCCGCACTATATAGTGACAACACTATATTATAATGATAAGCACTTTATAATGGCATGTCACTATATGGTGCTGTCATTATAAAGTGCTTGTCACTATATAGTGTTGTCACTATATAGTGCGATTACCAATCCCTTGATCCAGGAGCTCCAATGGAAGTCTCAGTAAAAGGGTCCCGGACTGAATGGTTGATATACAAGCATGACAAAGTGTATTTCCACATCTACTCTGCCAGTACCTCTCTCAAAGCAATGACAAAGTGCACTGAGAAGTGGAGGGAGCTTTATCCTAGTCCTGACGCTTCCTGGACAGATCACTTCATTATTGGCAGGTATGTTATTGTAAACTGTAGAGTGTAGAGTGTAGAGCTTGTAGTAGAGACTGGTAATAACAGGAATATAATTTAAAATAAGGTATTTGAGCTAAATAAAATAAATTATTTGAGAGTTTGAATACCAAGCCCAAAGGCACTTGTTAGTTTTCTAATTCTCTATTATTTTCTCGTAAGTAGGCAAGATTTACAGTTTATTATTTCCAGTTTAAGTACAGATAAAATAAAAGCCGCAAGAAACAAGGATGGAATATTGGGGACTCATTACATATTGGCCCCTGATAGTATCTCTATCAATGGTAATATATTTCATGTTATGCAGCTTCTCATCTTCTTCTAAAATTATGTAGACTTTTCAGTTTTCATACTGAATACTTATTCAAAAGAAAAGAAAAGCATTCTGAATTGCACTATTTTTAGACGGAGACCTAAAAATTGAGAACAAAGACGAAATCTCTAATTACGATAAAGTTTTCCTGCCATGGACTGCTAAACAAAATCTCAAAGGTGAGATCTTTTAAAAGTTTAAACCCTTTCTTTGTTTCATTTCCTGTAATTTTGATAACTTCTTAAAGTCATAATTACATAATCACATAATTATGATCAACACGAGGCCATAACGAATGATTACATTTAGATCCCCAACTTTAAACGATCTTTGAAACAAAATATCTATGAGAGCGGTAATAATTAAATGTCATAAATTGCAAAAATGGTAGCGTCCAGAAAATGTATTTAATACATTTTCTGAAAATTAGTTTTTAGTTACATTCACTTCAAACTAAAATATAACCTGGTGTTAACTTAAACCTTTCCTTATATTAGACTCTGGCTACGAACATCTGAACTCTAGAAACGGGTACTTCAAAACTGACGAAGAAGACGTGTACTTCTTGGATTACGACAATGACATGGTAAATTGGGACATCAGCTCAGCAATTAGTACTCAAACGATGGCGGGAGTTATCCTTCAGAACGATTTCTATCACAATATGACTCCGTCAGGTGAGATTATAACTTTACTAGTGTAATTCTTGCTTACGGCTGGGACTTCACTATCGCAGTTGAAATGCAAAAGTATAAACCCGCAATGAGTGACCCCTCCCCTAATAAGCTTATATATATGACAGTGAATATTACGCGGCTAACCTAATTATAATTAGGTTAGCCAATCCCATAACTCTTACCGTTTTTTATTAAACCGCTCGGAAATTACACGCGCACAGACATACAGACACACACACAGGCAGACACACAGGCAGACACACATTCTCAGATTATTATTGAAATTTGTTAAAGCGCATGCTTGTCAGAATGAAGCAAAAAGTTTTCAATGATGTTTTGAAACACATAGGGTTTAAAATGTTCCTTTTTATCATAGATTATGAAAAACATTAAATTTAATGATTAAAATACATTCTCTCTGATTTCAGAGACATGTCCCCAGTATAACTACTGCTCTACCAACTCTGCCTTCTTTGACTGGGACTCAGATCTTTGCATGGGTGATGAGTTTGGGGAGAAGGTCCTGTTCCAGAGACACAACTACTACGACACGTCGCGAAGTAAAGTTGTAAGGCGGACTAGTTCAATGGTAGTTGAGTCTGTAGCTGCTCCTGGTACAACTCATTTCCACAGGTAAGTTCTAATAGTGTGCTCATTTCCACACTCTGATAATACACACTGCTTTTTATAATTTAGATGATATGTTTCTCAATAACAGCCTAATATCACACAGTGGCAGTTCATCGTGTATTTCATACAGACCTTAATCGATAGTTTACAAACTTTTTACGGTGCTTTTATAACAATTTTACACGGTTTCAGGGGAAATATAGAGCTAACACCAGAAGGTTTGAGCACGTGCTTCCACAACATCCTAAACTTGCAACTTATTGGAATACGAGCTGTGAGTTGCAACATGTGTGGCGGACTCATTCCTCAGGAGACTGACATTGAGCAGACTAGGGTCTGTAACAGGTAGTCCCCTCTGTAACGGTATTTTGTAACCTGTAACAGGTACAGTAGTCCCCTCTGTAACGGTATTTCTTGTGTGTCTTTTGTAACCAATTTTCCTATTTTGATATGACTCAAACTTATATTAGTTTTGACACATTCCTAAAATAAAAGGTATGATTCTCAGATTAAGTCAGCTCGCATTCCTGATGCCCTACGTGATAATGACAAATGATGAGGAGCCCCCACTGATAACAGGTTATAATCTAGTAGTTGGTAGTGTTACTATGGTAATAGTTCCTTATATGGTGGTGTTACTATGGTAACACTACCTTATATGGTAGTGTTACTAAAGAGACATTACCTTTTAAGGTAGTGTTACTATGGTAACATTACCTTATATGGTAGTGTTACTTTGTTGACGTTATGGTTACCAAATAGTTCAGAATTATTATTTTGATTCGGAGTCCGGTATTTGGTATTTGGTTCGACCGAATATTCGGTGATTCGGTATAATATAATAATAGTTGCATTTAACTGGTGAATTCCTTATTTGTCTATTAAAACTGTTTACTATCCAGACGAGAAAGATGCTGGCAGATACGTCAAAAACAATCTCAACGCAAGGAAACAGTTTAGATATTACTTAGAATCTGCTTACAAAGAAGCCCTAGAAAGCAACACCCCCTTCGTTTACACAGTAGGAACCGCTTACAATGATGACATCTACAACGATAACCAACAGGCGGTCATTATAGGTAGGTATCTGATAACCAGAGCAAAGAGCAATCCTTGTGATTTGCTTGTGTGTTTCATGTGACCAGAAAAATGCTTGTGATTTGCTTGTGTGTTTCATGTGACCAGAACAATGCTTGTGATTTGCTGGTGTGTGTGTGTGTAATGTAACCTTTCGACTTTTAAACGTCTAGGTACCTAGTTACCTATTTACCTGGTCACCCAGTTACCCAGTCACCTAGTTACCTAGTTACCTAGTCACCTAGTTACCTAGTTACCTAGTTACCTAGATGCAGATTGTGTTAACTGCAGCAAGATACACACATGACGTAACAATAACATTAGATACGGTTTAGTACTAACTGCACTCTAACCTACTCCACCAGGGGCGAGGTTGGTTTATGTGGTGGTATTAGAGGACGAGGTTTAGTACTAACTACACCTACTCCACCAGGGGCGAGGTTGGTTTATGTGGTGGTATTAGAGGACGAGGACGGAGGAGACCTGAATATCGCGTTCCCTCCTGGTTACTGGTCCTCTAATGGGGGCCCCCTGACTGGAGAGTACTTCGCTGGAGGTGCTCCTTTATAATAAAGAATTTCTTGGATTAGTAAAATAGAATAATTATTTTCGTGTATTTCATTTGGTTATTTCTGCACAGCTTTAAATAAAATGATCGTTCTTCAGGTCAAGATCGAGTTCAAAGTTCAACAGATATGAGTAATCTCATCTACTTTCAAGCTCCCGGAATATTCGTCCTCGCAGATTCAGGTTCAAATTCAATCACAAAGTACCTTCCACTCAGTTAACGATAATAAGTTTATAAAAAAACTTCAAGATAAAGTAAAAGTATTTAGCTAATTAACCTAAATATGTATTGCTCGATGCAGTTCATCGGAAATTTCAATGATTATTCTAAGTGTCACAAACACCTACTCTTCTTATCCTGGTTTCAGTTTATCTGGGCTTCACTTACATTAGGTTGTCTATGGTAACATTACCTTATATGGTAATGTGCATCACTTACATTTTCTAATTTCTAATTACATTTTCTAATTTCAGATAACCCTAACCATGCTGTTGTTCGAGTGTATCTACCATTCGAAGGACCCTATGACCAAATTACACACACTTTCAACTACTACCATCCTGTAGCTGAGTACTCTAGGAAGTACTCTACACAGATAACTTTTGACCCTGAAGATGGAGCTAACTCTGCCAACATCAGGTTTTCTTACGATGGAGAGTCCCCCAGACAAGACATCAGTGTTTCAAGGATTGAAGTGTATCGTTGGTTTGTGAACAATGACAGTCCGCCAGACTGGGTCGCTTTCAACGCCAGGGGAAACAACAAGTTTAACGTGGTGTTCGATTACATTCAGAGGAAAACCATGCTGAAAATGGATGCTCAGTCATTGTTTGGGACCTTGAGTTGGACCCAAAGTTTTGACTTTGAGTCGTAGATATTTTCATTTATGACGATTTTATAATGATAACCGTAGGTAATCTACGTTATCAATAGCACTACTAGTACTATACAGTTTTTTCGGCTTTAAAAATTACATGGAAAGAACCAATATAATATATTAATGTAAGTCAAAGCCAAAAGGGGTTTTAAGAAAAAAATGAAAGAAACGCTTTTGCAATATCAAACATACTACGATAATGATTGCTAAAAAAGCAAAAGACTTCTATTCACCACTTGCTGTTTAAAACCGTAGCTAAACATCCTCCTCCACGGCTTTACCATCATCACTTGATACGTTATATATACACGTTATTGGTTAATGGTTATATATTACACGTTATTGGTTAATGGTTATATATTATACGTTATTGTATACCATCCGTTTAGGTCTTAGGACAGCTGATATACATAGTCATACTTTTTGTAATAGCAGTTTTTATTTTTTTAAAACACCCTATATTCCCTTCCTATTTTAGCAAGGCTTACTACTACTATGTCGGAGCTAAGTCCGATCTACGCCAGAAAACCCCCTCCATATATCCCTGTCCCGCATCAGGGTTCGCAGTTCCTCTTTAGAGTTTGTCCCAACTTCCTTCAGTAACATAGACAAGTAGCTTTGTCTTGGTCGGCCTTGCTGTGCTCTACCGTGCGTAGGTTCCCATAAGACTAAATCACTGGCAAGTAGCTCAGGATGTCGGATGCAGTGTCCCGCCATTTTTAATCTCCTGCTTCGTAACTTGTTTGACAGCCTTGGGAGGCTACCATACAAAGTTATATTGCTGACCTTGTCCTTCCATGAGATACCCAGCACCATACGCAACATCTTTGTGTATGTCCCGTCCAAACTTTTCTCTTGAGCCTTTGTCAGTGTCCAGGTTTCTGATCCGTAGAGCAGTACTGATTCACAAGCCGCTATGAACAATCTAATCTTGAGGCTCTTTGAGAGTTTGGATTTCCAGATATCCTTCAGTCTATGTAGGGCACCCCACGCTTTTCCCTTTCTAACCCTTATCTCCCTATCTGTGCTCTCAATCCAGGAGCCTAAGTAGATGAAATCATCTACATTTTCTATGGCTTCCCCGGATCGACTTTGTAGGTCGCTAGATCGATCCTCCATATTCAGTGTCATGACCTTGGTCTTGCCTTCGTTTATGTGTAGTCCCACGCTTGCTGCCGCCGATTCTACTCTGAGCAAGAACTCGTTAGCCTTGTCCATGTCCTCAGATATAAGTGCTAGGCTTAATGACATGCTAACCTGACCGCCGCCTCTGAGGCATTTCTATTACCCTAACACGCTGGACCAAATAATTACTAATAATGTTCCTAAAATGAATTTGTAACTCAATATGTTTAAAATCGTGGAGCGACTTAAATTTTTTTAAACTCAAAAGGCTAAAGATTGTGGGTCGTGCAGAAATTTGATTGAACCTCTGGTTTACCAGTTTAAAAACGTTAAGAATGTTACGTTATAAGAGGTTTTGACCATGTTAATTATCAAATATAAGTAAACACTACTTTGCCATTTACATTGCGATTAGTGAAAAATTAAACAAATTACCTTAAAATATTCATCAGTTTCATCAACTTATCAATTTATTCGCATTGTAAAAACACATCTTCTCCATGACTACAATCGTCAACCAATACGAACGAACATGAACTCCATTCATCACTGCTACAGGCAACATCGTCTAGGGTTATTTCGAGCCCCGCCTGAATGCCCCAGTTATTACCGGCTGACCAGCTCATTTGACCGATGTGTCCCAGTTCACGACAAATAGCATCAGCTGAGTTATCACTGAAACGATCGTCACAAACTGTTCCTCCATTGCTGATCAGCAACCCTACAACTCCAGCACCGACGGTATCACCATTTGAATCTACCAGACTTAACACTGAAAGTTTAATAGTGTGACTTTAAATGAAATTATAAAAATAATCCAAACAAAGTAATAATCAAAATCAACTTTGTTAAGTGACCAAAATAGCCTAAACTAAAAGAACTCCTTGGAAGCAGACAATGAAACTTATGTGTGAGAGGTACTTTAACCTGGACATTCGTTTATTGTGCAAGGTTGAGTCTGAGACGCTTCCCCAACACAATCTGCACCACCATTAGCCGGAGCAGGGTTGGTGCAAGTCCTTGTTCTGGTTTGGGTACCTTCTCCACAATTAAGTGAACATTCAGACCATTCTCCGAAATCAGTGTAACCACCATCGGCTAGATTTGAAAGATATTATTATTATCTTGTTATACTTGAATCAAAAACTCATGAATGTCGAGTAAACAAATTTTTGGAATCCTGGCTTGTCTCAACGATTCCTGCAAATTTGAACCAGATCTCAAACTGAGACTTGAACAGGTATTCATGATCTTGAAACTAAGATAGACTCACCAAATCCTTCACATTGCAGGAACACATCTTCTTCATGACTGCAATCGTCAACAAATGAAAACGAACATGAACTCCATTCATCACTGCTACATGCAACATCGTCTAGGGTTATTTCGAGCCCCGCTTGAATGCCCCATTTGTCACCGGCTGACCAGCTCATTTGACCGATGTGTCCCATTTCTTTACAAATAGCATCAGCTGAGTTATCACTGAAACTATCGTCACAAACTGTTCCTCCATTGCTGATCAGCAACCCTACAACTCCAGCACCGACGGGATCACCATTTGAATCTACCAGACTTAACACTGAAAGTTTAATAGTGTGACTTTAAATGAAATTATAAAAATAATCCAAACAAAGTAATAATCAAAATCAACTTTGTTAAGTGACCAAAATAGCCTAAACTAAAAGAACTCCTTGGAAGCAGACAATGAAACTTATGTGTGAGAGGTACTTTAACCTGGACATTCGTTTATTGTGCAAGGTTGAGTCTGAGACGCTTCCCCAACACAATCTGCACCACCATTAGCCGGAGCAGGGTTGGTGCAAGTCCTTGTTCTGGTTTGGGTACCTTCTCCACAATTAAGTGAACATTCAGACCATTCTCCGAAATCAGTGTAACCACCATCGGCTAGATTTGAAAGATATTATTATTATCTTGTTATACTTGAATCAAAAACTCATGAACGTCGAGTAAACAAATTTTTGGAATCCTGGCTTGTCTCAACGATTCCTGCAAATTTGAACCAGATCTCAAACTGAGACTTGAACAGGTATTCATGATCTTGAAACTAAGATAGACTCACCAAATCCTTCACATTGCAGGAACACATCTTCTTCATGACTGCAATCGTCAACAAATGAAAACGAACATGAACTCCATTCATCACTGCTACAGGCAACATCGTCTAGGGTTATTTCGAGCCCCGCTTGAATGCCCCATTTGTCACCGGCTGACCAGCTCATTTGACCGATGTGTCCCATTTCTTTACAAATAGCATCAGCTGAGTTATCACTGAAACGATCGTCACAAACTGTTCCTCCATTGCTGATCAGCAACCCTACAACTCCAGCACCGACGGTATCACCATTTGAATCTACCAGACTTAACACTGAAAGTTTAATAGTGTGACTTTAAATGAAATTATAAAAATAATCCAAACAAAGTAATAATCAAAATCAACTTTGTTAAGTGACCAAAATAGCCTAAACTAAAAGAACTCCTTGGAAGCAGACAATGAAACTTATGTGTGAGAGGTACTTTAACCTGGACATTCGTTTATTGTGCAAGATTGAGTCTGAGACGCTTCCCCAACACAATCTGCACCACCATTAGCCGGAGCAGGGTTGGTGCAAGTCCTTGTTCTGGTTTGGGTACCTTCTCCACAATTAAGTGAACATTCAGACCATTCTCCGAAATCAGTGTAACCACCATCGGCTAGATTTTAAAGATATTATTATTATCTTGTTATACTTGAATCAAAAACTCATGAACGTCGAGTAAACAAATTTTTGGAATCCTGGCTTGTCTCAACGATTCCTGCAAATTTGAACCAGATCTCAAACTGAGACTTGAACAGGTATTCATGATCTTGAAACTAAGATAGACTCACCAAATCCTTCACATTGCAGGAACACATCTTCTTCATGACTGCAATCGTCAACAAATGAAAACGAACATGAACTCCATTCATCACTGCTACAGGCAACATCGTCTAGGGTTATTTCGAGCCCCGCTTGAATGCCCCATTTGTCACCGGCTGACCAGCTCATTTGACCGATGTGTCCCATTTCTTTACAAATAGCATCAGCTGAGTTATCACTGAAACGATCGTCACAAACTGTTCCTCCATTGCTGATCAGCAACCCTACAACTCCAGCACCGACGGTATCACCATTTGAATCTACCAGACTTAACACTGAAAGTTTAATAGTGTGACTTTAAATGAAATTATAAAAATAATTCTAACAAAGTAATAATCAAAATCAACTTTGTTAAGTGATTAAAATAGCCTAAACTAAAAGAACTCCTTGGAAGCAAACAATGAAACTTATGTGTGAGAAGTGCTTTCACCTGGACATTCGTTTAGTTTGCAAGGTTGAGTCTGAGACGATTCCCCAACACAATCTGCACCACCATTAGCCGGAGCAGGGTTGGTGCAAGTCCTTGTTCTGGTTTGGGTACCTTCTCCACAATTAAGTGAACATTCAGACCATTCTCCGAAATCAGTGTAACCACCATCGGCTAGATTTGAAAGATATCATTATTATCTTGTTATACTTGAATCAAAAACTCATGAACGTCGAGTAAACAAATTTTTGGAATCCTGGCTTGTCTCAACGATTCCTGCAAATTTGAACCAGATCTCAAACTGAGACTTGAACAGGTATTCATGATCTTGAAACTAAGATAGACTCACCAAATCCTTCACATTGCAGGAACACATCTTCTTCATGACTGCAATCGTCAACAAATGAAAACGAACATGAACTCCATTCATCACTGCTACAGGCAACATCGTCTAGGGTTATTTCGAGCCCCGCTTGAATGCCCCATTTGTCACCGGCTGACCAGCTCATTTGACCGATGTGTCCCATTTCTTTACAAATAGCATCAGCTGAGTTATCACTGAAACGATCGTCACAAACTGTTCCTCCATTGCTGATCAGCAACCCTACAACTCCAGCACCGACAGTATCACCATTTTCATCTACCAAACTGAACCCTGTGAGCTGGATTAATTTAATGAAGAAAAAAACAGAAGTAACATTAGCAATCTGCAACAACCTTTTTAAAAGTTAAATAGCATCCTCAAATGTAATAATAACTTCTTTTACTTGATTTAATGTGATGATAATCAGTATAGTATAATTCTGATAATCAGTATTAGTATAGGTGTCCAATATGTTACTCGCAATTACTCGAACTACCTTAAAATATGGCTTGTTACGTAAAAAGTAATCTCACCAAGGCAAGGTTCAGGGTTGCAACTCTTCGTTTCTTCATTTTCCCCCTCGCATTCTTTTCCTCCGTTTGCTGGACTGGGGTTTGTACAGGTCTTACTTCTGATTTGAGAACCTCCTCCACATTCAGCAGAACAGACCGACCACTCTCCAAAGTCACTCCATCCACCGTCAACTGTTAATATATTATCCTTGTTTGTGAATTTAGAAGCCACTGTTATTTGCTGTAAGGCAAGGACAAAAGTAAATTGTGGTTTTAAGGAAAGAATTTTGATTTAGTTTTACATAGATTGTTCTGGACCACAAATTTCATACATACATACATGCTACATGAAGAGGTCTCCTCCTAGTCGTTGGAGTGGCCTGCATCACACACATCTCTTCTACGGCGTAACATGTTCCTCCATTCCACTCGCTTTAGAGCCAACTGTTTTACTGCATCTCTGCTGATGTTATCGACACCTGTAAATTCAGCCGCATCCTCGAGTACACAGGCCATCCAGCCTTTGCGGGGTCGTCCTCTCAGTCTCTTTCCATAGTTTGGTTTCCAATCCAGTAAGAAATTGGGAAACCGCGTCTCTGGCATTCTGACAACATGTCCGTACCACCTTAGTCTAGCCGCACCGATGAAAGTTTCGATAGACTTAATTCCAGCACGCCTGAGAACTTCTTCATTGGAGACATGGAAGAACCACTTTATCTTCAAGATTCTTCTCAGGGAGGTCAGATGGAAGACCTCAAACCGTTTCATCTGCTTCTTTGTTGTGTTCCACACTTCGGCTCCATATAACAGAATAGTAATAACAGCAGCCTTGTAGATACGGATCTTGGTGGGCGTTCTTATAGTTCGACTGTTCCATATCTTCCAAAGCTGATGGAACGCACCATTAGCACGCTGGATCCTGATGTCAAGATCTCGGTCAATGGTACCATCCCCACTGATGTTGGCACCAAGATAAACAAAGTTGCTGACCTGTTCAACAGGTTCTCCCTCCACTGTTAGCTTTATACTGTCTCTTTCGGTGTAAGGTCGCTGGGACGCACACTTGCTGATTGCCATGCATTGTGTCTTTTTAGCGTTGATCTTCAACCCAGCATAAGAGGTGTAATAAGCTATAAGATCAGTGGACTCTTGCAGCCCTTCTTCAGTATTGTCCATCACTGCCAGATCATCAGCGTAGTCACTGTCCATGATAACTTTTTCATCTGCACCCTTTAGTTCCTTTTGCAGTACAGCACCATGACTGATTGCCTTGTGAACCTCGGCCAAAAAGATTCCAAAGTTCAGACAAAAATTAAATACAGGGGGGCCCTGGATATCACCCTGTCCAGTGCCCGAATTAACAGAGAACCAATCAGACATTTCACCATTAACCCTGACAGCACTCATGGTTCCGTTGAAGAATGCCTGAAAGATTCTAACATATTTCTCAGGAAGTCCATAGTGTCTCATGCTTGACCAAATAAACTCTCTTCTGATGGAATCAAACGCTGCCTTAAAATCAATGAAATTAACATAAAGTGGAATGTTAAACTCAATGCAGTTGTGAATAATGGTGCGGATGGAATAAATCTGATCAATACATGAGCGGTTCCGTCTGAACCCACACTGATTTTCCCTAAGAAGACACTCCATTCCAACATCCAGCCTCTTAAGAAGAACCATTTGAAGAACCTTAGAAGACGTTGCCCTAAGAGTTATACCCCTATTATTGCAGCAGTATGAGGTGTCTCCCTTCTTTCCGATAACCACTATAACACCTTTAAGCCAATCCTCAGGGATCACCTCTTCCTCCCATACCTTTTTAAACAGTAGCTCTAGTTAGCCAACAAGAGCACTTCCACCATACTTAAGTTGTTCATTAGTTATCTCATCGACCCCTGCACTTTTGCAGTTCTTCAGTTTCTTTAGAGCATAACTAATCTCATCTCTAGAAGGAGGTCCATCAGAACAAGAAAGGTAGTCAAAACTCGATTGTGAGGGCACACCATCGAGGTCATCAAGATTGGCATCCGATAGTGGAGGATTTAAGAGCTCAGTAAAGTGCTCCTTCCACCTTTCCTTCTGACTGTCCGGGTCTGTAATAAAATGACCATCCTTATCCCTAACTGACATACCCACTTTCTTCTTCTTTTTCCCAGAAATCTTCTTTATCTTATCCCAAACTTCCCTTTGCTGGCCTTTCTTAGAAGCCTCCTCTAGATCAGTCGCTATTTTAGTAGCCCAGTTGTTGTCGTCAATTTTACAACTTTTCTTAACTAATTTATTAAGTTTAGAGTAGGCTGATCTATTGACGTTTGAAGTGGGATCCCTCCGTTTGAACATTCCCCGTTGCTCTATCAAGTTCTTAGAGGTTTGCGAAAGGTGTTGTTCTTTAACCTTCCGGGGACGCTTTCCAAGCACTTCCATCGAGACATCAGTGACTGTCTGCTTGAAATTATCCCACATGTCCTCAAGGTTGACCTCATTAGCCAGACAATCAAAACGGTTCTGAAGAGCCACGTTGTACTCTTGAACCTTAGACGAGTTTCGCAAATGTTCGATAGCAGGCACATCGTGCCTTTTAGCAGTGATCTTAGCTACCGACTGCAGTTTGATTTGCAGCCGTCCACGAACAAGATAGTGATCTGAACCAATGTCAGCCCCACGACATACCTTAACATCGAGTAGCGAGTGTTGGAATCGTCCACTAATACAAATATGATCAATTTGATTCACAGTTAACCCGTTAGGAGACCGCCATGTACCCTTGTGGATGTCTCTATGCTGGAACAGAGTTCCACCAATAACAAGTTGATTGGCTGCACAGAAATCCATGAGCCTGGTCCCATTGTCGCTTGATGAACTATGGAGAGATTCTCCACCAATAACTCCCTCGAATCCATATCTGTTTGAAGTAACTTTTCCATTGAAGTCACCCAGTAGCAGTTTCAGATCATGTCGGGGCAGTTCACCAAACGTGTCTGATAAAACGTTGTAAAGACGATCTTTCTCTCCGTCATCAGCACCGTCAGTCGGAGCGTAGGCTACAACAACAGATATGTTGAGGTGTTTGCCGTGTAACCTAGCTGTTAAGACCCGCTCTGATGTAGGTACATAAGAGATCAGGGAGTTCCTGACCTTTTTGGAAAGACATAGGCCAACCCCTTGCCTTTTGATACCATCTCCCCTACCAGAATGAATAAGTAGACTACCATTGTCCAAAAGTGTACTTCCAGATCCTGGCATATGAGTTTCAGTAATACCCAAAATATCAAGACTGTAGTGATCAATGTTCTGACTGAGTTGATAAAGCTGTGAAGATGAGCTGACTAAAGATAAAACATTCCAGGTTCCAAAGTACATTGAGTGTTTGCTGTAGTTGATAGGATTGGACTTGCTGAAATCAGTGTCAACATGAGCGATCTGTTGACTAATTACTCTGTTGTTATGACGAGCAACCACTCTTCTCATCAGGCCACTGGGGTCCCTGAGGCTTTGCCCAGTTGCCGTCATCCTGGTCTCACCCGACCTTGCAGAGGTAGAAGCACACCGTCCTTGATTTGTGTGTAATGTTTCAGTAGCAAACTTTTAGAGAGGAGAAGTTGCCAGCATCTCGCACCCGGTTTTTTATCGACCTTTGCCTGTCTAGATCCATAGTGTTTTGTTGCACGTCATCTGTTTATACTGGAGTCACCCAGGACAGATTACAATGCTTAATAGTAGCACCTCGAAAAGGATGTGATTCTTCATCACGCACTATGGTCATTGAAATAGGAGAGGTTATTGGCTTCACTGCCTTCACGATCACTATTCCCTGAGATTATAAATAATCTCTTGCCACCACAAATTTCATAATACAGTAAAACCCCGATTTACCGCGCCCCTATTTACCGCAAAACCCCGATTTACCGCTGACATATCCTTCCCCAAATAGGGCTGAACATGCACAATATAAACAAACAAAACCCCGATTTACCGCGGATGTTTCCTTTCCCCGAACTCCGCGGTAAATCGGGGTTTTACTGTACCCGACGTGAAAACAAACACGTTCTTTTGATTTATTCACTCAATATTAATTCGAAACGTCCTCATAATCAATATGCGCATCTAATAGTAATATGCTACCCAAATTACTGGAGCTACCTTAAAATATGGCTGGTTACATAAAATGCACTCTGACCTGGGCAGGGTTCAGGGTTGCAACTCTTCGTCTCCTCATTTTCCCCCTCGCATTCTTTTCCTCCGTTTGCTGGACTGGGGTTTGTACAGGTCTTACTTCTGATTTGAGAACCTCCTCCACATTCAGCAGAACAGACCGACCATTCTCCAAAGTCACTCCATCCACCGTCAACTGCTAACTCATCAACTTTGCAAACGTAGTCACATTTCTTCAAATTCTTCTCCACCTTCACACACTTCTTCGTTTGCTTCTTCTTCATTTTGCCCTCTCCTGTAGCCAAACAGCCTTCCATTGTAGATTCGAAGCCGTTGGCAAGGCACTTATCAAACGTTTTAACATCTTTCGCTTTGCATTTTGCATCCACAACTGTCAAAATGAAAAAAGCAGCCGTGGCTAACACAAGAGTTTTCATTTTATCAAAGGTTTTAAAAGTTCAGGAAATTATAATAACATGAATTGTGAGCTTCACTCTACCGACTTACTCATGGAGCCGTGTGCCTTTGCAAGTCACAAATTGCATTACTATTAGTTTGCCAAAAAAGAACTCTCGGTCAGTCTAGAAACATGGCCACACGAAATCAGTGTGCTCCTTCACCTTCGTCCCTCACAAAACCAACTTGGATCAATTTACGTCACATTTTTACAAACTAGAGGTGGTCAACACGTTGATCTAAATTACTTTCTAAAACGTGTTCAGTCGCAGCTACTACCCGAGTTAAAGATATAGTTGGCGCTCTTAGTCTTAGTACATACACTAATAGAGTCGCAGCTACTACCTGAGTTAAAGATATAGTTGGCGCTCTTAGTCTTAGTACATACACTAATAGAGTTTCCTCCGACACAGCATCTGATAGACAATAACTATTATGTGTTATGTGCGACTATTATGTGTTATGTGCGACTATTATGTGTTATGTGCGACTATTATGTGTTATGTGCGACTATTATGTGTTATGTGCGACTATTATGTGTTATGTGCGACTATTATGTGTTATGTGCGACTATTATGGGCGACTGATAACCACAACTGTAACATTGGGCTGACAATAACTTTAACGGCAATAAAGAGGCCGGTGGCGGTGCTGTCACCCACCCATGTGTCTACGCGTACTGCCTGATGCACTTTTTTTCGAATAGTTGGATGAGCTAGAAAACGAATAATCTAAGGCAATACTTAATAAAATATTACTAACTAATACTATACAATTGATAATTCATTGAGAAGCATTGCCCGTACCCGTAGTAGGCAGAGAATATTGGCTGCTCCTTAAAAGGATTCAAAGAAAAGCCCCACAGTGTATCCAAATTATTCTTGTCATACGTTGTATGACCCGCCGCGCACGAGTGCGCGGCTCCCCCTGTATCGTCAGGACGATAAAGTCAGGACGATAAAGTCAGGACGATAAAGTTTCCACCTAGTGAAACGACCGTGGGTGTCACAACGTGACACAAAGGTTATGAGGAGGTGTTCTAGCAAATGTGTGGGCGAAATTGTGATTATGTCGCTTTATGTCGCGCGAGGTTTATTTCTCAGAATTGTGGGTATGTCGCTATTATTCGGTTCCATAAATGACGAAAAGTTACTTGCGTGCGCGTATTTTTATATAGTTTTATAGTGTTACAAATTGTAGACCTAAGATGGCAAGTACGTACGGTACGTACCTTTAAATTAGCTGTACGGTACGTACTTAATAAAGTAGGTTGAAAGGTACAAATCCAGTTGATAGCAATGGAAACAAAAACTAGACGGTACGTGCACAGATTAATCCAGAAGTAGAAGAATTGGAACCTTCGCGCGAAATTCTCAAAATTTTTTCTGCTTAAACAGTTGGCCCAAATAGTATTCATTCAGTGTTTTAAGTTCTTCGTCAATTTGTGAGACCAATTTTAGAGATTACAAGTATATTATGGACAAGCGTAGATTAAGGTTGCGACCTGAGCTAGCTGAAATGTGAAAAGCTGGTGTTCGTATACTGCAACAAAAGGATGAAGCTTTGAGTTTAACGATAATTACAAGTAGTAGTAGTGTAGTACCGGTTAAGAGCGATCAGGTACACAAATTTTCCTCTTAAATCTTTTATTGTTTTAACCACTGTGTTTATTTTCGACTTCTATTTCAAAAATTATGATGATAATACTAATCAAAAATTGCAAGTAATTCACTGAAGTTGATTCTAAAAATTTGAAAAAAAATTGTACCTTACACTTACAGTGCCTGTACGGTACGTACCTTTAAAAGTAGCTGTACCGTACGTACTTAAAGCCCTGTACCGTACGTACTTGCCATCTAAGTTGTAGACTTGCTGAGCCTCCCGTAGGACGGCGGCTAAGGCCGCTAGAGTGAACTAGCACATCCCGGTTCGAGCCTCGTCAGAGGTCTTTTTTTGGCATTTATTGATTACTTTACTACAATTATCAGCAGAGAACCTTAGTAATACACTTTATCAAATAAATTATACTGTTCGGACTTCAGCTAGAGAAGACTTCAGCTATGGAACATGTCAAATGGTAAACAGAGTTATCTGTTAATGTTTTTTTTGTTTATGGTTAGAATTTAGAATGGAATCAATGTGATGAGGATCCAGAGTTAATTACCTGCTAGGATTAATAAGTCAGTTCTACAGTTGAAGAGGTTATTTTTTCAAACTTTAAATGAAGAAATTAGCTCGGAACTTCATTCCTAGATTCATCACTTTCAGTTAGTAACTACGGTGTACCATGACCAGTTCACAGTTAAAGCATGAGCGGATCAATTCAAAACATTCACATCCCACATTCTTAAATCTACATCCTTCACCAAAACCAGTTTGACTACTTAACTTTTCATTACTAATTGCAATATGGGAGGCGAGAGCCTGTAGCCAGGAAGTAGGAACAGTACCTTAAGATTTCGACCGTAACCGGACCATTTTTACCGTTACCGGACCATATCGTCTTCATCTTGTGGCATGGTTCCCAAGCCTGATAGTAATACATATGCACTATGGCAGTATCTAGTATATCCTGAGCGGTGGAGATCTATCATTGTATTGGTGAAACTTCTCTCAATAAAGCACTGTTCGTTACCTGTTTATTTCCAATCAATATCATGTGTGAAAATTCCAGCCTATATCTATTTTTCAGGAACCATAAACAATAGTTAATATACAAACATGTGCTCCTTCATAAATAGTATCATTATCGTGATCAAACCCCTTATTTATGGGCCTGCCAGTCTCTTCTGAAGCACGAATGAACTTAATTTCTAGTTCTACTGTCCGAGAAAAGTTCAGAATTTTTTGAATTTTGTAAATCGGTGGTCCGGAAGCGGAGTTATGGTTCAATGAAAATTGTTAGTTTAACGCTGTTTGTATTGTCATTATCAGAAGTGACGAAAACATATGTCACCCCACTGTACAATACAAGGCCTTCTCCGGGTAGTCTTCTCCTGACAGTATTATTTATGTAAACTCGCGCACGCACCTACCTTTTTGCAATATTTAGGTTCAAATTTGTGCGCATAACCATAGTTTTGAAAAGCGACATACCCACATTTTGAGAAGAAAACATCTACTGAAGGTTATTATGTCCGGCGGAATGACAGGCTGAGCGCCGTCCAGTAAATTTATATATCGCGATGCACTACTGGGCCGCGCCGTGCATCAAATAATTGATGTACCACATGACAAGATTACAATAACAAGTTAAATGACAAGTATGGCACGTAAAATTGTATAAAAACACGAATACAATTTTTAACCCATCCGTACGTATTACTTTGTTGTTTGTAATAATTCTATTTATATTATAATATATGATCTCAACATTTCCTTTTTGTATCAATATTTACTCTAACCATAGCCCTCTCGCTTGTAGTACTAGTAGCACGCGAGTAGTGAGTAGGCTATCTACTTGTGAAACAAGCGCGTCACACAGTACGCGTAGACACATGGCTATGTGAATATCAATATCAAAATCATTAATTGTTAATACAAATGATCAAACTTGACATCAAAATTCCATGATTGATAAATTCACAAAATTGAGACACATTATTAATTATTTACAGACTATAAAATTTAAAAAAACTCCACCCAACGATTACCAATCATGTGGCTGTACATGCAATATTCTTGTAGTCGTTTATTGCCAGACAGTTGCAGTCCCAAAATGATAAAAGAACTTAATTTAAGAACTTTATGAATTTAACTGGAATACAACAACGCGGTGAATGAGAATCTGAATGTCATTTACATTTTACAGTTTCTTCAATATTTGAAGTTCTCGTCTTGTAGAGCTAATATCTGGTTGTTGAGAGTTCTTTTCTCGTTCTTCAGTTCAAATATGGACTCTTCCATCTGTTTAAGACGCCCAATTAGACACTGAAGTGAAATAGAATTCTTCGCCAACTGCAGCTTCAGAATATCACAGTTTTCACAGTTCTGTAAAATAGAGCAATTAATAATTATAAGAAAATAATTTGGAATAATACTTTACCCCCTCGTGACCTAATGTAATAAATACATTGTGTTTCCATGACATAGTTACCTCATATGGTAGTAATACATCAATTATATCGTTATTATGTTAAAACAACGGCATTATATCTAAATTTACAATGAGAATATTAACAAAGGAGCATATTCTCCGGTTAAATAAGCTTATTGCTTGTTAATCACTCTAACGAGCACCATGTGTAGTAAAGCCGGGTAGTGTATCGTGATAGAACATGCGGTAACGCTTCTCTAAATTACAAGTCTAAAATAATAGCAAACTATCCTTCCCCGGATGTAAATATAAGACTGTTCTAGAACAAACCCTTTTAGATTTAGTGCAGGACATCTCGTGGTCCACAACTTCGTGGGCAGCTAGGCAATACTCGGACGTGTACTCGTCTGATACGATACCCATTCTGATACGGAACTCCAGATCCTTAAGATTTCACAGCGTTATGGCTTATCATAAAGTCATAACAATCTCATGTCACCTCAAAAAACCACATTTTTTTGTGTTTTTAAAGGATGATTAATGCTGAAATACTAATGAACTCAGTCACTAGTTTTCTCTTCAGTAAAGAGTAAATATCTCGCTCTGGTTAAGGTGACCTTGTTAACATACCGAGATAGTAGCTGACAGTTCCTCAATAGCTCTCCTGTCTAACTCGTGTGTTCTCACCAGGTCCTCGTTTAGCAGCTTTATATCAGACAGCTGTAAAACAACTTTACAATAACAAGCATATCAACACCTACAAGTCAAGAATCAAAAAAAACTAAGACGTTGCTGCTGTACTTACATTTTATAATTCAAAATCAAATATCACAACAAGACCCTTTTGCACGTATATATTAGACTAAAATTGAACTTTAAATTTTTACATATTCTTCAAACAACCACGACGGTTAATAAGCGGATAATTAGCGGTTAATTGGCTAACGTTTTTGTTGGTGTGAGAGACTTTAGTTTTAAGAGTGTGATTCTCCTTTCTAAAGAAGGAGGTGGATCCTTTGAGCATAAAGTCGGTACTGCCTCCAATCCTCTTAACAAAACTGTTTAGACCATCCAGCTTCTTATGTATAATAGCATTAGTTTTCTTGCTCTCATTCAGTTCCAGTCTAACATCGCTTAGTTGCTGGGATAATGACAATGTTAATTCACCTGATAAACAGAGGGAGGGAGGGAGGGAGGGAGGGAGGGAGGGAGGGAGGGAGGGAGTGAGGGAGGGAGGGAGGGAGGGAGGGAGGGAGGGAGGGAGGGAGGGAGGGAGGGAGGGAGGGAGGGAGGGAGGGAGGGAGGGAGGGAGGGAGGGAGGGAGGGAGGGAGGGAGGGAGGGAGGGAGGGAGGGAGGGAGGGAGGGAGGGAGGGAGGGAGGGAGGGAGGGAGGGAGGGAGGGAGGGAGGGAGGGAGGGAGGGAGGGAGGGAGGGAGGGAGGGAGGGAGGGAGGGAGGGAGGGAGGGAGGGAGGGAGGGAGGGAGGGAGGGAGGGAGGGAGGGAGGGAGTAGTAGTAATTACTCACCTCCTTCAAAATAGCATTTTCTTTAGTTGTCTCTGCTACTGACATTTTGAGTTGTCTCTCTGAACTACGAGCAGAGTTCCGAGCACCCTCTTCCTCTTCTTTCTTCTTTAACTAGACGTTGGAAGAAGTGAGTTAGTGTTCAGTTACTTCTACACTTATAACCAAGACACTGTTTACTTTCAGTCGTCATGGCATCTTGCTATTCAAGTCTAACTTTAACAAAGATCAGATTAAAGATGTGACATTAATTTCGAATAACGGAGTAAAAAAGGCCCACAATAAAACGTGTTGACTGATTCAGGACGTAACTGAATATTAAAGTACTACGAGTCCTATATAAACACAATATTGAGAACAAGCTGACGACGAAATGACACTAAACATCTAGAGTGACTCATTACGTTTATTGCGGGCCAATAAAAAGTAGACAAGAAGGAGCGATGTGACGACACACTGTCAATAAAACTATTAGTAGACAATTAATAGCCGATCGAGTGGCCGGCACAGCACAATTAAGCGAATATCAAGCAGATAGCAAGTGTGAGTTACTGAGTACACTGCAGATGATGGTTTATATTTCTCAGTAGTTGTAATCAGCAAGCACACTCTCCCTCCAGCCACCGCTCCTTCATAAATCCAGCCACCATGACTATGAAATTTAACAGCTGCGTAGTATAAGCTGTAATGAATATTACAGAGAGAGAGAGAGAGAGAGAATATTACTTATACTGCATGAAAGTTCAGGAACTGCGGTGAGGAAATCGATCGTAAAAACAATTGATCGCACAAAAACAGCGCATATTGTTTAAAGTATGTTAAGACTGTAAAATGTTTAATCCACAACAATTCACAAATTCTTTGATGACATGTTCAATCCCAAGCCTGCACATGCGAAAGAAGATAACAGTGCATCACAATAGCCTATAGTACTGTCCTAGATAGGTCACGTGTTTAAAGCAAGCACAAGTTTTACAATTTCATACCATTCACATGGTCTCCGGCTCTCCAAGTTAATAAATATTCAATATTCATACTATGGTCTCCAATTCAATGAATGTTCATACCATAGTCTCCAAGACGATCGATGCCATCTTCTTTTCCATGATGATCTGACCTGGGGATAAATGTTATTGTTTAGTTATATTATTATATTTAAGTTGTGTAACTCACTTAAAACAATCAAGATCTCATGTTAACTATCCACTGTCCGTTGTTCAACAGTTTTAAGTCGAGCATTTTCATTTCAGTACTCAAAATTATTTCGACCTTTACAAAACGGAAACAATTTATCTTAGAACTGTCTTTTCGGTGATTCTTTCAAGAAAATTTCTTATTTTTTCTGAATAGACTCATTGATGACAATGTTCCTAATAAAGGTAAAATTTCAGTACTAAAATTAATTAGAAATACGAAAATAATCTATCCCGCCTAGCATTAACCACTTATCATTGTTCTCAATGGGATTGAAAAGGCCAAACTTAGGTTCAGATATTTGCAGGCCTCGAGGAAAATCATAAGAATAATATCAGATACCGTGAGCTCGCAATATTAAACTTTCACCACATTAACACATGATTACACAGAACTAGCTGCTAAAGCAATACAGCATGAGTTCAGAAGAAATAGTCCGTGTAAAACGTGAGTTAACAGGAAAATAAATTGGCTGCTCCCGACAAACGATCAAACAGACTCGGTCAAACAGAACCGGTCAAACAGAACCGGTCATGCTTGAGTCCGGCATTATTAATTGCTGCATGCTCCTCTAACTCTCTAAAAATACATTAAGTCAAATTCTTAATTGCCATTCTATTACAATTCACATGAACTAGTTTGTGTTCCATTGTGATCCAGCTCCATGCACTCGATGTACTTGATTTACAGGTCGGCGGATTGGAGGAGTTGGACTTCACATGAGTCAATGTTTTTTAAGTGTGCACGTTAAGGTTGGATGCAGTGTTTTAATTACATTCTTAGTTAACGTTTGGACGGTAATAATATCTTCACTCTTCAGTTCTACCCAACACGGATATTATCTCAGCTTTATTACAGAAGTAATAAGTACTGCAGGGAAGCTGCAGCCGAGTAAACTTCATACATTTGCAGATTAACTGGCTAATAGTTGTATAACACGGTACAGAGCAACACCACTCAAGACCAGATGTCCGGGTTATACTACTCCGATCCAGTGACAAAAGGATTTTGCGATTATTTTGGCCAAAAATCGCGATACCGCGATTTTTACAGACTACAAATTAAACTATACATAAAATTTGTCGCAAATAATGGGAAAAATCGCGATTCCATACATGCCGCGATTTCCTTTTGACAAAACAAAAGTTTTGTCCCTGGTCCGGTCAGGTAACATTTCCGGTTAACATTGCGGTAGAAGTGAGGAACTACACCTTGTAGGTAGTGGTACTGAACTGAGTGACACGTGACTGGTCTGTGGTTGTTATGGTAACGGTCAACACATAAAACTCACTGACGGAGTAACGGTAAGATACATGCATGTTTCTTGAGGAAACGTCAAAATAAACATTACTTCTAACCCGTCTAACACATAGTTGAACCTTCAGTTGATGTTATTTAGATGACATTGTGCAATAACTTACACTTTTCGCTAATGATTGCCTTTTCCTGGTTGCCAAAAAATAGTTTAAGATGCAAACATTTCTTGATTAATTTCGGTGTTACAATTACAGTGCCCCGGAATTTGCTAGTTTTGTTGAAAGTTTAGAATTGGCCGGCCCTAAATTAGATTAGTTGTACACGCGGAAGAGCAGATAGGATAGCACTGGTCACGTGGTGTGCCCAGTAGTAAGCCACATTAGGTTTACTCCTGCAGTTCTGCACTGTTAAATTATCTCTGTTACTACAGCGTGTGAGAATGTGGCCCCTGCAGCAGAGAAAGATGTTTCAACTCGTCGCAATCCTGCTCGGGTGTTTGGTTTATTCTGGTTCCTCTGCTGCCGTCGCTAGTGCAACAGGTTTGTTTTAGTTTCTCTGCTAGTGTCGCTAGTGCAACAGGTTTGTTCTAGTTTCTTTGCTAGTGTCGCTAGTGCAACAGGTTTGTTCTAGTTTCTTTGCTAGTGTCGCTAGTGCAACAGCTTTGTTCTAGTTTCTCTGCTAGTGTCGCTAGTGAATCAGGTTTGTTCTAGTTTCTCTGTTAGTGTCGCTAGTGAATCAGGTTTGTTCTAATGGCTGATTTGGTTTCCGGTGGTCGAAGGTATCTAATAAAACATGTAATAATTTCAACAAACCTAAAAGACGTCTTTAAAGCGAAAATATAATCGAGTTGGCAGAGCCATCAAATTCAATGTAAATAGTAATACACGCAAACTGAACAGAAGTACATTTTAAGTAAGTCCTCTGCTCTGTATTTGGTGTTTTACATACACTTGACGTTAAAACATGCAGTGCATTTCAAAATTAGACTGCTTCTTAACGGGCAACATACAGACTAAACTCTAAAGGAATAAAAACAAAATCAGAAGAATGAGAACAAAATCAGAAGAATAAAAAATAATATCAGAAAATCTACTCACCAGATTGACCACGGTGCTGCTGAACTCGAAAACTTTCGTTCGCGTTAGCCATGTGCTACTTTATCTCAGAACTACACTCGTCCCTTATATCTATCCCACTAGTATCTAGATAACAGAGAAACTTGGTACTTGTGAGGCAAAGCCGAGACGTTAAAAGGTCACGTGAATGTGGTAAAATTGAATTGATATCAAATGCATGTTACGAATTATCAGAGCGGAAACATGACATGACCACCACCGTACCACAACCATTGATCAAATGCTTAGTTTCTGCATGAGGATCCTTTCAATAACTTTAAATATGTTCAGAATTAGAGATGATACTAAATAACGCGAATGAATCAATGAATGATAAATCATACTGGATGTGAAAAATAACATTATAATGATAAGACAGTATCACACAACCCCTCTAGAGACAAAGATAGACGTGGTTAATATCACACAACCCCTCTAGAGATAAAGATAGACGTGGTTAATATCACACAACCCCTCTAGAGATAAAGATAGACGTGGTTAATATCACACAACCCTTCTAGAGATAAAGAGAAACGTGGTTAATATCACACAACCCCTCTAGAGATAAAGATAGACGTGGTTAATATCACACAACCCTTCTAGAGATAAAGAAAAACGTGGTTAATATCACACAACCCCTCTAGAGATAAAAAGAAACGTGGTTAATATCCCACAACCCCTCTAGAGATAAAAAGAAACGTGGTTGATATCACACAACCCCTCTAGAGATAAAGATAGACGTGGTTAATATCACACAACCCTTCTAGAGATAAAGAGAAACGTGGTTAATATCACACAACCCCTCTAGAGATAAAAAGAAACGTGGTTAATATCCCACAACCCCTCTAGAGATAAAAAGAAACGTGGTTAATATCACACAACCCCTCTAGAGATAAAGATAGACGTGGTTAATATCACACAACCCTTCTAGAGATAAAGAGAAACGTGGTTAATATCACACAACCCCTCTAGAGATAAAAAGAAACGTGGTTAATATCCCACAACCCCTCTAGAGATAAAAAGAAACGTGGTTGATATCACACAACCTCTCTAGAAATAAAGATAGACGTGGTTAATATCACACAACCCCTCTAGAGATAAAGATAGACGTGGTTAATATCACACACCCCCTCTAGAGATGAAGATAGACGTGGTTAATATCACACAACCCCTCTAGAGATAAAGATAGACGTGGTTAATATCACACAACCCCTCTAGAGATAAAGATAGACGTGGTTAATATCACACAACCCATCTAGAGATAAAGATATACGTGGTTAATATCACACAACCCCTCTAGAGATAAAGATAGACGTGGTTAATATCACACAACCCCTCTAGAGATAAAGATAGACGTGGTTAATATCACACAACCCCTCTAGAGATAAAGATAGACGTGGTTAATATCACACAACCCCTCTAGAAATAAAGATAGACGTGGTTAATATCACACGACCCCTCTAGAGATAAAGATAGACGTGGTTAATATCACACAACCCCTCTAGAGATAAAGATATACGTGGTTATATCACACAAGTCACAACCCCTCTAGAGATAAAGATAGACGTGGTTAATATCACACGACCCCTCTAGAGATAAAGATAGACGTGGTTAATATCACACAACCCCTCTAGAGATAAAGATAGACATGGTTAATATCACACAACCCCTCTAGAGATAAAGATATACGTGGTTAATATCACACAACCCCTCTAGAGATAAAGATAGACGTGGCTGAAGCGTGTACTGATAAGGAGGACGGCTGTGCAGGGTGGGCTAGTGATGACTACTGTCAAACTCAGCGTGATCTCATGTCCTACTACTGTCCGTCTACCTGTGGCTTCTGCAACACTGTACAAGAGGTTACTACTAAATACTAATACTTAATTGTTGGTTGCTTAGTAATTAGGTTACTAGGTAACCGTATTTTTACCAGGGATCATTATTATTATATACCATCATTATCTTGACAAGCTTTAATCTTCTCACATTGTTTGATGTACAAGTCATAGGCCCCTCCGAGAAAAGATGAAGAATTGACAATATGTAATCTCAGGCGACAGATATAATGACAGAGATAGTGGAAAGTATGGTGGAAGCTACTGATCCCTCAACTAACAGGGGGTCATACGTGGACACCAGGTATTATAATATAGACTACTGACTACTGACTACTGACTACTGACTACTGACTACTGACTACTGACTACTGACTACTGACTACTGACTACTGACTACTGACTACTGACTACTGACTACTGACTACTGACTACTGACTACTGACTACTGACTACTGACTACTGACTACATATTATTATGCTCTGTAATCACTCACCAAACTCTACTACATATTATGCTCTGTAATCACTCACCAAACTCTACTACATATTATGCTCTGTAATCACTCACCAAACTCTACTACATATTATGCTCTGTAATCACTCACCAAACTCTACTACATATTATGCTCTGTAATCACTCACCAAACTCAACACACTAAACACAGCCCACCTGAAACTGGTGTTATCATAATATGCAATCAGTTAATACCTAGTATAGCTATTAGCTGCTCCCTGTAAGCCGGGATTTGCTAACAGTCGGAACTATATATATATATACTAGCGGTTATTTAGGTTTTATTCTGAGTGGTCAGCAAAATAATCCATGCCTACACAAAAAGAGTGTTGTAGCCTTTACATTATGAGAATAATGTCTCTAAGAGTAAGAACATTGAAATTTGGAGAACGTTAAATTATTGTAGGCTGCTTCAAAAATCAGATCAAAATTATTAAATCGTTCGATGTGCCAAAAACCTTGAAATTGTCAAATTTGAAAGCTTAATCTAAATATTTGCAGTGATGAAAAAAACTACGATTACAATTCTGATAACGATAACGGTAGCAACGACTACGAAGCTAACTACGAAGCTAACTACGAAGCTAACTACGACTCCGACTATGACTCAGGCTACGAGGTGAAGTCAGACACAGTAACTCCAGCAATAACTAACCAATGTGCAGGGGAGATAAGGAACGGGGAGTTGAAGGACATGACACCCAGCAGTTACGGTTCTGTGGAGTGCACGGAGGGCTTCACTAGAACTGGACCTTATTACATCTACTGTAACGAACAAGGTTAGTGAGGGAGATTTCAGATTTGACAAGTTCCTTGAGGAGTAGGTAGATTTAGGCATAATCTAGTGGCTGGATTTAGGACATATAACCCTTTTCTCGTATAATAACAGGAGACCACTAACCAGAACAACCCGGGCAGGTATAATAACAGGAGACCACTAACCAGAACAACCCGGGCAGGTATAATAACAGGAGACCACTAACCAGAACAACCCGGGCAGGTATAATAACAGGAGACCACTAACCAGAACAACCCGGTCAGGTATAATAACGGGAGACCACTAACCAGAACAACCCGGTCAGGTATAATAACAGGAGACCACTAACCAGAACAACCCGGGCAGGTATAATAACAGGAGACCACTAACCAGAACAACCCGGGCAGGTATAATAACAGGAGACCACTAACCAGAACAACCCGGGCAGGTATAATAACAGGAGACCACTAACCAGAACAACCCGGGCAGGTATAATAACAGGAGACCACTAACCAGAACAACCCGGGCAGGTATAATAACAGGAGACCACTAACCAGAACAACCCGGTCAGGTATAATAACGGGAGACCACTAACCAGAACAACCCGGGCAGGTATAATAACGGGAGACCACTAACCAGAACAACCCGGTCAGGTATAATAACAGGAGACCACTAACCAGAACAACCCGGTCAGGTATAATAACGGGAGACCACTAACCAGAACAACCCGGTCAGGTATAATAACAGGAGACCACTAACCAGAACAACCCGGGCAGGTATAATAACAGGAGACCACTAACCAGAACAACCCGGGCAGGTATAATAACAGGAGACCACTAACCAGAACAACCCGGTCAGGTATAATAACATGAGACCACTAACCAGAACAACCCGGGCAGGTATAATAACGGGAGACCACTAACCAGAACAACCCGGTCAGGTATAATAACAGGAGACCACTAACCAGAACAACCCGGGCAGGTATAATAACAGGAGACCACTAACCAGAACAACCCGGGCAGGTATAATAACAGGAGACCACTAACCAGAACAACCCGGTCAGGTATAATAACAGGAGACCACTAACCAGAACAACCCGGTCAGGTATAATAACAGGAGACCACTAACCAGAACAACCCGGTCAGGTATAATAACAGGAGACCACTAACCAGAACAACCCGGTCAGGTATAATAACAGGAGACCACTAACCAGAACAACCCGGGCAGGTATAATAACAGGAGACCACTAACCAGAACAACCCGGGCAGGTATAATAACAGGAGACCACTAACCAGAACAACCCGGCAGGTATAATAACAGGAGACCACTAACCAGAACAACCCGGTCAGGTATAATAACAGGAGACCACTAACCAGAACAACCCGGGCAGGTATAATAACAGGAGACCACTAACCAGAACAACCCGGGCAGGTATAATAACGGGAGACCACTAACCAGAACAACCCGGGCAGGTATAATAACAGGAGACCACTAACCAGAACAACCCGGGCAGGTATAATAACAGGAGACCACTAACCAGAACAACCCGGGCAGGTATAATAACAGGAGACCACTAACCAGAACAACCCGGTCAGGTATAATAACGGGAGACCACTAACCAGAACAACCCGGGCAGGTATAATAACAGGAGACCACTAACCAGAATAACCCGGGCAGGTATAATAACAGGAGACCACTAACCAGAACAACCCGGTCAGGTATAATAACAGGAGACCACTAACCAGAACAACCCGGACAGGTATAATAACAGGAGACCACTAACCAGAACAACCCGGTCAGGTATAATAACAGGAGACCACTAACCAGAACAACCCGGGCAGGTATAATAACAGGAGACCACTAACCAGAACAACCCGGTCAGGTATAATAACAGGAGACCACTAACCAGAACAACCCGGTCAGGTATAATAACAGGAGACCACTAACCAGAACAACCCGGGCAGGTATAATAACAGGAGACCACTAACCAGAACAACCCGGTCAGGTATAATAACAGGAGACCACTAACCAGAACAACCCGGACAGGTATAATAACGGGAGACCACTAACCAGAACAACCCGGTCAGGTATAATAACAGGAGACCACTAACCAGAACAACCCGGTCAGGTATAATAACAGGAGACCACTAACCAGAACAACCCGGGCAGGTATAATAACAGGAGACCACTAACCAGAACAACCCGGTCAGGTATAATAACGGGAGACTAGACTATTAACCAGAACAACCCGGGCAGGTATAATAACAGGAGACCACTAACCAGAATAACCCGGTCAGGTATAATAACAGGAGACCACTAACCAGAACAACCCGGTCAGGTATAATAACAGGAGACCACTAACCAGAACAACCCGGGCAGGTATAATAACAGGAGACCACTAACCAGAACAACCCGGGCAGGTATAATAACAGGAGACCACTAACCAGAACAACCCGGTCAGGTATAATAACAGGAGACCACTAACCAGAACAACCCGGGCAGGTATAATAACAGGAGACCACTAACCAGAACAACCCGGGCAGGTATAATAACAGGAGACCACTAACCAGAATAACCCGGTCAGGTATAATAACAGGAGACCACTAACCAGAACAACCCGGGCAGGTATAATAACAGGAGACCACTAACCAGAACAACCCGGTCAGGTATAATAACAGGAGACCACTAACCAGAACAACCCGGTCAGGTATAATAACGGGAGACCACTAACCAGAACAACCCGGTCAGGTATAATAACAGGAGACCACTAACCAGAACAACCCGGGCAGGTATAATAACAGGAGACCACTAACCAGAACAACCCGGGCAGGTATAATAACAGGAGACCACTAACCAGAATAACCCGGTCAGGTATAATAACAGGAGACCACTAACCAGAACAACCCGGTCAGGTATAATAACAGGAGATCACTAACGAGAACAACCCGGGCAGGTATAATAACAGGAGACCACTAACCAGAACAACCCGGTCAGGTATAATAACAGGAGACCACTAACCAGAACAACCCGGTCAGGTATAATAACAGGAGACCACTAACCAGAACAACCCGGGCAGGTATAATAACAGGAGACCACTAACCAGAACAACCCGGGCAGGTATAATAACAGGAGACCACTAACCAGAACAACCCGGGCAGGTATAATAACAGGAGACCACTAACCAGAACAACCCGGGCAGGTATAATAACGGGAGACCACTAACCAGAACAACCCGGTCAGGTATAATAACGGGAGACCTGCCTACTTGTGAGAGGAAATGTAGCGATATAAAGATAGAGGGAGGAAACATAGAACCTCCCGAGAATGAGAAGCAAGGATGGTTATATGTTTCGGTGAGTTACTGACACTGTGAGATATACGTGATGGTTATGTAGCGATGCTAGTACAGCTAGTAGATACGTGCTGAGCTGCGGTGATGACGGTGATTCTAATTTTCTGTGCTTTCTATTGCCGTTAAAAGCTGTGGTCACAGTGACCGGGTACTGATAACTAACGTCAATATTTTGTGTAGGAATTAGGTCTCATTATTCACATAATTAGACGGTTATGTGACCAAATCTCTAACACAACGTATTGATCAGCTCGGTAACGCTTTGATCTTCTCCAGCTCAAATTAAATCGCTCAATTGTTGATAACCGTTTAACGTTAGCTATCTCCCACAATCCACACTGTGTTTTAACTGGACCGCCGTTCTTAACCACCAAATATTTCTCATTGATGTGGTGTTCGTATTTTGCTTATTTCAACTGCCATTCATTGTCAAGAGTAGAAGTTGGGTAACTTTTCGGTTAAGTAACCTTAATCCACCACGAGTCACGACTGCAGTCAAATGGTTATACTTTCAGGAGTTTCCTAGGACAAAATATATAGTTTAACTTAACCACAACTGCAGATCACTAATATATTTGACTAAATTATATAAAACTTGGTTGTGAAGAAGAGAATGTATTTCAGTGTTATAACCAGTGTAACAAAATGATGGAACAGTAAGAAATGTAACAACTAGAGTAATTGAGTGATTAGAGTTTGGAAACTGAAGTAATTAAGTGATTAGAGTTTGGAAACTGAAGTAATTAAGTGATTAGAGTGTAACAACTAGAGAAATGTTCAGTGATTAGAGTGTAACAACTAGAGAAATGTTAAGTGATTAGAGTGTAACAACTAGAGAAATGTTACGTGATTAGAGTGTAACAACTAGAGAAATGTTAAGTGATTAGAGTGTAACAACTAGAGATATGTAAAGTGATTAGAGTGTAACAACTAGAGAAATGTTATGTGATTAGAGTGTAACAACTAGAGAAATGTTATGTGATTAGAGTGTAACAACTAGAGAAATGTTAAGTGATTAGAGTGTAACAACTAGAGATATGTTAAGTGATTAGAGTGTAACAACTAGAGAAATGTTATGTGATTAGAGTGTAACAACTAGAGATATGTTAAGTGATTAGAGTGTAACAACTAGAGAAATGTTATGTGATTAGAGTGTAACAACTAGAGAAATGTTAAGTGATTAGAGTGTAACAACTAGAGATATGTTAAGTGATTAGAGTGTAACAACTAGAGAAATGTTATGTGATTAGAGTGTAACAACTAGAGAAATGTTAAGTGATTAGAGTGTAACAACTAGAGAAATGTTAAGTGATTAGAGTGTAACAACTAGAGAAATGTTATGTGATTAGAGTGTAACAACTAGAGAAATGTTAAGTGATTAGAGTGTAACAACTAGAGATATGTAAAGTGATTAGAGTGTAACAACTAGAGAAATGTTATGTGATTAGAGTGTAACAACTAGAGAAATGTTAAGTGATTAGAGTGTAACACCCCTACTCCGCAGTGTAACGAAGGTAAAAGCCTGGAAGGTAACACCCCTACTCCGCAGTGTAACGAAGGTAAAAGCCTGGAAGGTAAAGCGTGTAACACCCCTACTCCGCAGTGTAAGGAAGGTAAAAGCCTGAGTGTAACACCCCTACTCCGCAGTGTAACGAAGGTAAAAGCCTGGAAGGTAAAGCGTGGAACTGGTGTGACAGAGGTGTGGTGGATGTGATTCCCAAATGTGTGGGAGGAGAAACTACCAGCGAGGAGCAGATCATCTCCCCAGACAACACTGCCTCTGAGGTAGACTACGATACAAACTACAAGGAGGATGAGGAGGAGTACACTGAGAAGAAGGAGGAGGAGGTAGGGGGAGCGTACGGAGGCTGTCCTCTGGAAGAGGTGGAGAATGGAATGTGGACTGACCCGTACCAGAGCAGTACTTACTGGATACTAGAGTGTAACACTGGGTAAGTACCAGAGCAGTACTTACTGGATACTAGAGTGTAACACTGGGTAAGTACCAGAGCAGCACTTACTGGATACTAGAGTGTAACACTGGGTAAGTACCAGAGCAGCACTTACTGGATACTAGAATGTAACACTGGGTAAGTACCAGAGCAGGACTTACTGGATACTAGAGTGTAACACTGGGTAGGTACCAGAGCAGTACTTACTGGATACTAGAGTGTAACACTGGGTAAGTACCAGAGCAGTACTTACTGGATACTAGAGTGTAACACTGGGTAAGTACCAGAGCAGTACTTACTGGATACTAGAGTGTAACACTGGGTAAGTACCAGAGCAGTACTTACTGGATACTAGAGTGTAACACTGGGTAGGTACCAGAGCAGTACTTACTGGATACTAGAGTGTAACACTGGGTAAGTACCAGAGCAGTACTTACTGGATACTAGAGTGTAACACTGGGTAGGTACCAGAGCAGCACTTACTGGATACTAGAGTGTAACACTGGGTAAGTACCAGAGCAGTACTTACTGGATACTAGAGTGTAACACTGGGTAAGTACCAGAGCAGTACTTACTGGATACTAGAGTGTAACACTGGGTAAGTACCAGAGCAGCACTTACTGGATACTAGAGTGTAACACTGGGTAAGTACCAGAGCAGTACTTACTGGATACTAGAGTGTAACACTGGGTAGGTACCAGAGCAGTACTTACTGGATACTAGAGTGTAACACTGGGTAAGTACCAGAGCAGTACTTACTGGATACTAGAGTGTAACACTGGGTAAGTACCAGAGCAGTACTTACTGGATACTAGAGTGTAACACTGGGTAAGTACCAGAGCAGTACTTACTGGATACTAGAGTGTAACACTGGGTAAGTACCAGAGCAGTACTTACTGGATACTAGAGTGTAACACTGGGTAAGTACCAGAGCAGTACTTACTGGATACTAGAGTGTAACACTGGGTAAGTATCAGAGCAGTACTTACTGGATACTAGAGTGTAACACTGGGTAAGTACCAGAGCAGTACTTACTGGATACTAGAGTGTAAAACTGGGTAAGTACCAGAGCAGCACTTACTGGATACTAGAGTGTAACACTGGGTAAGTACCAGAGCAGCACTTACTGGATACTAGAGTGTAACACTGGGTAAGTACCAGAGCAGTACTTACTGGATACTAGAGTGTAACACTGGGTAAGTACCAGAGCAGTACTTACTGGATACTAAAGTGTAACACTGGGTAAGTACCAGAGCAGTACTTACTGGATACTAGAGTGTAACACTGGGTAAGTACCAGAGCAGCACTTACTGGATACTAGAGTGTAACACTGGGTAGGTACCAGAGCAGTACTTACTGGATACTAGAGTGTAACACTGGGTAAGTACCAGAGCAGTACTTACTGGATACTAGAGTGTAACACTGGGTAAGTACCAGAGCAGCACTTACTGGATATTAGAGTGTAACACTGGGTAAGTACCAGAGCAGCACTTACTGGATACTAGAGTGTAACACTGGGTAAGTACCAGAGCAGCACTTACTGGATACTAGAGTGTAACACTGGGTAGGTACCAGAGCAGCACTTACTGGATACTAGAGTGTAACACTGGGTAGGTACCAGAGCAGGACTTACTGGATACTAGAGTGTAACACTGGGTAGGTACCAGAGCAGTACTTACTGGATACTAGAGTGTAACACTGGGTAGGTACCAGAGCAGTACTTACTGGATACTAGAGTGTAACACTGGGTAAGTATCAGAGCAGCACTTACTGGATACTAGAGTGTAACACTGGGTAAGTACCAGAGCAGCACTTACTGGATACTAGAGTGTAACACTGGGTAAGTACCAGAGCAGTACTTACTGGATACTAGAGTGTAACACTGGGTAAGTACCAGAGCAGTACTTACTGGATACTAGAGTGTAACACTGGGTAAGTACCAGAGCAGTACTTACTGGATACTAGAGTGTAACACTGGGTAAGTACCAGAGCAGTACTTACTGGATACTAGAGTGTAACACTGGGTAAGTACCAGAGCAGTACTTACTGGATACTAGAGTGTAACACTGGGTAAGTACCAGAGCAGTACTTACTGGATACTAGAGTGTAACACTGGGTAAGTACCAGAGCAGTACTTACTGGATACTAGAGTGTAACACTGGGTAGTACCAGAGCAGTACTTACTGGATACTAGAGTGTAACACTGGGTATGTACCAGAGCAGTACTTACTGGATACTAGAGTGTAACACTGGGTAAGTACCAGAGCAGTACTTACTGGATACTAGAGTGTAACACTGGGTAAGTACCAGAGCAGTACTTACTGGATACTAGAGTGTAACACTGGGTAAGTACCAGAGCAGTACTTACTGGATACTAGAGTGTAACACTGGGTAGTACCAGAGCAGTACTTACTGGATACTAGAGTGTAAAACTGGGTAAGTACCAGAGCAGCACTTACTGGATACTAGAGTGTAACACTGGGTAAGGTACCAGAGCAGCACTTACTGGATACTAGAGTGTAACACTGGGTAAGTACCAGAGCAGTACTTACTGGATACTAGAGTGTAACACTGGGTAAGTACCAGAGCAGTACTTACTGGATACTAAAGTGTAACACTGGGTAAGTACCAGAGCAGTACTTACTGGATACTAGAGTGTAACACTGGGTAAGTACCAGAGCAGCACTTACTGGATACTAGAGTGTAACACTGGGTAAGTACCAGAGCAGCACTTACTGGATATTAGAGTGTAACACTGGGTAAGTACCAGAGCAGCACTTACTGGATACTAGAGTGTAACACTGGGTAGGTACCAGAGCAGTACTTACTGGATACTAGAGTGTAACACTGGGTAAGTACCAGAGCAGTACTTACTGGATACTAGAGTGTAACACTGGGTAAGTACCAGAGCAGCACTTACTGGATACTAGAGTGTAACACTGGGTAAGTACCAGAGCAGACTTACTGGATACTAGAGTGTAACACTGGGTAAGTACCAGAGCAGTACTTACTGGATACTAGAGTGTAACACTGGGTAGTACCAGAGCAGTACTTACTGGATACTAGAGTGTAACACTGGGTAAGTACCAGAGCAGTACTTACTGGATACTAGAGTGTAACACTGGGTAAGTACCAGAGCAGCACTTACTGGATACTAGAGTGTAACACTGGGTATGTACCAGAGCAGTACTTACTGGATACTAGAGTGTAACACTGGGTAAGTACCAGAGCAGTACTTACTGGATACTAGAGTGTAACACTGGGTAAGTACCAGAGCAGTACTTACTGGATACTAGAGTGTAACACTGGGTAAGTACCAGAGCAGTACTTACTGGATACTAGAGTGTAACACTGGGTAAGTACCAGAGCAGTACTTACTGGATACTAGAGTGTAACACTGGGTAAGTACCAGAGCAGTACTTACTGGATACTAGAGTGTAACACTGGGTAAGTACCAGAGCAGTACTTACTGGATACTAGAGTGTAACACTGGGTAGGTACCAGAGCAGTACTTACTGGATACTAGAGTGTAACACTGGGTAGTACCAGAGCAGCAGTACTTACTGGATACTAGAGTGTAACACTGGGTAGTACCAGAGCAGTACTTACTGGATACTAGAGTGTAACACTGGTAAGTACCAGAGCAGTACTTACTGGATACTAGAGTGTAACACTGGGTAAGTACCAGAGCAGTACTTACTGGATACTAGAGTGTAACACTGGGTAAGTACCAGAGCAGTACTTACTGGATACTAGAGTGTAACACTGGGTAAGTACCAGAGCAGTACTTACTGGATACTAGAGTGTAACACTGGGTAAGTACCAGAGCAGTACTTACTGGATACTAGAGTGTAACACTGGGTAAGTACCAGAGCAGTACTTACTGGATACTAGAGTGTAACACTGGGTAAGTACCAGAGCAGTACTTACTGGATACTAGAGTGTAACACTGGGTAAGTACCAGAGCAGTACTTACTGGATACTAGAGTGTAACACTGGGTAAGTACCAGAGCAGCACTTACTGGATACTAGAGTGTAACACTGGGTAAGTACCAGAGCAGTACTTACTGGATACTAGAGTGTAACACTGGGTAAGTACCAGAGCAGTACTTACTGGATACTAGAGTGTAACACTGGGTAAGTACCAGAGCAGTACTTACTGGATACTAGAGTGTAACACTGGGTAAGTACCAGAGCAGTACTTACTGGATACTAGAGTGTAACACTGGGTAAGTACCAGAGCAGTACTTACTGGATACTAGAGTGTAACACTGGGTAAGTACCAGAGCAGTACTTACTGGATACTAGAGTGTAACACTGGGTAAGTACCAGAGCAGTACTTACTGGATACTAGAGTGTAACACTGGGTAAGTACCAGAGCAGTACTTACTGGATACTAGAGTGTAACACTGGGTAAGTACCAGAGCAGTACTTACTGGATACTAGAGTGTAACACTGGGTAAGTACCAGAGCAGTACTTACTGGATACTAGAGTGTAACACTGGGTAAGTACCAGAGCAGTACTTACTGGATACTAGAGTGTAACACTGGGTAGGTACCAGAGCAGCACTTACTGGATACTAGAGTGTAACACTGGGTAGGTACCAGAGCAGCACTTACTGGATACTATAGTGTAACACTGGGTAGGTACCAGAGCAGTACTTACTGGATACTAGAGTGTAACACTGGGTAGGTACCAGAGCAGCACTTACTGGATACTAAAGTGTAACACTGGGTAGGTACCAGAGCAGCACTTACTGGATACTATAGTGTAACACTGGGTAAGTACCAGAGCAGTACTTACTGGATACTAGAGTGTAACACTGGGTAAGTACCAGAGCAGTACTTACTGGATACAAGAGTGTAACACTGGGTAAGTACCAGAGCAGTACGTACTGGATACTAGACTGTAACACTGGGTAAGTACCAGAGCAGTACTTACTGGATACTAGAGTGTAACACTGGGTAAGTACCAGAGCAGTACTTACTGGATACAAGAGTGTAACACTGGGTAAGTACCAGAGCAGTACTTACTGGATACTAGAGTGTAACACTGGGTAAGTACCAGAGCAGCACTTACTGGATACTATAGTGTAACACTGGGTAAGTACCAGAGCAGTACTTACTGGATACTAGAGTGTAACACTGGGTAAGTACCAGAGCAGCACTTACTGGATACTAGACTGTAACACTGGGTAAGTACCAGAGCAGCACTTACTGGATACTAGAGTGTAACACTGGGTAAGTACCAGAGCAGTACTTACTGGATACTAGAGTGTAACACTGGTAAGTACCAGAGCAGCACTTACTGGATACTAGAGTGTAACACTGGGTAAGTACCAGAGCAGCACTTACTGGATACTAGAGTGTAACACTGGGTAGGTACCAGAGCAGTACTTACTGGATACTAGAGTGTAACACTGGGTAAGTACCAGAGCAGTACTTACTGGATACTAGAGTGTAACACTGGGTAAGTACCAGAGCAGTACTTACTGGATACTAGAGTGTTACACTGGGTAAGTACCAGAGCAGTACTTACTGGATACTAGAGTGTAACACTGGGTAAGTACCAGAGCAGTACTTACTGGATACTAGAGTGTAACACTGGGTAAGTACCAGAGCAGTACTTACTGGATACTAGAGTGTAACACTGGGTAAGTACCAGAGCAGTACTTACTGGATACTAGAGTGTAACACTGGGTAAGTACCAGAGCAGTACTTACTGGATACTAGAGTGTAACACTGGGTAAGTACCAGAGCAGTACTTACTGGATACTAGAGTGTAACACTGGGTAAGTACCAGAGCAGTACTTACTGGATACTAGAGTGTAACACTGGGTAAGTACCAGAGCAGTATTTACTGGATACTAGAGTGTAACACTGGGTAGGTACCAGAGCAGCACTTACTGGATACTAGAGTGTAACACTGGGTAAGTACCAGAGCAGTACTTACTGGATACTAGAGTGTAACACTGGGTAAGTACCAGAGCAGTACTTACTGGATACAAGAGTGTAACACTGGGTAAGTACCAGAGCAGTACGTACTGGATACTAGACTGTAACACTGGGTAAGTACCAGAGCAGCACTTACTGGATACTAGAGTGTAACACTGGGTAAGTACCAGAGCAGTACTTACTGGATACAAGAGTGTAACACTGGGTAAGTACCAGAGCAGTACTTACTGGATACTAGAGTGTAACACTGGGTAAGTACCAGAGCAGCACTTACTGGATACTATAGTGTAACACTGGGTAAGTACCAGAGCAGTACTTACTGGATACTAGAGTGTAACACTGGGTAAGTACCAGAGCAGCACTTACTGGATACTAGACTGTAACACTGGGTAAGTACCAGAGCAGCACTTACTGGATACTAGAGTGTAACACTGGGTAAGTACCAGAGCAGCACTTACTGGATACTAGAGTGTAACACTGGGTAAGTACCAGAGCAGTACTTACTGGATACTAGAGTGTAACACTGGGTAAGTACCAGAGCAGTACTTACTGGATACTAGAGTGTTACACTGGGTAAGTACCAGAGCAGTACTTACTGGATACTAGAGTGTAACACTGGGTAAGTACCAGAGCAGTACTTACTGGATACTAGAGTGTAACACTGGGTAAGTACCAGAGCAGTACTTACTGGATACTAGAGTGTAACACTGGGTAAGTACCAGAGCAGTACTTACTGGATACTAGAGTGTAACACTGGGTAAGTACCAGAGCAGTACTTACTGGATACTAGAGTGTAACACTGGGTAAGTACCAGAGCAGTACTTACTGGATACTAGAGTGTAACACTGGGTAAGTACCAGAGCAGTACTTACTGGATACTAGAGTGTAACACTGGGTAAGTACCAGAGCAGTATTTACTGGATACTAGAGTGTAACACTGGGTAGGTACCAGAGCAGCACTTACTGGATACTAGAGTGTAACACTGGGTAGGTACCAGAGCAGTACTTACTGGATACTAGAGTGTAACACTGGGTAAGTACCAGAGCAGCACTTACTGGATACTAGAGTGTAACACTGGGTAAGTACCAGAGCAGTACTTACTGGATACTAGAGTGTAACACTGGGTAAGTACCAGAGCAGTACTTACTGGATACTAGAGTGTAACACTGGGTAAGTACCAGAGCAGTACTTACTGGATACTAGAGTGTAACACTGGGTAGGTACCAGAGCAGCACTTACTGGATACTATAGTGTAACACTGGGTAAGTACCAGAGCAGTACTTACTGGATACTAGAGTGTAACACTGGGTAAGTACCAGAGCAGGACTTACTGGATACTAAAGTGTAACACTGGGTAGGTACCAGAGCAGCACTTACTGGATACTATAGTGTAACACTGGGTAAGTACCAGAGCAGTACTTACTGGATACTAGAGTGTAACACTGGGTAAGTACCAGAGCAGTACTTACTGGATACAAGAGTGTAACACTGGGTAAGTACCAGAGCAGTACGTACTGGATACTAGACTGTAACACTGGGTAAGTACCAGAGCAGCACTTACTGGATACTAGAGTGTAACACTGGGTAAGTACCAGAGCAGTACTTACTGGATACTAGAGTGTAACACTGGGTAGGTACCAGAGCAGTACTTACTGGATACTAGAGTGTAACACTGGGTAAGTACCAGAGCAGTACTTACTGGATACTAGAGTGTAACACTGGGTAAGTACCAGAGCAGTACTTACTGGATACTAGAGTGTAACACTGGGTAAGTACCAGAGCAGTACTTACTGGATACTAGAGTGTAACACTGGGTAAGTACCAGAGCAGTACTTACTGGATACTAGAGTGTAACACTGGGTAAGTACCAGAGCAGTACTTACTGGATACTAGAGTGTAACACTGGGTAAGTACCAGAGCAGTACTTACTGGATACTAGAGTGTAACACTGGGTAAGTACCAGAGCAGTACTTACTGGATACTAGAGTGTAACACTGGGTAAGTACCAGAGCAGTACTTACTGGATACTAGAGTGTAAAACTGGGTAAGTACCAGAGCAGTACTTACTGGATACTAGAGTGTAACACTGGGTAAGTATCAGAGCAGTACTTACTGGATACTAGAGTGTAACACTGGGTAAGTACCAGAGCAGTACTTACTGGATACTAGAGTGTAACACTGGGTAAGTACCAGAGCAGTATTTACTGGATACTAGAGTGTAACACTGGGTAGGTACCAGAGCAGCACTTACTGGATACTAGAGTGTAACACTGGGTAGGTACCAGAGCAGTACTTACTGGATACTAGAGTGTAACACTGGGTAGGTACCAGAGCAGTACTTACTGGATACTAGAGTGTAACACTGGGTAAGTACCAGAGCAGCACTTACTGGATACTAGAGTGTAACACTGGGTAAGTACCAGAGCAGCACTTACTGGATACTAGAGTGTAACACTGGGTAAGTACCAGAGCAGTACTTACTGGATACTAGAGTGTAACACTGGGTAAGTACCAGAGCAGTACTTACTGGATACTAGAGTGTAACACTGGGTAAGTACCAGAGCAGTACTTACTGGATACTAGAGTGTAACACTGGGTAAGTACCAGAGCAGTACTTACTGGATACTAGAGTGTAACACTGGGTAAGTACCAGAGCAGTACTTACTGGATACTAGAGTGTAACACTGGGTAAGTACCAGAGCAGTACTTACTGGATACTAGAGTGTAACACTGGGTAAGTACCAGAGCAGTACTTACTGGATACTAGAGTGTAACACTGGGTAAGTACCAGAGCAGTACTTACTGGATACTAGAGTGTAACACTGGGTAAGTACCAGAGCAGCACTTACTGGATACTAGAATGTAACACTGGGTAGGAGATATTAGTAATATGCTTTTAGTTATCATGTTATAAGGAATCAAGCAAGGATATAAAATAGGGGCTAGGGTAAAATAAATTAAGCTAAGAAGATCCCAGACCTGCAGAAAATGACCACTAAAATATCACATGTCATATTCCTCTAAGGTATGTGAAGAACGGAGGGGACAGCTACGTTTACTGTGATGACAAGAAAGAAGTGACGGGAGTAGCTCCTCAGTGTGAGGAAGACAAGTGTGCAAACGCAAAGGTGGAGAACGGAGTGGTGACTACTTCAGGGACCGGGGCTTGGATATGGGTCAAGGTTAGAACCTAACAGAAACAAATACCTTAACTGTCTAGCTGTAACTGATAATTATTGATTCGATAACTGTTAGATGTATTATATTAAAAATAGTACTCTACCTACCAAACAGTGGTAAAGAATATTAAAAATATGTTATAAATGCGAAGATAAATTAAATAATCACCAAGCGTTCCAACCGTTAGGAGATGAAATACTGTGGTCAGTGCCTAGGCAACCCACCTCTAGTAACTAGGCAACCCACCTCTGGTAACTTTCCCAGAGTGTTAAACTACTCCTCATAATAAGCTAACCTATTCGGGGGGTTTATAAGCTGCAATGAGTACCAGTAACTTAGTGAGCTAGCTAACTGAATTAGGAACAGTAAGATGGCGGGTATGATGACGTCACATAATAAGGAGCCTGAAAGGACAAGGGGCGGGGTGATATTACCATGACACGGAGTTATCCTCATAATTATTATATCCACCACGTGCTGATAGTTTTACTAGATCCTATAATATGTAAGCTGGTTATAACCGTAATGGTTGTTATTTTTGCAAATTGCCGAGCTGGCTTGATCAGAACCAGCCCAGTTGTTACAAAGCTATTTAAAAGTCAGGAAGGTCACAATGTTGGGACACGTGCCTGCTTCTAGAGTATTAGGGCAATATGGTCTTACTATTTGAAACGTATTTAAGTAAACTAAATCAGCGAAGTTACTAAAAACGTTCATAGTTCTTACGATTATTCACAACTCATGATTCAGTTTTAAAACTAACAGTTTGATGTGTACAGGTGGAGTGTAACCCAGGATACAGTTTGTCTGGTAGTGACGGGACCTACTGCAGTAGCACTGACGGTGCATTATCTGCTCCTCTCGGTACCTGCAACATGTGATATTATGTAGTGACGGGACCTACTGCAGTAGCACTGACGGTGCATTATCTGCTCCTCTCGGTACCTGCAACATGTAATAATGTAACATATACTCTGGGACATGTAATAATGTAACATTCCTGGACATATAATAACAGGTTTCACATCGAACCTGTACAATTTAATAAAGATGATTGACTTTTGACAAAAGAAAGAGTTTCGTTAAAATCACCTAGTTTGTGTTGGTGCATTATTAAGAAAAGAAGTTTTCACCGGTTGAACAACCTTTTAGTTTTATGCGTTTTGGTAAGATACGGAAATATTGTTATTTTGGGATAGATTTTATATGTTTTTTAGAATTATCACATTAATGAATGGAAGTACATCATTAAAAGTAAGCCTGCTTTCTACCCGTTCTCTTATTATTAAATTTGGTTGACCTGCTGTCGTCACAACAGAACTCATTTGCAAAATAGAGAATCGATCAAATCCTTAAGATGAGTGTACTTCACAAATCAAAACAAATTTAATCAAAGATTCGATTAATCACAGAAAATTTGAAAACATTTGATCGAGTTTCCACTGTCTAATTGCAATGTCCAGTTGTCTGTAGTTTGACACTCCCTGAATGTCATAGCCCTATTAAGGGGGCATACACCAAAACAGTGGTTTGTGCCGTCCAGACCAAATGACCTCATAGGCAGTTCAGTGACCTTCTAGCGCACCGTTTCCACACAAAAAAAATCATTTTGAGAATTCCCATTTTTGTAATCGACCATTTCCTGGTTAAGAGTGCAATTTTCGGAAAAAATAATTTTTTGGTTGAGACGCTATAAGTTAATCATTTCTTGCGGTATCGGGTTGCTCGCCGTTTATTCACATCTATTTCAATGTGTGTGTAAAATCTTGATATCGTATCTAAAAAGGCTGGTGTGTTATGAATTTTTAAAGTCAAAAAGCTAAAATTGTCTGTAGTTTGTAACTCCCTGAATATCATAGCCCATATTAAAGAACCTAAAGAATTGAACAAAACCTGGAAATCAAGTAATAATTAGGTGAATAAATAATTAGGTAATAATTAAGTAAATAAATTGTATGCAGTTCAATCTAACCAACGGGTATTGTTAGGCGAAAACTTCTTCGATCCATGTATTATGTATAATGGAATGGAACAAATAATAATACGATTTCAGGTGCTGTAATAAATATTGAAACATTATAAATCAAGTACAATCAGGTCACGGTGTTCAGATATTCTCAAAATTTAACACCATTAAAAAGGCAAAACTTCAACCTTTTCATTTAACTAGGCATATCATTATCCATCTAGCATATTAAATCGAGGTCACACTATGCAGTTCAAATCAGTTCAAATCAGTCCTTCAAATTTCAATAGCTTTAGATCACGGAACACAGACATATTGTGTAGAATTAAAGAACACCAAACAGTCACCCTCCGGTCCACTCTCAGGCACCGGTTCAGCTCCAGGCACTGGTAGTGGTAGTTTAGATCTGTGGTCCTAGACCCCGACTCCAGAAGCCTGTTGGTTCTTATAAGCTTTAGAGTCCCTGTATTTGGAGATTAGCTGCTCTTGTAAGTGGTAATCTACTTCTTTGTTTTCTTTAAATTCCATCGTAAACGTTCCCATTCCAGATGTGTGTTTCCTGGGGTTACATTTGTATCACAATTTTGGAAAATTCAATTTTACTTACTACTTTAGGCTGTCAAATTTTAGGTTGTTTTTTTCAAACTACCCACCCCGATTTAAAAACTGTATCAAATTGTTTAATTGTAGGTCAATTTACCGGTCGATATAATATAAACATAACTATGTACACATACCTGAGGTATGAGCTGTATCCGAACATGACTTGCAGTGGAGCAGACGCTGTCACATGACACAGACCCTCCTGAATATCCAGATCCTTCATCTTACCCCCTCTCTCGTTTATACTCTGTATTACATCCCCACTGTAGTCCTTAGGAGCTGAAACCTGGGACAGATAGACTATATCTCGTGTGTACACCAGATAGAGGAACCTATATTATCTGATATACAAGCAGGGAATGAAACAGTAACGCTCTAACTAGATCTGCGAGAATTTGATAAAAACGTCAAAACAAGGACAGTTGTAAACATGAGATGTGAGAATGCTATTTAAAATACAAAAACAAGTTGACTGCTACCTCGATATCCATCCAGGGTTCCAGAACAGTAGCCTTCTCCACAAAATGCTCCTTTATAGCATAATACCCAACTCTAGAGAAAGCCCAGTCAGACGAGTCCACGTTATGAGTCCTGCCTCCTCTCAGAGTAAACCTTATCCCTGATATCTTGTGACCAGTGAGTGCTCCCTCGAGACACGCTTCCCTCACTCCCTTCTCCACACTCTTTATAAAGTTACTGGTTATCATCCCCCCTGTCACACTGTTAACGAACTCTACCTCTGCGTTCGCGTCCTCTAAGGGCTCTATCTCTCCGTAACCCTCCCCGAACTGTCCTCGTCCTCCTGACTGTCTCTTGTAGGTAACAGCAAACTCTACTGGCTTTGTTAGTGTCTCTCTGAGAGGAAGGTTCTATCAGCATATGTAGTGTTTAACAGGGTATTTTAAATAAAACCGTACAACACATGAATAAATACTAAATAGGGGTAGATATCATTTTTACCTGTAATTGACGGTGGGTTCTAACCGGTAATTGACGGTGGGTTCTAACCTGTAATTGACGGTGGGTTCTAACCTGTAATTGACGGTGGGTTCTAACCTGTAATTGACGGTGGGTTCTAACCTGTAATTGACGGTGGGTTCTAACCTGTAATTGACGATGGGTTCTAACCTGTAATTGACGGTGGGTTCTAACCTGTAATTGACGGTGGGTTCTAACCTGTAATTGACGGTGGGTTCTAACCTGTAATTGACGGTGGGTTCTAACCTGTAATTGACGGTGGGTTCTAACCTGTAATTGACGGTGGGTTCTAACCTGTAATTGACGGTGGGTTCTAACCTGTAATTGACGGTGGGTTCTAACCTGTAATTGACGGTGGGTTCTAACCTGTAATTGACGGTGGGTTATAACCTGTAATTGACGGTGGGTTCTCCGAGCTGAACTTCACAGTCATACTCCCTCCTTATCCTCTCAGCGTAGATATCTAACTGTAATTCTCCCATCCCACTGATAACAATCTCCTTGTTCTCGGGGTTAAACTTACTTCTGAACGTGGGGTCTTCTTTCTGTAGGAGTGGCTTTGTTAGAAACTGTATACAAAACAATTGTCATAATGATTAATAATCATGATAGAGTAATTATTTAGTAATGATTTAGTTATATTGGGGTAATTTCACAGCACTAAAATGTGAAATGAAACTCACGACAAAGCGAGCGAGTGCTTTTGAGAACTTGTCGTCATCTTTGTGGTGCAAATTCTTGATTGCCATGGAGATGACTGGTTCAGGTATAAACATGCTCTCCATGGAGACGATATCGTTCTTAGGAATCTTAGCGTCCACAAACGTGTCCCCACTAGCACATGCAGCACCTGGGAGAAATTAAATTGTTCTTATCTTTCCGAAACAAATATAACTAATCATGTTACAAAATGCAGCTTTTCGATACAGCAGGTTGTTTGATTCAGAGGCTTTCAAATAATTTGAGTCAAATCGCCATATTGCCATATAAGGTAGTATTGATATGGTTACATCACCATATAAGGTAGTAGTAGTACTAACCGACCATAGCTACAATATCCCCAGAGTAAGCAGCCATCACGTTCTCAGTCTCGTTACTGTGCATCAGAACTAATCTGGGTACCCTCTGTTTCTCACCTGCAACCCAGTTATAGGGGGTTTTAGTCTTATAACTACAGCAAAGTATCATTTCAGAATCCCTTTATATCCCACAAAAGCACTTATAGTTGCACAGCACTAATTAACACTAGGTAGGCTCACTGCAATGTAATATTTAGTAAACTAAATTACCGGTTCTAGTATTGATCATCTGACCGCCCCGTTTAAAGCAGCCCTGGTACATTCTAATATAGGTGAGCTGACCGAACTGGTTCTCCTCAAGTTTAAACGCTAATCCTACAGCTGGGTTAGAGGTAGAGCGTTCAGACGACATCAGCACCTGGACAATGGTTATAAAGTTCAGTAAGTTGGTTAAAGAACTTGAAAAAGTAGAGAATATTGCAATGTTTGCGTCCAGTTATAATCATACTTAATCACTTAATTATTTTTAATTGTTTAATAATGGTAGTTACCTTCTCCTCTGTGAGAGCGTTGATGGCGTAGTTCTGAACCTCACTAGGGTTAGGAAGGTACGTGTTCACACAGTCCAGTAGAGTCTGTACTCCCTGAAACACTAGACATTAGTAACCTTGGTAACCAAGACTTAGTAACCTTGGTAACCAATACTTAGTAACCTTGTATCTACGGTGCATAATACGTTCATTATTATCATTGATTATGTTGCATAATTAAAAAGGTCAGCACAGTTCAAGGATTTATAAATAACTGACCTTGTTCTTAAGAGCAGACCCACAAATAACAGGAGTAAAACTCTGTGTTCTCACTGATCTCTTAATAGCCTCCTCTATAGCTAAGTTACTGATCTCCTCCTCCATTAGGTACCTGTGATAGGAGACAGTTAACACAGGGAGGCAGTGCACGTTAGATATTATTTAGCAGTGTTACCATAGTAACATTACCCTATATATATGGTGATGTTATAGATATCACATACGTTGAATAGGTTACTTAAGTAAGGTGGTTACAAGCTGGTTACTAGGTTATTACAAGCTGGTTACTAGCTTATAACTTGCTGGTTACTAGGTTACTTACATTTCCCCGATTTGCTCGTCTACATTACTAAGGCTCTCCACCAGCTCCCTCCTCTTGGTAATCAGTTCCCCCTCCAGAGAAGTAGGTAGGTCCTTGTAGACCACATTCTCCCCGTTCTCCCCTCAAAGTAAACACTTCTCTCTCCCAACACGTCTACTAGTCCTTCGAACGTCCTCTCAGCTCCTGGGAGGAGTCACGTGTTCAATCACGTGTGTAAGTTAGGACTGCTACACGTATATCACGTGATACGTTTTTTAAGGAATTGTTGAATCCACCAGTCAAATAAATAAGTAAATGATGTAATTACACAGTGCAGCGCAATGCATCCCCCCCCCCCCCCCTCACGGCACTAAACTTACCTATAGGGAAGTAAAGGAAAGCAGCGTTGAGTGCCATATTATCCCTCATCTGTTGTATAGTTCTATCAGCGTTAGCAGCGTACCGGTCCATCTTGTTAATAAAGCTGATAAAAGGAACGTTGTACCTCCTCATCTGGCGCCATACTGTGTAGGTCTGAGTTTGTACACCGCCTGAAGAGAGTGCGGTTATAAGGGATTTTAACATAGTTAGGAATATCTTCTCATCTTTACTGAAACTGCAAACTAAATTAGGATTTTTGCATTGATTCAAGTGGTTCTAATGAAAATAACTGAAAAAACAACAAATAAACTTGACACGACAAGTGTTTTTACTATAATATAAGAAACTGACTTGAAGCACAGAGAACCAGAATAGCACCATCCAAAACCCTCAGAGCTCGCTCCACTTCAACTGTGAAGTCTATGTGTCCGGGGGTGTCTATCAGGTTCAACTGGTTACCTGTGAAAAAATGGGATTTCACAATTTATTCATACTCTTGATTTATTTCAAAATTTAAAGAGGAAAAATGTATTTAACAAGTTGGATCCTACAGAGCATCCCAGTTAATCAGAACTTAGCTCGTTTCACCACCAACCTTTCCAGAGCAGAGAAGTAGCAGCAGATTTAATGGTGATTCCTCGCTGCTTCTCCAGTTCCATACTGTCCATCTTAGCTCCTACACCGTCCTTACCTGACACAAACATGTGTGTTAAACCTAACCGACTCTGTAAATTGGGAAAATATTGACGGTAGTTATTGTTAGTGAGAATATATACGACGGTCATTAATTGACCTAATAAATAGCAAATGATCGTGAACCAGAACAACAAGTTACCACAAACCTTTGACATCGTGAATAGCGTCTATTCTCCCGCCGTAGAAGAGAATTCGTTCGGACACCGTGGTCTTGCCGGAGTCAATATGTGCTGACACTCCTGACAGATAGTTAATAAGGTGATCTAGTGACAAAAACAGTCATACTTTAAACAGATTTACCCGGATTTGATTAATTCATTTGGTTTCAAAATAGGTGGCTTAGAGCTGTGAGCTAAGCTTTTGAACTCCGGCGAAATCTCGGCCAACTCAATCATCTTTATATCGAATTTGAATAAAATGTTTCAAAAATCAAACAAACCGATATTCCTGATGTTCTCTACTTTGGTTTTGACAACATCGTCAGGGTTGAAGACTTGAGGAGCAGCTGATTGGGCAAGACATCTGTTTGGGCGTGTAGTGGACCGTGCTAATAAATAACAGGGGCGCTTGCCAGGGCGCTGCACTAAACTCCGCAACATTATAGGCTGGCTGCTGGGGAACCTGCCTTAGCCTTCTAAAATAGTAAGGTGTTACTTTAAACTTTTAAACAATGCTTACAAATGCAAACTATGGATTTGTCCACAGTCGTCAGTTAGTCACAGTATTCAAGTTCGTGTACTTTAATCACAGAATATGAATATTAACTGTTCATTGTTCAATAAAAACACCTGGTTGTGAATTACGTAGAATAACAGAAAATAACGGAAGAATGTAAATGAATTCATTAAAAAGCCTCGTATATAGTACGTTCCACCCAACTATTGACTTATTAAATTAAAAGAATAATTTACTTGTAAGGTGCTGAGTTAATTAATATTAATACCAATATCACTGGACAACTGAATGTTGTTGTTTAAAACTCAACATCACCTAAACAAGTTACAAAGTTCCAAAAACTCTTTTTCTTTAGGTACAAAATCATTAACCTGCTCCCAAAGGAAATTATTAAACTGTTTCTCGTTAAAACTTTCTTCAGTACTGACAACAGAGGGAATGATAACGAAAGTAAGGTGGCTGAGATAACTAAAGACTGTTTCTCAGTAAACATACAGTTGAGACTACTTATATTGAGACACGAGACCAGCTTTATCATCACCGAGGAGACCTCACCGTATCTGAAGTTAGTTTTACACAATATCCTCTCTATCGCGGGCTGAAGTTTGGAGATTACGATACTCTGTCTTTGTTGCACCTGGTTGATGCTGTCTATCTTGGGTAAATGTATTGCAGAAACCGGCTCTTTTGGTGCACTGTTCTCTTCTATCTTGATAGAGTCATCTTTAAGATCGGTTATATCTGGTAATGGAGCTTTATTTTCAATCTGAGATATCCTCAGATCGTCATCCAACAAACCCTCCAAGTCATCGTCCTCCTCTAGGTCGTCTGGAGTGGTTACAGTGGACAAAGTACCTGACAAGTAATCAGAGGACTGACTAGTTCTCCACTGAGTCAGACAATGTCTTATAGTTCCAACAAAAGATAGTTCTGGAATACGATTAGTTGTCTCTGATTCGTCCTCAGAAACATCATCATTGTCGTTTAAATCCAGCCATGAAAACTGTCCCTGTACAGATTCCATGATATTTTCCATTGGTTTTATCTCACGGGAAGAAGGTTGTGTCTCTGGTGCAGGATAGGCATGCTCTTTAATAGTTACTGGTGTTTTACTAGCCACCTCCTCGTGAAGATGCTTCTCGTCTATTTTCTGGTTTCTAGGCAGTTCCTCGTCATCTGATTCTTCAGCTTTTAGGGGAACTATTTTAATGTTAGAGTGAGCAGACTTTGGTATGAGCCACACGGGCTCAATAGAGAGCTGATCTCGTAGATTCCTAGAGTAGCTGTAACAAGTTGAACTACAGAACATGTTTCTTTCTTCAAGCTTGTAAACCTTGTTCAACTTTGCATTTATCGCATAAGTTTGTTTTCTGATTACTTTGGGAAGGCTATTCTGGCAGAGGGGATATCCGCAGTTTTTTATTATTGACCGTTCCTCAACAATGTCATTGTAAACACTCTGATTGATGAACCTCAGAGATTTGTTTAGTAACTGATAGGAGACGGGGTTGTCAATTAGTCGCTCTACTATCCGCAACGCTTTCTCTTCCCGAGCTACTCGCTCTAAGATCTTGTCCTTTACTTCCGGGTTTACTGTTCTCTTCTTTGGTTTCTTCCCACGGATAGGAGGGTTTGCTTCTGCCATACCTAAAATATAAATAGTGGTCAATATCAGCTGATAATATTCTTATTAAGTTAGATTGACGAGATCAACATTTTGAAATATTCAAGTGCATCATTATCACCCATATCAGACAATTTTCTTATACGATCAAGATTATGTCCTTGACCCTTCCAACCAACGGGTATTATATTGTATTAAGACACGATACGTCATGAGAGTTTGTAATAGTAATTCATATCACATATAATGAGATAATCGTTCTATCAAGCTAAAATTTGTATTATATCCTAAATTTATATAAAACTAGAAAGCCCGTGGTCACAGGGAGGCAGCTAATAGTATTCTTTGGTAGTCAGTTTTATAGCATCAACAAATATCCATCACAACCGAAGATATAGCCAATTGAATTATAGCTCGCACTGAACACCACGTAATAACAAAACAAAAAACGATCAAAATGCCCCTCTCAAATCCTTGCACGTGCACGTGCAATTTTAACGCCGTTACCATGGTTACTATGCAACTTCCTATTTCTGATCTATTTGCACGTGGGCGGTCGTAGAAATAATTCTTTGAATTTTATAATATAAAATACTAAAAAAATCACAATCTGTCAAACTTTATCCAATAAAAATTATGAAGATCACATGAATCAAATAATAGAAATTAGAAGCCGAAAACGTTTTGTGGTGTTTTGTTACATAAATTGTCAATATTTGATAAACTTTAAGGGAACGTTTTCGCAAACAGCAGAATAAATTAACCCCTGAGTAGTAACTAAAGACCTAATTCATTATGAATCAAATCTATTTGAACATTAACCCAACTCTAAAGATATCCAACTGTTAAAAAGTTATCAACTGTTTTAAACTATAAAGTTATAAAAGCTACCAACTTAATAGAACTATACAAAGGATGTACACGAGTGCAACCAATTTGCCATCTTAACAAGTCACCTTCACCAGTAACCTCACTTACACCCAACTCATTCCATGTAAAAGTGGCTAAGCAGTAGCGCCTGTCGGGCTGTGTATCATTACCATGTTGTATTAAATCGAACGTAGGCAACAAATGAATTTTGTCTGCTTTCACAAACTCAGGATGAATATGAAGTCCCTGAGGATAATCTTCCTGGTCAAAACTGATGTTTACTTTGAACTTGTGGGGTTTCCCTGATTTCATATCAGGGGTAAACTTAAGAATAAATCCACATTTTCCAGGAAGATGACAATCAGTAGTGTCAGGGTGCTTGAAATTAAATGCATAAGATTGTGAGGTCTCAAACAAATCTTTAACTGTACAAGAATTCCAGCTTAATATCTTTTTGTCCGGCCCAACTACTCTTCCAACTCGTCTAACACTCTCTTCCTTAGATGTAAGATCATTGCTATGTTCTTTTATTGTAACAGCCTTTTGGGAGAATCCTGGTGACCACAATTCAATGAATTCAGGCGATATTCTACTCCATCCTCTCTTACGACGAACTATTTCCATTTCATGTACCATGTCACAGGTAAGCCATCCACTGCAGATCCGAAGCCCTTCAATTAACATGTACAAATTAAGTACAAGAGGAGATTCTCTGGCGGTATTAAGATATTCCTGGGTACTCAGTCCTCGAAATCTCTCAAATGAGGAAAATATGTGGGGAATTTCTGTTGCACTTAAAAGATGTGCAGATGCAGGAAGGATGGTCTTATTTAATGGCAAAGAGGAATTTAAACTTATTGTTTTCTTAAACTCTTTCATAGACCGCCTGTACAATGTATTTACAAATAATGCATCAGAATCAGATGATTGTGTAGCACTATCCAAAACATCAAACAGTTCTTCAAAAGAAGCCTCTTCATCAGAAATACACTTACAAAGATCAACATTTTGTAGGAGGTAACGAGAAGCTTCATCAAATATCATTCCCTCACCTTCCAGATTCTTCTTCATTATCTTTAACAAGATAACAGGATTACTGCTTGTAATCTGCAACATTAAATCTAGTTGACTAGTTTCTAGTTCAGAGTAATTCCTCATGTAAGGCTCAACAAATATCTCAGCTCTGTTCTCCAGACTACAAATCTTCTCTAGGACCAGGTCTAGAAACTTGTTACATTTCATGACCCTGCTACAAAACCTGCCCTCCTCAAACAAGAACAACAAAGTCTGGTAATCAGAGGAGGGACTCACCCCACCCACCAGGCTGGTAAAGTAGTCCCCACACCTCCCTGCTAACCACTCTACTTTGAACACGTGACACAGCTTGTTAACATCTCTGAACAAGTCTTTCTCCAGCAGGATCTCCCCGCTGTACAGGGCCCCCAGGAACCTCTTCACTGCCTCCCCCGCAAAGTCCTCCATCTGTAGCTCTGTCTGGTGTAGTTCCAGGAACAGGTGAACAAACACTGAACTGTGGTAAGACAGGATCAGAGAGTTTGCTCTCTTTTCCTCTCCTCCTTGTAACTTTAGGACCACGTTACCGTGAAACTCACAGTGTAGGTTCTCTATTCCAAAATCTAACGGCACTGTCACCTTCGGAGCCATGTTTCTGATAAGGTAACTGATTAGTAGAGGAATTGTAAAATAATTCCTGATATTATATAATGACTTTGATATATTTCTCTCACAAGTAGTTTATTTTAGTAGTTCAAAAAGATAATACGAGTTGTCATTTATGCGTTGTATATTGTATATAATATTACCAGTCAAGCCATGGTTGAAATAATGAAATTTACCTCCGGAGCCATGTTTCTGATAAGGTATGTTATTAGTATTAGAGGAATTATACAGTTATTCTTTATATAATGAGCTTCTGAATGTCTGATTAGATGTTGGATTATGAAAACGTCGAGAATATTCAAGTTAATAGTTATCTTGAAAAGAAATTATTCACATACAATACAATGTTCAAACTTTTATTCCAAACATTCGTATCAAGGTTAAAAAGTGCTACATGCGTGAAAGGTAAGGCTCAGTCATGATTTAACGGGCAAATCCAAACCGAGAGAAGTTAAATCGAATTAAGAAATCTAGATTATAGTAATTGTAACATTGAGACTTGCTTTCTTCAACTATATACAAATCTTCATATCTAACTTACCATCAGCTGTCTAAATTTAAAGAATTCATTAGAAATCACATCTATTTGGAGATTATTCCAACTCTAAGGCTCATGGTAGTCGGGTGCCGCGCGGACTTATCGCTCGGTCGATCGAGCGATAAGTAGCTCCTTATCGCTCGTGCGCGTCGTCACTTCAAGCACAATTGCGCGTCGTATCGTACTCGATGCTTGCCAAAGAGCTTTAATACTTTGGTTTTGGCGTGTTACATCTGAAGTCCAGAAGATGAATCCGAGATTGTGGAACCAGATGATACGGTTTTTGAGGCATTTTGATACGGTCATTTCAGTCTTTTAAAGTAGTTTCAGAGTGCTGGAAATGGTTGTACGGTGTAGGGGGATGTGTTTACTAACTATTTTGACGTCAAAATTGTCGCCAGAGGCTCCCTGAGTCATGGAATGAACGGAATGAACAAAAATGAATTTTTTTTCTAAAACTCGTCGGATTGCCCCAAAACAGGTAGGAATCGTTTGGTATTGATCCTGATAGTGTTCCTACAAAGTTTGGTGGCCCTAGCACTCCCAGAACGCCCACTAGAGACTTAATTCCATTTCCGTATCAAAAAGCTGGTTCCTGAGTATCCGATATTGATACGGTCATTTCAGTCTGTTAAAGGGGCTGCAGAGTGCTGGAGATGATTGTACGGTGTAGGGGGATGTGTTTACTAACTATTTTGACGTCAAAATAGTCGCCCAAGACTCCCTGAGTCATGGAATGAACGGAATGAACAAAAATGAAATTTTTTTCTAAAACTCGTCGGATTGCCCCAAAACAGGTCGGAATCGTTTGGTATTGACCCTTATAGTGTTCCTACAAAGTTTGGTGGCCCTAGCACTCCCAGAACGCCCACTAGAGACTTAATTCCATTTCCGTATCAAAAAGCTGGTTCCTGAGTATCCGATATTGATACGGTCATTTCAGTCTGTTAAAGGGGCTGCAGAGTGCTGGAGATGATTGTACGGTGTAGGGGGATGTGTTTACTAACTATTTTGACGTCAAAATAGTCGCCCAAGACTCCCTGAGTCATGGAATGAACGGAATGAACAAAAATGAAATTTTTTTCTAAAACTCGTCGGATTGCCCCAAAACAGGTCGGAATCGTTTGGTATTGACCCTTATAGTGTTCCTACAAAGTTTGGTGGCCCTAGCACTCCCAGAACGCCCACTAGAGACTTAATTCCATTTCCGTATCAAAAAGCTGGTTCCTGAGTATCCGATATTGATACGGTCATTTCAGTCTGTTAAAGGGGCTGCAGAGTGCTGGAGATGATTGTACGGTGTAGGGGGATGTGTTTACTAACTATTTTGACGTCAAAATAGTCGCCCAAGACTCCCTGAGTCATGGAATGAACGGAATGAACAAAAATGAATTTTTTTTTCTAAAACTCGTCGGATGGCCCCAAAACAGGTAGGAATTGTTTGGTATTGACCCTAATAGTGTTCCCACAAAGTTTTGTGGCCCTAGCACTCCCAGAACACCCATTATACCCTTGGCTGGATTCAAGAATTTAGAACCAGTTGAGCAGATAAAACGGATTTTGAGAAATTTTGTCTGCTTGTGTTGTTGCAGAGAGTTGAATTTGGTTCAACAGTATTCAAACAAGATGTGTTCCAACTTAGTTTTGTAGCCCTACCAGTTTCAGAACGTCCACTAGAATCCGGTTCCATTTTCTTCCAAGAAGCTGTAGACAAGGTTGTTTGAAATTTAAATTTAACCTCTCTGGTAATACAACTTTTTACTTGGATGGATTTCAATAATTAAAGAGAGCAGATTGTTACTTTGTTATTTTTGAGATTTGATTTTTTGATATCATATGTATAAATGTATAAATCAGTTTCTACAAATTGTAACAGCAATTGGCAGTAATAAAGCGGTAGTAATAGTTTTGCACAACATCAATCATAATATCATTCAATACTTCAATACCTTCAAAATAATTTAACTCGGTTATAATAATTTAAACGCAGATCTAAAAGAACTAAGCACAGTAGTAGGATGAACTTCCAGGCAAGGTTGGAGGAAGGTAGAGGTGAAGCTGTGGGTAAGGATAGTAGGCTGGGAAGGATCCATTTCTGATCCAGAGCTGATGATTTGGGTTGAACTGATGATTTAGGTGGTACAGATGATTTGGGTTGAGCTGATGATTTGGGTTGAGTTGATGATTTGGGTTGAACTGATGATTTGGGTTGAGCTGATGATTTTGGTTGAGCTGAAGATTTAGGTTGAGCTGATGATTTGGGTTGAACTGATGATTTGGGTTGAGCTGATGATTTGGGTAGAACTGATGACTTGGGTTGGGCTGATGATTTGGGTTGAACTGATGATTTAGGTGGTACAGATGATTTGGGTTGAGCTGATGATTTGGGTTGAGTTGATGATTTGGGTTGAACTGATGATTTGGGTTGAGCTGATGATTTTGGTTGAGCTGAAGATTTGGGTTGAGCTGATGATTTGGGTTGAGCTGATGATTTGGGTTGAGCTGATGATTTGGGTTGAGCTGATGATTTGGGTTGAGCTGATGATTTGGGTTGAGCTGATGATTTAGGTGGTACAGATGAGTTGGGTGGTACAGATGAGTTGGGTGGTACAGATGAGTTGGGTGGTACAGATGAGTTGGGTGGTACAGATGAGTTGGGTGGTACAGATGAGTTGGGTGGTACAGATGAGTTGGGTGGTACAGATGATTTGGATGAGGGACGAGAGGAAGACAGTTCCTTAATACAATCTAGACTATGTTTGGAAATAGATGGATCAATCTTTACATAATCAGAAAACTTAGGCAAATCTATATCTGAACGTTTCAACTTCTTACTCTTAAACTTAGGTGCTTGCTCGAAATCCTCGTCTGAGTCGACAGAGGGTTTGACTGAATGTTTACGTGACTGATTATCTAACTTGGCACCTAGTTCCTTCTTATTCTGGAGTACCTGTTCGGCAGAACAAATCATAACAGAGTACGACTTGTCTGCCCGAACTTCCTCAACAGAATGAAACAACTGGTCAGAGTATCTAACTAAAATCTTAGAACTTATGGAGGTGTGGAAACTTGCAACTATTCCATCTAATACTTTCTGGCTCTCCAAGAGATTAAACTTAAGAGACCTATCAGTTATTATGCAGCTATATAAATTTAAGAGAGCCTCTACAGAGCCATCCTTATCTAGTGAGCAGTGGTCAGAACATTCATATACATCTAAAGTGTGCTTACAGGGGAAAAAGTGCTTAAAGAACTGTTGCAACTTATGAGATAAAGGAAACATGAGCTGAACTAAGGAACTACAAAACAATCTAACGTGGGGTATCTTAGGACCTGACTTAAGATCAGAAATGAACACATAAGAACCACACTCTAACCGCAGTACTACAGAGGAGCACACGGTCAGGGGGTCAGAATAAGCATGTGATAAAGGAGGCAAAGCATCCTGCATATTATGATAATATACACCTAAAGATGAATCGAACTTGTGGGAGTCACGAATGAGCTCAACCACGGCATTTACCTGAGATGTATCCATAGGGAGTAGTCGTGTTGACTGAGTTAGCTGTAAAAAACAGCCAATAAGTAAAACTCAGATAGGGAGAAGTGTAGTCAAAGAACTGGTTGTAGGAAACAACACAGTCCAGATAGGAGTAGGAAGGGAGGACTCAGAACTAGTTGTAGAAAACAACGTAGTTTAGAGTAAAGTAGGCAAAGAAGACAGGCACGTAGCGTAAACTACAAAATAAAAATGTGTATTTGAAAGATAGAGCTTAAAGTTGAAATGTCAAAAGATTGTACTCAGTGTGTGAAATAGTAAACTGAAACCGGGTGAGCTATATTTCACGAGGGTATTTATACCCGCTTCATCGTGACAGGGATAACGAGCCAATTGTTTACAAACAAGCAGCAAGCATGTGAATCCTTCTTGATAAGGTTCAGATCACGTTTGATCGCATGCAGGGTTCTTGTCTCCGATAGATCAGATCATTGTCTTCTAAGAAGATCATATCCTCGTTCTTGCCCCCTCTGGCTCCAGTGGATCTCATCATTACTCGATAAGCATCGGATCAAATGATTGCCTCAAAAACCGTATCATCTGGTTCCACAATCTCGGATACTCAGGAACCAGCTTTTTGATACGGAAATGGAACCAAGTTTCTAGTGGGCGTTCTGGGAGTGCTAGGGCCACCAAATTTCATTTTTGTTCATTCCGTTCATTCCATGACTCAGGGAGCCTCTGGCGACAATTTTGACGTCAAAATAGTTAGTAAACACATCCCCCTACACCGTACAACCATTTCCAGCACTCTGAAACTACTTTAACAGACTGAAATGACCGTATCAAAATGCCTCAAAAACCGTATCATCTGGTTCCACAATCTCGGATACTCAGGAACCAGCTTTTTGATACGGAAATGGAACCAAGTCTCTAGTGGGCGTTCTGGGAGTGCTAGGGCCACCAAACTTAGGCATCCAATCTTTGCAGTTGTTTCTTTCATGGTAGTTGCGAGCGTCTATACTTTCAGTCTTTAGCTTGCTCATTTTGTATTTACATCATTTGTACAAGACTAGATGGTAGCCATGTTCTGTGTCCTAAACCTAACTTTAGTGTGCATGTTATCTATTATGTTGGTCTCAGTTTAAACCTGAAAGCCATTGAATATGTTTGCCACTGCTTCTCAGCTGATCATAAATAATTTAAAATAGGGTTCAGTGTTCTGACCATTTGTGTATGTAGATGAAGCAAGGTCAGGAACCCAGCACGGTGAAGGATTAGGCCGGTTATCTAGCAAAGATCTCTGTCACTATACTTTTGTTGCTCAGTATCATTAGTATCATCATTGAAGATTGTGCATACACAACTTTATTAAAGTAAATGTTAGACAGTGTTATTTCGAATACATCCCAGCACAAATATTATCAGCTTCATCAATCTTGATATCTTAACGATGACCCTGGTCAAACAATTTAAAACTTCTGTAATTTCATTTCTAGTATGCGTATAGGAAATCGATAAGACTTTAAAATGATATGTTCGGCGACCTTTCAGCTCAATCACGAGACTCAGTAGGAGTGATTGAACTGCAAGGGACAATTGAGGCTAACGAATTAGCAGTTTCAAGTTAAGTTTAATATAATAACGAATTAATTATAATAACCAATGAATTATACAGGTTGTACGTACACGCCACAGCATTAAAAACGTTCTGATCGAGCTGCACTTGCACTGATGAGCTGAACGTTTGCGGAGTTAAAATCGCAAGCTACCAACGCGATACTTCCGAATATAGTTGCGCGGCTTATTAGTAAAATTAAAAATTAGCTTTCGAATGTTTATTGTTTATTTTGATTTTGTTGCATATTGTTTTAAATTAAATTATGTCTAATTTACAATTTATAAATAAAATGTATACTGAATACAACAATTTTTTTAAAATCTAATTATAGTCTGAAGCTAATTTTTAATTTTACCTATAAGCCGCGCAATTGCCTTTTGAAAGTTTCGCGTTTGTAGCTCGCGATTGTAACTCCGCAAACGTTCAGCTCATCAGTGCAAGTGCAGCTCGATCAGAACGTTTTTAATGCTGTGGCGTGTACGTACAACCTGTATAATTCATTGGTTATTATAATTAATTCGTTATTATATTAAACTTAACTTGAAACTGCTAATTCGTTAGCCTCAATTGTCCCTTGCAGTTCAATCACTCCTACTGAGTCTCGTGATTGAGCTAAAAGGTCGCCGAACATATCATTTTAAAGCCTTATCGATTTCCTATACGCATACTAGAAATAGAATTACAGAAGTTTTAAATTGTTTGACCAGGGTCATCGTTAAGATATCAAGATTGATGAAGCTGATAATATTTGTGCTGGGATGTATTCGAAATAACACTGTCTAACATTTACTTCAATAAAGTTGTGTATGCACAATCTTCAATGATGATACTAATGATACTGAGCAACAAAAGTATAGTGACAGAGATCTTTGCTAGATAACCGGCCTAATCCTTCACCGTGCTGGGTTCCTGACCTTGCTTCATCTACATACACAAATGGTCAGAACACTGAACCCTATTTTAAATTATTTATGATCAGCTGAGAAGCAGTGGCAAACATATTCAATGGCTTTCAGGTTTAAACTGAGACCAACATAATAGATAACATGCACACTAAAGTTAGGTTTAGGACACAGAACATGGCTACCATCTAGTCTTGTACAAATGATGTAAATACAAAATGAGCAAGCTAAAGACTGAAAGTATAGACGCTCGCAACTACCATGAAAGAAACAACTGCAAAGATTGGATGCCTAAGTTTGGTGGCCCTAGCACTCCCAGAACGCCCACTAGAGACTTGGTTCCATTTCCGTATCAAAAAGCTGGTTCCTGAGTATCCGAGATTGTGGAACCAGATGATACGGTTTTTGAGGCATTTTGATACGGTCATTTCAGTCTGTTAAAGTAGTTCCAGAGTGCTGGAAATGGTTGTACGGTGTAGGGGGATGTGTTTACTAACTATTTTGACGTCAAAATTGTCGCCAGAGGCTCCCTGAGTCATGGAATGAACGGAATGAACAAAAATGAATTTTTTTCTAAAACTCGTCGGATTGCCCCAAAACAGATCGGAATCGTTTGGTATTGACCCTTATAGTGTTCCTGCAGAGTTTGGTGGCCCTAGCACTCCCAGAACGCCCACTAGAGACTTGGTTCCATTTCCGTATCAAAAAGCTGGTTCCTGAGTATCCGAGATTGTGGAACCAGATGATACGGTTTTTGAGGCAATCATTTGATCCGATGCTTATCGAGTAATGATGAGATCCGCTGGAGCCAGAGGGGGCAAGAACGAGGATATGATCTTCTTAGAAGACAATGATCTGATCTATCGGAGACAAGAACCCTGCATGCGATCAAACGTGATCTGAACCTTATCAAGAAGGATTCACATGCTTGCTGCTTGTTTGTAAACAATTGGCTCGTTATCCCTGTCACGATGAAGCGGGTATAAATACCCTCGTGAAATATAGCTCACCCGGTTTCAGTTTACTATTTCACACACTTGAGTACAATCTTTTGACATTTCAACTTTAAGCTCTATCTTTCAAATACACATTTTTATTTTGTAGTTTACGCTACGTGCCTGTCTTCTTTGCCTACTTTACTCTAAACTACGTTGTTTTCTACAACTAGTTCTGAGTCCTCCCTTCCTACTCCTATCTGGACTGTGTTGTTTCCTACAACCAGTTCTTTGACTACACTTCTCCCTATCTGAGTTTTACTTATTGGCTGTTTTTTACAGCTAACTCAGTCAACACGACTACTCCCTATGGATACATCTCAGGTAAATGCCGTGGTTGAGCTCATTCGTGACTCCCACAAGTTCGATTCATCTTTAGGTGTATATTATCATAATATGCAGGATGCTTTGCCTCCTTTATCACATGCTTATTCTGACCCCCTGACCGTGTGCTCCTCTGTAGTACTGCGGTTAGAGTGTGGTTCTTATGTGTTCATTTCTGATCTTAAGTCAGGTCCTAAGATTTTGTAGTTCCTTAGTTCAGCTCATGTTTCCTTTATCTCATAAGTTGCAACAGTTCTTTAAGCACTTTTTCCCCTGTAAGCACACTTTAGATGTACTAGCAGGAACCCGTGAAATATAGCCCTAAACGGTGTCAAGACTCAAGATACTGAAATAATTATTACCTATTTAATTGGCGTTTTTGACACCACTTGGGGGTCCAAATTTTCGGCTCTAAAATCATTATTCCTCGGCCAATTTTTTATTTTTTCATGCTGATTTGGAGGATATTAAAGCATTTGACCCAGCCAAAAAAGTTTCAGTTGTATATCTTTTACGGTTTTTGCAGAAAGTTGCGTTAAAGTTGATGCTGTGGTGTCAGTAAAATGGCACAGATATATATATATATATATCGTCTCGCTTTATATATAGTAAGATATGAATGTTCTGACCACTGCTCACTAGATAAGGATGGCTCTGTAGAGGCTCTCTTAAATTTATATAGCTGCATAATAACTGATAGGTCTCTTAAGTTTAATCTCTTGGAGAGCCAGAAAGTATTAGATGGAATAGTTGCAAGTTTCCACACCTCCATAAGTTCTAAGATTTTAGTTAGATACTCTGACCAGTTGTTTCATTCTGTTGAGAAAGTTCGGGCAGACAAGTCGTACTCTGTTATGATTTGTTCTGCCGAACAGGTACTCCAGAATAAGAAGGAACTAGGTGCCAAGTTAGATAATCAGTCACGTAAACATTCAGTCAAACCCTCTGTCGACTCAGACGAGGATTTCGAGCAAGCACCTAAGTTTAAGAGTAAGAAGTTGAAACGTTCAGATATAGATTTGCCTAAGTTTTCTGATTATGTAAAGATTGATCCATCTATTTCCAAACATAGTCTAGATTGTATTAAGGAACTGTCTTCCTCTCGTCCCTCATCCAAATCATCTGTACCACCCAACTCATCTGTACCACCCAACTCATCTGTACCACCCAACTCATCTGTACCACCCAACTCATCTGTACCACCCAACTCATCTGTACCACCTAAATCATCAGCTCAACCCAAATCATCAGCTTAACCCAAATCATCAGCTCAACCCAAATCATCAGCTCAACCCAAATCATCAGCTCAACCCAAATCATCAGCTCAACCCAAATCATCAGCTCAACCCAAATCATCAGCTCAACCCAAATCATCAGCTCAACCCAAATCTTCAGCTCAACCCAAATCATCAGCTCAACCCAAATCATCAGTTCAACCCAAATCATCAACTCAACCCAAATCATCAGCTCAACCCAAATCATCTGTACCACCTAAATCATCAGTTCAACCCAAATCATCAGCCCAACCCAAGTCATCAGTTCTACCCAAATCATCAGCTCAACCCAAATCATCAGTTCAACCCAAATCATCAGCTCAACCAAAATCATCAGCTCAACCCAAATCATCAGTTCAACCCAAATCATCAACTCAACCCAAATCATCAGCTCAACCCAAATCATCTGTACCACCTAAATCATCAGTTCAACCCAAATCATCAGCTCTGGATCAGAAATGGATCCTTCCCAGCCTACTATCCTTACCCACAGCTTCACCTCTACCTTCCTCCAACCTTGCCTGGAAGTTCATCCTACTACTGTGCTTAGTTCTTTTAGATCTGCGTTTAAATTATTATAACCGAGTTAAATTATTTTGAAGGTATTGAAGTATTGAATGATATTATGATTGATGTTGTGCAAAACTATTACTACCGCTTTATTACTGCCAATTGCTGTTACAATTTGTAGAAACTGATTTATACATTTATACATATGATATCAAAAAATCAAATCTCAAAAATAACAAAGTAACAATCTGCTCTCTTTAATTATTGAAATCCATCCAAGTAAAAAGTTGTATTACCAGAGAGGTTAAATTTAAATTTCAAACAACCTTGTCTACAGCTTCTTGGAAGAAAATGGAACCGGATTCTAGTGGACGTTCTGAAACTGGTAGGGCTACAAAACTAAGTTGGAACACATCTTGTTTGAATACTGTTGAACCAAATTCAACTCTCTGCAACAACACAAGCAGACAAAATTTCTCAAAATCCGTTTTATCTGCTCAACTGGTTCTAAATTCTTGAATCCAGCCAAGGGTATAATGGGTGTTCTGGGAGTGCTAGGGCCACAAAACTTTGTGGGAACACTATTAGGGTCAATACCAAACGATTCCTACCTGTTTTGGGGCCATCCGACGAGTTTCAGAAAAAAATTTCATTTTTGTTCATTCCGTTCATTCCATGACTCAGGGAGTCTTGGGCGACTATTTTGACGTCAAAATAGTTAGTAAACACATCCCCCTACACCGTAAAATCATCTCCAGCACTCTGCAGCCCCTTTAACAGACTGAAATGACCGTATCAATATCGGATACTCAGGAACCAGCTTTTTGATACGGAAATGGAATTAAGTCTCTAGTGGGCCACCAAACTTTGTAGGAACACTATAAGGGTCAATACCAAACGATTCCTACCTGTTTTGGGGCAATCCGACGAGTTTTAGAAAAAAATTCATTTTTGTTCATTCCGTTCATTCCATGACTCAGGGAGCCTCTGGCGACAATTTTGACGTCAAAATAGTTAGTAAACACATCCCCCTACACCGTACAACCATTTCCAGCACTCTGAAACTACTTTAAAAGACTGAAATGACCGTATCAAAATGCCTCAAAAACCGTATCATCTGGTTCCACAATCTCGGATTCATCTTCTGGACTTCAGATGTAACACGCCAAAACCAAAGTATTAAAGCTCTTTGGCAAGCATCGAGTACGATACGACGCGCAATTGTGCTTGAAGTGACGACGCGCACGGGCGATAAGGAGCTACTTATCGCTCGATCGACCGAGCGATAAGTCCGCGCGGCACCCGACTACCATGAGCCTTAAGATATCCAACTGTTAAAAAGTTATCAACTGTTGTAAACTATAAAGTTATAAATGCTACCAACTTGAAACTAATCAGAGGATACATACGTGTCCGACCAATTTGCCACCTTAACGAGCCACCTTCACCAGTAACCTCACTTACACCAAACTCATTCCATGTAAAAGTGGCTAAGTAGTAGCGCATGTCAGGCTTTAAATCTTTACTATGATTGAACATGGGCACCAAATGAATTTTGTCTGCTTTCACAACCTCAGAATGAATATGAAGTCCGTCAGGATATTCTTCCTGATTTAAACAAAGGTTTACTTTGAACTTGTGGGGTTTCCCTGACTTCATATCAGGGGTAAACTTTAAAACAAATCCACATTTTCCAGGAAGATGACAATCAGTAGTGTTAGGGTGCTTAAAATTAAATGCATAAGATTGTGAGGTCTCAAATAGATCTTTGACTGTACAAGAATTCCAACTTAACATCTTTTTGTCCGGCCCAACTACTTTTCCAACTCGTCTAACACTCTCTTCCTTAGATGTAAGATCATTTCCATGTTCTTTTATTGTATCGGCGTCCACTTTGGCTTCTGGAGAACACGATTCAAGGAATTCAGGTGATATTCTGCTCCATCCTCTCTTACGACGAATAATCTCCATTTCATTCACCATGTCAGGGGTAAGCCATTCATCGCAAACATGAACCCCTTCAATAAGCATGTACAAATTTAATACAAGAGGAGATTCTTTAGCAACATTAAGATATTCCTGGGTTCTCAGTCCACGAAATATTTCAAATGAGCAAAATATGTTGGGAATTTCTGTTGTTATTTGGGGAAGTACAGATGCAGGAAAGATGGTATTATTAGATGGCAAAGAGGAATTTAAAGTCATCGTTTTCTTAAACTCTTTCATAGACCGCCTGTACAATGTATTTACAAATGACGCATCAGAATCAGATGACTGCGTGGCATTATCTAAAACATCAAACAGCTCCTCAAAAGAAGCTTCATCTTCAGAAATACATTTACAAAGATCAACATTCTGTAGAAGGTAACGAGAAGCTTCATCAAACATCTTCCCCTCACTCTCCAGATTCTTCTTCATTATCTTCAACAAGCACACATGATTACTCCTTGTAATCTGCAACATTAAATCTAGTTGACTAGTTTCTAGTTCAGAGTAATTCCTCATGTAGGGCTCAACAAATATCTCAGCTCTGTTCTCCAGATTACAAATCTTCTCTAGGACTAGGTCTAGAAACTTGTTACATTTCATGACCCTGCTACAAAACCTGGCCTCCTCAAACAAGAACAACAAAGTCTGGTAATCAGAGGAGGAACTCACCCCACCCACCAGGCTGGTAAAGTAGTCCCCACACCTCCCTGCTAACCACTCTACTTTGAACACGTGACACAGCTTGTTAACATCTCTGAACAAGTCTTTCTCCAGCAGGATCTCCCCGCTGTACAGGGCCCCCAGGAACCTCTTCACCGCCTCCCCCGCAAAGTCCTCCATCTGTAGCTCTGTCTGGTGCAGTTCCAGGAACAGGTGAACAAACACTGAACTGTGGTAAGACAGGATCAGGGAGTTTGCTCTCTTTTCCTCTCCTCCTTGTAACTTTAGGACCACGTTACCGTGAAACTCACAGTGTAGGTTCTCTATTCCAAAATCGAACGGTACTGTCACTTTCGGAACCATGTTTCTGATAAGGTAAGTTATTAGTATTGGAGAAATTAGACGGTTATTCTTGATATAATAATCTGTCTGAATAATATTTTTAATATTATCTAACTAATTTTAAGGCAGTTTTTCGTAAACAGCGTCATAAATGAACCCCTGATAAAAATACGCCAGAGGTAGAAACTAAAAGCCTAATTCATTAGAAATCACATTTATTTAGAGATTATCCCAACTCTAAAGATATCCAACTGTTAAAAAGTTATCAACTGTTGTAAACTATAAAGTTATAAATGCTACCAACTTAAAACGATCCAAAGCATATACACGTGGGCGACCAATTGTCCACCTTAACGATCTACCTTCACCTGTAACCTCACTTACACCCAACTCATTCCAGGTAAAAGCAGCTAAGCAGTAGCGCATGACAGGCTTTATTTCAGTACCAAAATTGAACATCGGCACCAAATGAATTTTGTCTGCTGTCACAACCTCAGGATGAATATGAAGTCCCTCAGGATATTCTTCCTGATTTAAACAAATGTTTACTTTGAACTTGTGGGGTTTAGCTGATTTCATATCTGGGGTAAACTTTAGAATGAATCCACATTTTCCAGGAGGATGACAATTCTTAGTGTCAGGGTGCTTAAAATAAAAGGCATAAGATTGCGAGGTCTCGAACAAATCTTTGACTGTACAAGAATTCCAACTTAATATCTTTTTTTCTGACCCAACTACTTTCCCAACTCGTCTTACACTCTCTTCCCTAGATGTAAGATCATTTCCATGTTCTTTTATTGTAACGGCGTCTTGGGTATTCCATGTATAACACGATTCAAGGAATTCAGACGATATTCTGCTCCATCCTCTCTTGCGACGAATAATTGCTATTTCATGTATCATGTCAGGTGTGAGTAATTCCTTGCAGTGCACCCGAATCCCTTCAATTAGCATGTACAAATTAAGTACAAGAGGAGAATCTTTAGCAGCATCAAGATATTGCTGGGTGCTCAGTCCCCAGAATCTCTCATATGAGCAGAAGATATTAGGAACTTCTGTTGTATTTTGGGTAAGTACAGGTGCAGATAAAACGGTCGTTGATAACGAAGAGGAACTCAAACTCGTAATTTTCTTAAACTCTTTCATTGACTTTATGTACAACTTGCTCACAAATAATGCATCACAATCAGATGACTGCGTGGCATTATCTAAAACATCAAACAGTTCCTCAAAAGAAGCTTCCTCTTCAGAAATGCATTTACAAAGATGAACATTCTGTAGGAGGTAACGAGAAGCTTCATCGAATATCTTTTCCTCACTCTCCAGATTTTTCTTCATTATCTTCAACAAGAAAACATGATTACTCCTTGTAATCTGCAACATTAAATCTAGTTGACTAGTTTCTAGTTCAGAGTAATTCCTCATGTAGGGCTCAACAAATATCTCAGCTCTGTTCTCCAGACTACAAATCTTCTCTAGGACCAGGTCTAGAAACTTGTTACATTTCATGACCCTGCTACAAAACCTGGCCTCCTCAAACAAGAACAACAAAGTCTGGTAATCAGAGGAGGGACTCACCCCACCCACCAGGCTGGTAAAGTAGTCCCCACACCTCCCTGCTAACCACTCTACTTTGAACACGTGACACAGCTTGTTAACATCTCTGAACAAGTGTTTCTCCAGCAGGATCTCCCCGCTGTACAGGGCCCCCAGGAACCTCTTCACCGCCTCCCCCGCAAAGTCCTCCATCTGTAGCTCTGTCTGGTGCAGTTCCAGGAACAGGTGAACAAACACTGAACTGTGGTAAGACAGGATCAGGGAGTTTGCTCTCTTTTCCTCTCCTCCTTGTAACTTTAGGACCACGTTACCGTGAAACTCACAGTGTAGGTTCTCTATTCCAAAATCTAACGGTACTGTCACTTTCGGAGCCATGTTTCTGATAAGGTAAGTTATTAGTATTAGAGTAATTATACAGTTATTGTTGATATAATGAGCTTATGGGCTGTCTGAATTACTGATAAAGATGTTGTATTTGAACAAACGTCGAGAATATTCAAGTAAACAACCGTATCGAAAAGAAATTATTGAATTATTCACATTTCACATACATTACAATGTTCAAAGTTTGATTCAAAACTTTCGTATCAAGGTTAAAAAGTACTACATGCAGTCTCGATTAATCGGGTAAATTTTAACCGATTCTGATCATCTCTTTAAAACGAGAGAAATTGAATCTAAATTATAAATTTTTATAAAATTTGCAAAATTAAAACTTACTTTCATCAACCACATAAATCTCTTGGCATTTAATTCACCATCAGCTGTCTAAATTCATTAGAAATCAAATCTATTTGGAGATTATCCCAACACTAAAGATATCCAACTGTTAAAAAGTTATCAACTGTTATAAACTATAAAGTTATAAATGCTACCAACTTAAAACTAATCAGAGGATACATACGTATCCGAACAATTTGCCACCTTAACGAGGAACCTTCACCAGTAACCTCACTTACACCCAACTCATTCCATGTAAAAGTGGTTAACGAGTAGCGCATGTCGGGTTGTATATCTTTACCATAATGAATATTAAACATAGGCACCAAATGAATTTTGTCTGCTTTCACAAACTCAGAATAAATATGAAGTCCCTCAGGATATTCTTCCTGATTTAAACAAATGTTTACTTTGAACTTGTGGGGTTGCCCTGATTTCATTTCAGGTGTACATTTTAAGAGAAATCCACATTTTCCAGGAAGATGACAATCAGTAGTGTGAGGGTGCTTGAAATTAAATGCATAAGTTTGTGAGGTCTCAAACAGATCTTTAATTGTAATAGAATTCCAACTTAATATTTTTTTGTTCGACCCAACTACTCTTCCAACTCGTCTAACACTCTCTTCCTTAGATATAAGATCATTTCCATGTTCTTTTATTGCAACGGCATTTAATGAGAGTCCTTTAGACCATGATTCAATGAATTCAGGTGATATTCTGCTCCATCCTCTCTTGCGACGAATAATCTCTATTTCATGTACCATGTCAGGTGTGAGTAATACCTGGTACACAAAAATCCCTTCAATCAGCATGTACAAATTAAGTACAAGAGGAGAATCTTTAGCAGCATCAAGATATTGCTGGGTGCTCAGTCCCCAGAATCTCTCATATGAGCAGAAGATATTAGGAACTTCTGTTGTATTTTGGGTAAGTACAGGTGCAGATAAAACGGTCGTTGATAACGAAGAGGAACTCAAACTCGTAATCTTCTTAAACTCTTTCATTGACTTGATGTACAACTTGCTCACAAATAATGCATCACAATCAGATGACTGCGTGGCATTATCTAAAACATCAAACAGTTCTTCAAAAGAAGCTTCATCTTCAGAAATACATTTACAAAGATCAACATTTTGTAGTAGGTAACGAGAAGCTTCATCAAATATCTTTCCCTCGCCTACCAGATTCTTCTTCATTATCTTCAACAATATAACAGGATTACTGCTAGTAATCTGCAACATTAAATCTAGTTGACTAGTTTCTAGTTCAGAGTAATTCCTCATGTAGGGCTCAACAAATATCTCAGCTCTGTTCTCCAGACTACAAATCTTCTCTAGGACCAGGTCTAGAAACTTGTTACATTTCATGACCCTGCTACAAAACCTGGCCTCCTCAAACAAGAACAACAAAGTCTGGTAATCAGAGGAGGGACTCACCCCACCCACCAGGCTGGTAAAGTAGTCCCCACACCTCCCTGCTAACCACTCTACTTTGAACACGTGACACAGCTTGTTAACATCTCTGAACAAGTGTTTCTCCAGCAGCATCTCCCCGCTGTACAGAGCCCCCAGGAAACTCTTCACCGCCTCCCCCGCAAAGTCCTCCATCTGTAGCTCTGTCTGGTGCAGTTCCAGGAACAGGTGAACAAACACTGAACTGTGGTAAGACAGGATCAGGGAGTTTGCTCTCTTTTCCTCTCCTCCTTGTAACTTTAGGACCACGTTACCGTAAAACTCACAGTGTAGGTTCTCTATTCCAAAATCTAACGGCACTGTCACCTTCGGAGCCATGTTTCTGATAAGGTAAGTTATTAGTATTAAAGAAATTATACAGCTATTCTTGATGTCATGAGCTTATGGTCTGTCTGATTTACTGATATTATGTTGTATTTGAACAAACGTCGAGAATATTCAAGTAAACAACCGTATTGAAAAGAAATAATTGAATTACAATGTTCAAACTTTGATGCACCAAACTTTCGTATCAAGGTTAAAAAGTACTACATGCGTGAAAGGTAAGGCTCAGTCTTGATTTATCTTGATATAATAATCTATCTTACTGACTCTTATAATATGTTCTATTATAAAAACATGGAGAATATTCAAATTAACAGTCATCTGAAAAGAAACTATTTAAAGAATGCACTAGAAATCACATCTATTTGGAGATTATTACAACTCTAAGGATATCAAACTGTTAAAAAGTTATCAACTGTTGTAAACTATAAAGTTATAAATGCTACCAACTTAAAAGTTTTCGAAGGATATACTTCCGTGCGACCAATTCTCCACCTTAACGAGGAAACTTCACCTGTAACCTTACTTACACCCAACTCATTCCATGTAAAGGTGGTTAACAAGTAGCGCATGTCGGGCTGTATATCAGTATTACATTGGAACATAGGCACTAAATGAATATTGTCTGCTTTTACAAATTCATGATGAATATGAAGTCCCTCAGGATATTCATCCTGATTTAAACAAATGTTTACTTTGAACTTGTGGGGTTGCCCTGATTTCATTTCAGGTGTACATTTTAAGAGAAAACCACATTTTCCAGGAAGTTGACAATCAATAGTGTCAGGGTGCTTAAAATTAAATGCATAAAATTGTGAGGTCTCGAACAAATCTTTAACTGTACAAGAATTCCAACTTAATATCTTTTTGTCCGGCCCAACTATTTTTCCAACTCGTCTAACACTCTCTTCCTTAGATGTAAGATCATTTCCATGTTCTTTTATTGTATCGGCATTTCGGGCCAATGCCGGATGCCATAATTCAAGGAACTCAGGCGATATTCTGCTCCATCCTCTTTTGCGACGAATAATCTCTATTTCATGTACCATGACAGGGGTAAGAAATTCATTGCGCCACCAGATCCCTTCAATCAGCATGTACAAATTTAGTACAAGAGGAGAATCTTTAGCAGCATCAAGATATTGTTGGGCGATCAGTCCCCAAAATCTCTCATATGAGCAGAAGATATTGGGAATTTCTGTTGTATTTTGGGGAGGTACAGATGCAGCTGCAGGGAGAACGGCTTTTGATGACGAAGAGGAATTTAAACTCCGAGTTTTCTTAAACTCTTTCACTGACTTGATGTACAACTTGCTCACAAATATTGCATCACAGTCAGATGACTGTGTAGCACTATCTAAAACATCAAACAGTTCTTCAAAAGAAGCTTCATCTTCAGAAATACATTTACAAAGATCAACATTCTGTAGGAGGTAATGAGAAGCTTCATCAAAGATCTTTTCCTCACTCTCCAGATTCTTCTTCATTATCTTCAACAATAAAACAGGATTATTCCTTGTAATCTGCAGCATTAAATCTAGTTGACTAGTTTCTAGTTCAGAGTAATTCCTCATGTAGGACTCAACAAATATCTCAGCTCTGTTCTCCAGACTACAAATCTTCTCTAAGACCAGGTCTAAAAACTTGTCACATTTCATGACCCTGCTACAAAACCTGGCCTCTTCAAACAAGAACAACAAAGTCTGGTAATCAGAGGAAGGACTCACCCCACCCACCAGGCTGGTAAAGAAGTCCCCACACCTCCCTGCTAACCACTCTACTTTGAACACGTGACACAGCTTGTTAACATCTCTGAACAAGTGTTTCTCCAGCAGGATCTCCCCGCTGTACAGGGCCCCCAGGAAACTCTTCACCGCCTCCCCCGCAAAGTCCTCCATCTGTAGCTCCGTCTGGTGCAGTTCCAGAAACAGGTGAACAAACACTGAACTGTGGTAAGACAGGATCAGGGAGTTTGCTCTCTTTTCCTCTCCTCCTTGTAACTTTAGGACTACGTTACCGTGAAACTCACAGTGTAGGTTCTCTATTCCAAAATCTAGCGGCACTGTCACTTTCGGAGCCATTTTACGATCTAGTGGGCTGTTAATGTTAGTATCTGCAAGATCCTCATTGTAGATCAATTTATATTAACATCTTTTATAACATAATGATATTATGTATACAAAATAAGGTTTATTTAAATAACTTTCTCTACTTTGTTTCATCAACTGTGTAACAAATCTTGATCGGACGAGATTTTTAAAACTTTTAAACATTAAATTTGAAATAATACTAATTTATTATAGAATCGTTTCATTGAATAGTATAGGTTCACATGGATCTCTTATAAAACAAAATGAGTAAAACTTAAAGGATATTAATAATTTGAATACTAAAATTCAGAATTGAAATTTGAGAATGATACGAAGCCGAGAACGTTTTGTGGTGTATTGTTGTACAAATTGTCAAAATTTGATCAATTTTAAGGGAACATTTCCGCAAAAGGCGTCATAAATTAACCCCTGATAAAAAATTAACCATTCATTTATTATAAATCAAATCAATTTGGAGATTATCCCAACTTTAAAGATATCCAACTGTTAAAAAGTTATCAACTGTTGTAAACTATAAAGTAATAAATGCTACCAACTTAAAACTATCCAAAGGATCTAAAAGTGTAAGACCAACATCCCACCTGAACGAGTCACCTTCACCTGCAACCTTACTTACAGTTACACCCGACTCATTCCACGTAAAAGAGGCTAAATAGTAGCGCATATCGGAATTAATATCAGTACTATAATCGAACATGGGCACCAAATGAATTTTGTCTGCTTTCACAACCTCAGGATGAATATGAAGTCCCTCAGGATATTCTTCCTGATCAAAACAAATGTTTACTTTGAACTTATGGGGTTGCCCTGATTTCATCTCCGGGGTAAACTTTAGAACAAATCCACATTTTCCAGGAAGATGACAATTAGTGTCAGGGTGCTTGAAATTAAAGGCATAAGATTGTGAGGTCTTAAACAGATCTGTAACTGTAAAAGAATTCCGACTTAATAATTTTTTGTTCCGTCCAACTACTCTACCAACTCGTTTAACACTCTCTTCCTTAGATATAAGATCATTTCCATGTTCTTTTATTGTATAGGAGTCTTCAGTGGCTCCCGGAGAACACGATTCAAGGAATTCAGGTGATATTCTGCTCCATCCTCTTTTAAGGCGAATAATTTCGATTTCATGCATCATATCAGGTGTAAGCCATTCCTCGCACACCTGGATCCCTTCAATCAGCATGTACAAATTAAGTACAAGAGGGGATTCTTTAGCAGCATCAAGATATTGCTGGGTGCTCAGTCCCCGAAATCTCTCAAATGAGCAAAATATGTTGGGAATTTCTGTTGTATTTTGGGGAAGTACAGGTGCAGATAAAACGGTCTTTGATGACGAAGAGGAACTCGTAATTTTCTTAAACTCCTTCACTGACTTCTTGTACAACTTATTCACAAATAATGAATCAGAATCAGATGACTGCGTGGCATTATCTAAAACATCAAACAGGTCCTCAAAGGAAGCCTCATCATCTGAAATACATTTACAAAAAATCAACATTCTGTAGGAGGTAACGAGAAGCTTCATCAATCATCATTCTCTCACTCTCCAGATTCTTCTTCATTATCTTCAACAATAAAACAGGATTATTCCTTGTAATCTGCAGCATTAAATCTAGTTGACTAGTTTCTAGTTCAGAGTAATTCCTCATGTAGGGCTCAACAAATATCTCAGCTCTGTTCTCCAGACTACAAATCTTCTCTAGGACCAGGTCTAGAAACTTGTTACATTTCATGACCCTGCTACAAAACCTGGCCTCCTCAAACAAGAACAACAAAGTCTGGTAATCAGAGGAGGGACTCACCCCACCCACCAGGCTGGTAAAGTAGTCCCCACACCTCCCTGCTAACCACTCTACTTTGAACACGTGACACAGCTTGTTAACATCTCTGAACAAGTGTTTCTCCAGCAGGATCTCCCCGCTGTACAGGGCCCCCAGGAAACTCTTCACCGCCTCCCCCGCAAAGTCCTCCATCTGTAGCTCCGTCTGGTGCAGTTCCAGAAACAGGTGAACAAACACTGAACTGTGGTAAGACAGGATCAGGGAGTTTGCTCTCTTTTCCTCTCCTCCTTGTAACTTTAGGACCACGTTACCGTGAAACTCACAGTGTAGGTTCTCTATCCCAAAATCTAACGGTACTGTCACCTTCGGAGCCATGGTTCTGATAAGATAACTGATTAGTAGAGGAATTGTAAAGTAATTCCTAATATTATTTAATGACTTTGATATATTTCTCTCACAAGTAGTTTATTTTAGTAGTTCAAAAAGAAGATAATACGAGTTGTCATTTATGCGTTGTATAATGTATATAATATTACCAGTCAAACCATGGTTGAAATAATGAAAGTTACCTTCGGAGCCAAGTTTCTGATAAGGTATGTTATTAGTATTAGAGTAATTATACAGTCATTCTTTATATAATGAGCTTCTGAATGTCTGATTAGATGTTGGATTATGAAAACGTCGACAATATTCAAGTTAATAATCATCTTGAAAAGAAATTATTCAATTATTCACGTACAATACAATGTTCAAACTTTTATTCCAAACATTCGTTTCAAGGTTAAAAAGTGCTACATGCGTGAAAGGTAAGGCTCAGTAATGAGTAATGATTTATCGGGCAAATTCAAACCGATTATAATTATCTCGTTAAAGCAAGAAAAGTTAAATCGAATTAAGAGATTATAGTAATTGTAACATTAAAACTTACTTTCTTCAACTATATACAAATCTTCTTATCTAACTTACCATGAGCTGTCTAAATTTAAAGAATTCATTAGAAATCAAATTTATTTGGAGATTATTCCAACTCTAAAGATAGCCAACTGTTAAAAGTTATCAACTGTTGTAAACTATAAAGTTATAAATGCTACCAACTTAAAACTATGCAAAGGATATATATACGTGTCCGACCAATTTTCCACTTTAACGAGGAACCCTCACCTGTAACCTTGGTTACACCCAACTCATTCCATGTAAAGGTGGCTAAGTGGTAGCGCATGTTGGGCGTTATATTAGTACTATATTGGAACATAGGCACCAAATGAATTTTGTCTGCTTTTACAAATTCATGATGAATATGAAGTCCCTCAGGATATTCTTCCTGATTTAAACAAACGTTTACTTTGAACTTGTGGGGTTGCCCTGATTTCATATCAGGGGTACACTTTAGAACGAATCCACATTTTCCAGGAAGATGACAATCAGTAGTGTCAGGGTGCTTGAAATTAAAAGCAAAAGATTGTGAGGTCTCGAACAAATCTTTGACTGTACAAGAATTCCAACTTAATATTTTTTTGTCCGACCCAACTACTCTCCCAACTCGTTTAACATTCTCTTCCCTATATATAAGATCACTGCCATGTTCTTTGATTATAACGGCGTGTTTGGAAGCTCCTGGAGGCCATAATTCAATGAATTCAGGCGATATTCTGCTCCATCCTCTTTTGCGACGAATAATCTCTATTTCATGTACCATGACAGGGGTAAGCCATTTATCACACAGGTGAAACCCTTCAATCAGCATGTACAAATTTAGTACAAGAGGAGAATCTTTAGCAGCATCAAAATATTCCTGGGTATTCAGTCCTCGAAATGGTTCATATGAACAAAAGATATTGGGAATTTCTGTTGTATTTTGGGGAAGTACAGGTGCCGATAAAACGGTCTTTGATGACGAAGAGGAACTCGTAATTTTCTTAAACTCCTTCACTGACTTCTTGTACAACTTATTCACAAATAATGCATCAGAATCAGATGACTGCGTGGCATTATCTAAAACATCAAACAGGTCCTCAAAGGAAGCCTCGTCATCTGAAATACATTTACGAAGATCAACATTTTGTAGGAGGTAACGAGAAGCTTCATCAAACATCGTTCTCTCACTCTCCAGATTCTTCTTCATTATCTTCAACAAGAAAACATGATTACTCCTTGTAATCTGCAACATTAAATCTAGTTGACTAGTTTCAAGTTCAGAGTAATTCCTCATGTAGGGCTCAACAAATATCTCAGTTCTGTTCTCCAGACTACAAATCTTCTCTAGGACCAGGTCTAGAAACTTGTTACATTTCATGACCCTGCTACAAAACCTGGCCTCTTCAAACAAGAACAACAAAGTCTGGTAATCAGAGGAGGGACTCACCCCACCCACCAGGCTGGTAAAGTAGTCCCCACACCTCCCTGCTAACCACTCTACTTTGAACACGTGACACAGCTTGTTAACATCTCTGAACAAGTGTTTCTCCAGCAGGATCTCCCCGCTGTACAGGGCCCCCAGGAACCTCTTCACCGCCTCCCCCGCAAAGTCCTTCACCTCTAGCTCTGTCTGGTGCAGTTCCAGGAACAGGTGAACAAACACTGAACTGTGGTAAGACAGGATCAGGGAGTTTGCTCTCTTTTCCTCTCCTCCTTGTAACTTTAGGACCACGTTACCGTGAAACTCACAGTGTAGGTTCTCTATTCCAAAATCTAACGGCACTGTAACTTTCGGAGCCATATTTCTGATAAGGTAAGTTATTAGTATTAGAGTAATTATACAATTATTGTTGATATAATGAGCTTATGGGCTGTCTGAATTATTGATAAGATGTTGTATTTGAACAAACGTCGAGAATATTCAAGTAAACAACCGTATTGAAAAGAAATTATTGAATTATTCACATTTCACATACATTACAATGTTCAAAGTTTGATTCAAAACTTTCGTATCAAGGTTAAAAAGTACTACATGCAGTCTCGATTAATCGGGTAAATTTTAACCGATTCTGATCATCTCTTTAAAACGAGAGAAATTGAATCTAAATTATAAATTTTTATAATTGCAAAATTAAAACTTACTTTCATCAACCACATAAATCTCTTGGCATTTAACTTACCATCAGCCGTCTAAATTCATTAGAAATCAAATCTATTTGGAGATTATCCCAACACTAAAGATATCCAACTGTTAAAAAGTTATCAACTGTTATAGACTATAAAGTTATAAATGCTACCAACTTAAAACTAATCAGAGGATACATACGTGTCCGAACAATTTGCCACCTTAACGAGGAACCTTCACCAGTAACATCACTTACACCCAACTCATTCCATGTAAAAGTGGTTAACGAGTAGCGCATGTCGGGTTGTATATCTTTACCATAATGAATATTAAACAAAGGCACCAAATGAATTTTGTCTGCTTTCACAAACTCAGGATGAATATGAAGTCCCTCAGGATATTCTTCCAGATTTAAACAAATGTTTACTTTGAACTTGTAGGGTTGCCCTGATTTCATTTCAGGTGTACATTTTAAGAGAAATCCACATTTTCCAGGAAGATGACAATCAGTAGTGTCAGGGTGCTTGAAATTAAATGCATAAGTTTGTGAGGTCTCAAACAGATCTTTAATTGTAATAGAATTCCAACTTAATATTTTTTTGTTCGACCCAACTACTCTTCCAACTCGTCTAACACTCTCTTCCTTAGATATAAGATCATTTCCATGTTCTTTTATTGCAACGGCATTTAATGAGAGTCCTTTAGACCATGATTCAAGAAAATCAGGCGATATTCTGCTCCATCCTCTCTTACGACGAATTATCTCTATTTCATGTACCATGTCAGGGGTAAGAAATTCCTTGAAACAAACCCCTTCAATTAACATGTACAAATTAGATACTAGAGGAGATTCTTTAGCAGCATCAAGATATTGCTAGGTGCTCAGTCCCCGAAATCTCTCATATGAGCAGAAGATACTGGGAATTTCTGTTGTATTTTGGGGAAGTACAGTGGCAGATAAAACAGCTTTTGATGATGAAGAGGAACTCAAACTCGTAATTTTCTTAAACTCTTTCACTGACATCATGTACAACTTGCTCACAAATAATGCATCACAATCAAATGAATGCGTGGCATTATCTAAAACATCAAACAGTTCTTCAAAAGAAGCTTCATCTTCAGAAATACATTTACAAAGATCAACATTTTGTAGGAGGTAACGAGAAGCTTTATCAAAGATCTTTTCCTCACTCTTCAGATTCTTCTTCATTATCTTCAACAAAATAACAGGATGACTCCTAGTAATCTGCAACATTAAATCTAGTTGACTAGTTTCTAGTTCAGTGTAATTCCTCATGTAGGGCTCAACAAATATCTCAGCTCTGTTTTCTAGACTACAAATCTTCTCTAGGACCAGGTCTAGAAACTTATTACATTTCATGACCCTGTTACAAAACCTGGCCTCCTCAAACAAGAACAACAAAGTCTGGTAATCAGAGGAGGGACTCACCCCACCCACCAGGCTGGTAAAGTAGTCCCCACACCTCCCTGCTAACCACTCTACTTTGAACACGTGACACAGCTTGTTAACATCTCTGAACAAGTGTTTCTCCAGCAGGATCTCCCCGCTGTACAGGGCCCCCAGGAACCTCTTCACCGCCTCCCCCGCAAAGTCCTTCACCTCTAGCTCTGTCTGGTGCAGTTCCAGGAACAGGTGAACAAACACTGAACTGTGGTAAGACAGGATCAGGGAGTTTGCTCTCTTTTCCTCTCCTCCTTGTAACTTTAAGACCACGTTACCGTGAAACTCACAGTGCAGGTTCTCTATTCCAAAATCTAACGGTACTGTCACTTTCGGAGCCATGTTTCTGATAAGGTAAGTTATTAGTATTGGAGTAATTTTACAGCTATTATTGATGCAATGAACTGTCTGGATAACTGATTAGATGTTGTATTTGAACAAACGTCTATAATATTCAAGTTAACAGTCATCTTGAAAAGAAATTGTTAAAATATTTAGATACATTACAATGTTCAAACTTTGCTTCACAACTTTAGTATCAAGGTTAAAAAGTACCGCATACGTGGAAGGTAAGGCTCTGTCTTGATCTATCTTGATATAATAATTATCTGTCTTAATGACTATGATAATATGTTGTATTATGAAAATATGGAGAATAATCAAGATAACAGTCATCTTGAAAAGAAATTATTTTTAAAATTCATTAGAAATCACAACTATTTGGAGATTATTCCAACTCTAAAGATATCCAACTGTTAAAAATGTATCAACTGTTGTAAACTATAAAGTTATAAATGCTACCAACTTGCACATTTCCCAAGGATATATACGTGTCCGACCAATTACCAACATTAACGAGGAACCTTCACTTGTGACCTCACGTATACCCAACTCATTCCATGTAAAAGTGGCTAAGTAGTAGCGCATATCGGGCTGTGTATCATTACCATAAACAAACATAGGCATCAAATGAATATTGTCAGCTTTCACAACCTCAGGATGAATATGAAGTCCCTCAGGATATTCTTCCTGATTTAAACAAATGTTAACTTTGAACTTGTGGGGTTGCCCAGACTTCATCACCGGGGTAAACTTTAGGAGGAATCCACATTTTCCAGGAAGATGACAATCAGTAGTGTCAGGGTGCTTGAAATTAAATGCATAAGATTGTAAGGTCTCGAACAAATCTTTAACTGTAATAGAATTCCAACTTAACATCTTTTTGTCCGGCCCAACTACTCTTCCAACTCGTCTAACACTCTCTTCCTTAGATGTTAGATCATTTCCATGTTCTTTTATTGTATCGGCATTTCGAGCCAATGCCGGATGCCATAATTCAAGGAACTCAGGCGATATTCTGCTCCATCCTCTTTTGCGACGAATAATCGCTATTTCATGTACCATTTCAGGAGTAAGCCTTTCCACACAGAACCGAAGCCCTTCAATAAGCATGTACAAATTGAGTACAAGAGGAGATTCTCTGGCGGTATTAAGATATTCCTGTGTACTTAGTCTACGAAATCTCTCAAATGAGGAAAATATGTGGGGAATTTGTGTTGCACTTAAAAGATGTGCAGGTGCAAGGAGAGCGGCATTATTTGATGGGAAAGAGAAATTTAAACTCACCGTTTTCTTAAACTCCTTCACTGACTTCATGTACAACTTATTCACAAATAATGCATCAGAATCGGATGATTGTGTAGCATTATCTAAAACATCAAACAGCTCCTCAAAAGAAGCCTCGTCATCTGAAATACATTTACAAAGATCAACATTTCGTAGGAGGTAACGAGAAGCTTCATCAAATATATTTTCCTCACTCTCCAGATTCTTCTTCATTATCTTCAACAAGAAAACAGGATTACTCCTTGTAATCTGCAACATTAAATCTAGTTGACTAGTTTCTAGTTCACAGTAATTCCTCATGTAGGGCTCAACAAATATCTCAGCTCTGTTCTCCAGACTACAAATCTTCTCTAGGACCAGGTCTAGAAACTTATTACATTTCATGACCCTGTTACAAAACCTGGCCTCCTCAAACAAGAACAACAAAGTCTGGTAATCAGAGGAGGGACTCACCCCACCCACCAGGCTGGTAAAGTAGTCCCCACACCTCCCTGCTAACCACTCTACTTTGAACACGTGACACAGCTTGTTAACATCTCTGAACAAGTGTTTCTCCAGCAGGATCTCCCCGCTGTACAGGGCCCCCAGGAACCTCTTCACCGCCTCCCCCGTAAAGTCCTCCATCTGTAGCTCTGTCTGGTGCAGTTCCAGGAACAGGTGAACAAACACTGAACTGTGGTAAGACAGGATCAGGGAGTTTGCTCTCTTTTCCTCTCCTCCTTGTAACTTTAGGACCACGTTACCGTGAAACTCACAGTGTAGGTTCTCTAGTCCAAAATCTAACGGTACTGTCACCTTCGGAGCCATGATGCTGATAAAGTAAGTCATTAGTTTTTTTTTTAATTTGAAAATTCAATTAATCATTATATATAAATCAAGCGTTACATTTCAGCCATGCAAAATTACAATGACATATTTTGATAAACTAATTGATAAATGGAACTGCAATATAAGTTGCTTAATGTTTGGCCGGATGACAACTAACTGAAAGAGAAAAACAAACTTGATTACATAATAATTAATTCGGCTGAACCAACACATAGCAAGAGCCACATTAACGTTGGGGCCGTCAAAAATAATTAGAATAATTAGACAGTTACTCTTAATATGATGAGCTGTCTGAATGACTGATAAGATGTTGTATCTGAACAAACGTCGAGAATATTTAAGTAAACAAACGTATTGAAAAGCAATTATTCAATTATTCACGTATTATAATGCAACGTTCAAACTTTGAAGCCAATCTTTCGCAGAAAGGTTTTTAAAAATATTAAATTGGTGAAAATTTTAGACTTAGTTTCGATTCAACAGGTTATATATTATCTAATTACTGGTTCAGATGGTCTCTTTATTTAAAGCGTGGGAAATTGAATAGAAAATATATATTCTTGTAATTATTGTAAAATTAAAACCTACATTCTACAACTACATCAAACTCTTCATATTAAACTCATCGTGAGCAGTCCCAAATTAAAGAATTCATTAGAAATCATATCTCCTTGGAGATTATTCCAACTCTTATAAACTATAAAGTTATAAATGCTACAAACATACAACTATTCGAAGGATTTACATCCGTGCGGCCAATTTTCCACTTTGACGAGTCACCTTCACCTAAAACATTACTTACAGTGATTACACCCAACTCATTCCATGTAAAAGTGGCGAAGCAGTATAGTATGTCGAGTGGTATATTGTAACCAAACTCGAACATAGGCACCAAATGAATTTTGTCTGCTTTCACAAATTCAGGATGAATATGAAGTCCCTCAGGATATTCTTCCTGATTAAAGCAAATGTTTACTTTGAACTTGTGGGGTTGCCCTGATTTCATTTCAGGTGTACATTTTAAGAGAAATCCACATTTTCCAGGAAGATGACAATTATTAGTGTCAGGGTGCTTGAAATTAAATGCATAAGATTGTGAGGTCTCAAACAGATCTTTGACTGTACAAGAATTCCAACTTAACATCTTTTTGTCCGGCCCAACTACTCTTCCAACTCGTCTAACACTCTCTTCCTTAGACGTAAGATCATTTCCATGTTCTTTTATTGTAACGGTGTCCAATGCAACTCCTGATCCTTCATCCCACGATTCAAGGAATTCAGGTGATATTCTGCCCCATCCTCTCTTACGACGAATAATCTCTATTTCATGTACCATGTCACAGGTGAGCCAGCCACTGCAGATCCGAAGCCCTTCAATTAACATGTACAAATTTAGTACAAGAGGAAATTCTCTGGTGGCATTAAGATATTCCTGTGTACTCAGTCCACGAAATCTCTCAAATGAGAAAAAGATGTGGGGAATATCTGTTGCACTTAAAATATGTGCAGATGCAGGTAGGATGGTATTATTTGATGGCAAAGAGGAATTTGAACTTATTGTTTTCTTGAACTCTTTCACAGACCGCCTGTACAATGTATTTACAAATAATGCATCAGAATCAGATGATTGTGTAGCAATATCCAAAACATCAAACAGTTCTTCAAAAGAAGCCTCATCATCAGAAATACACTTACAAAGATCAACATTTTGTAGGAGGTAACGAGAAGCTTCATCAAATATCTTTCCCTTACTCTCCAGATTCCTCTTCATTATCTTCAACAAGAAAACAGAATTACTCCTTGTAATCTGCAACATTAAATCTAGTTGACTAGTTTCTAGTTCAGAGTAATTCCTCATGTAGGGCTCAACAAATATCTCAGCTCTGTTCTCCAGATTACAAATCTTCTCTAGGACCAGGTCTAGAAACTTGTTACATTTCATAAGCCTGCTACAAAACCTGGCCTCCTCAAACAAAAACAACAAAGTCTGGTAATCAGAGGAGGAACTCACCCCACCCACCAGGCTGGTAAAGTAGTCCCCACACCTCCCTGCTAACCACTCTACTTTGAACACGTGACACAGCTTGTTAACATCTCTGAACAAGTGTTTCTCCAGCAGGATCTCCCCGCTGTACAGGGCCCCCAGGAACCTCTTCACCGCCTCCCCCGCAAAGTCCTCCATCTGTAGCTCTGTCTGGTGTAGTTCCAGGAACAGGTGAACAAACACTGAACTGTGGTAAGACAGGATCAGGGAGTTTGCTCTCTTTTCCTCTCCTCCTTGTAACTTTAGGACTACGTTACCGTGAAACTCACAGTGTAGGTTCTCTATTCCAAAATCTAACGGTACTGTCACTTTGGGGGCCATTTCACGATCTAGTGAGTTGTTACTGTTAGTATATGTATCTGAAAGATATTTAAATACATATCTTACATATCAATTTATATCAATATCTTCTAGAACATAACAATAAAATGATGCCAGATGTATATAATACCAAAATTGGCTTTTCAATACTGTACTGTAGTAAGTTACATCAATAATCAATTGCATCATATATAACATCTTAATCAGATGAGGTTTTAAAACTTTAAAACTTTAAATGTGAAATAATACTAATTTGTTATAGAATCGTTTCATCAAATAAGCAAATAGGTTCACATAGATCTCCAATAAAACAAAATCAGTAGAACTTAAAGGATAATAAAAATGTTAAGAAGCTTAAATGAAGCCGACAACGTTTGTAGTGTTTGTTAAACAAGTTTTTGGTATCTAAAATATTTTAAGGCATTTGTTTTCGCAAACAGCGTCATCATAAATTTATAAATTGACCCCTGATAAAAATTCACCAGAAGTAAAAACTAAAAACCTAGCGCACTTGCTAGTAAAAGATAGATAACATCGAGCTTGCAACTTTAAGATGTCAACACTTTAGAGATAAAGGTTGCAACTCCATACTATCAAGGTAGATGCTCGATGAAAACGAGGTTATCAAAGTTACAACTAGATACTATAAAGTAACCAAGTAACCAGCCAGTAACCTAGTAACCAGCAAGTAACCTAGTGACCAGCCAGTAACCTAGTAACCAGCCAGTATCCTAGTAACCAGCCAGTAACCTAGTAACCAGCCAGTAACCTAGTAACCAGCAAGTATCCTAGTAACCAGCCAGTAACCTAGTAACCAGCAAGTATCCTAGTAACCAGCCAGTAACCTAGTAACCAGCCAGTATCCTAGTAACCAGCCAGTAACCTAGTAACCAGCAAGTAACCTAGTAACCAGCCAGTAACCTAGTAACCAGCCAGTAACCTAGTAACCAGCCAGTAACCTAGTAACCAGCAAGTATCCTAGTAACCAGCCAGTAACCTAGTAACCAGCCAGTAACCTAGTAACCAGCCAGTAACCTAGTAACCAGCTTGTAATCAAGGTTGTAACATGACCCAGCTTTGAAGAGTCTCAGCCCCCGCCAATCTTACAACCCTCTTCTTATCCCCCAGCACTGTCCTCAGCTGTTTCATTACATACTCCCTCTGTACGTGTGTGTGTTTATGATGCAGCTGTGTTGTGCACATCTGCAGCGTCTTCACTGCCTCCACACGACAGCGCACTGACACAGCGCACGATGCGCTCAGTGCGCACAGCTGCTTAACTAGGGTATCTAAGTGCATTATAATGATACCGGGAGTGTTGGTGAGAAGATATTGTACGAGATGGAGAGCAGCTGTATCGCAGGTGGAGGAGGAGAGGTTGTTGAGGATTACGGGGTAGAGTGTGTCTCCGTGGGTACTGACCAGGGACTGGGGGAGGGCCAGCAGCAGGGTCCCAATACCTCGCACCAGGGAGCTCGATATCTCTCCTGCAACTCAGGTTACGTCAAATGAGGAGCCAGATGGGTTAGGTGAGGGGTCAGACGGGCTAGGTCAGATTACTCCTAACTAAATTTAGTAAGAAATTCCCTCTACCTTTCCAGTTATTCAAGTTAGATTATCGGCAAATCACAAAATTGAGGGGAGTCAGCGCAAATTATATTTTGTAGCACGATGAACTACTGCACTGGTATGGGCCGCGCTGCGCTAAAAATTATATCTTTGTTTCTAAACTTCAGGCGACAGTTTTACAAAGAAATACTTGGATTAACGACATACCAGAAAGTAGGACCGGATTACTGATGTAAGGAGTTATCAGGGGGATAAGAGTAAGCAGGAACCTCTGTTTGTGTAACACCATTCTGTTACCCTGACAACCAGTCACTAAGTTTAAAATACATTTTCTAAAACTTTTTTCAAAAGGTGAATGGAAAACTGAGGTACGCAGCAATTTAGGCTATATTGAATTTAGCAGATAATTTAGCAGCTAATTTAGCAGCTAGTTGTGTGACGTGTTTACTGCGAGGAACACACCTGATAAATAGGTTCCAACACATGCCAGGTCAAGTGGGCAGTGTGAGAGTGCGTTTGTTTGTTTGTTAAACATTCCACAAATAGTTTCACAGCTCGTTCAGCTGAAGAATCCCACCGGTAAACTAGCCCCTGACATACTCTGATACAGATCCAAACCTGCGGAGTGGGGAGTAATGTTCCTTAGTAACTCAGTAACCTAGCAACCTAGTAACCAGTTAGTAACCAGTAAGTAACCAGCTAGTAACCTAGCAACCTAGTAACCAGTTAGTAACCAGCTAGTAACCAGCTAGTAACCTAGTAACTTCACAGTTTATATAATAACGGTTGTTGATTTAACACTTACTTTGTTATTAGTCAGATCACATGAGTCCAGTTCTGCAAACACACGAGTCTTCAATTCCTCTAAATGTCGTCCTTCGTCCATTCTGAAAGGACAGGTTTACACTTTACAGCTGATTTAATCTAAATGTGACAATCTCAAACTTTATTTTGATTGATTTACCGGAGAAAATAGGTTGGTTGATTTACAGGGATACTTCTTTAATATGGGGGGGGGTCAACCTCATTTTACCTCATTTTACCTCATCCCAGTTTTGCCTTTTTTGGCTGGCCTCATGAGGTAAAATGAGGTTGACCCCCCCCCCCCCCCCCCCCCCTAATATTAACATTCCGCTACAAACCTGTTGATCATGAGGCCAATTACAGCAGCTAAGGACTGTACAGTAAGAGGATCAGTAGACACACAAGCTAACTTCAGTACATGTTCCAGATCTAGGGGAGTCATCAGCGGATCAAAGGTGGAGTCAAGTGATCCGTACATTAGAACAGCAGAGTAGATAGCTGTCAGCATTGTCTGAGGAAGAGGGGTTTTTTAGTAACCTAATAACTAGATAGTAACTTAGTAACCAGTAAGTAACCAGTTAGTAACCTGGTAGCCAGCTAGTAACCTAAAGTAGAGATAGTAACCTAGTAGCCAGCTAGTAACCAGTAAGTAACCTAGTAGCCAGCTTGTAACCTAAAGTAGAGATAGTAACCTGGTGGTGTGAAGAGGAGCTAGAGAAGGGCTGGAATACAGCACTACTTGTGAAGGTCTGTGTAAACACAGTCATATCCACAGGGCGAGGTGATCTGTTTTTGTACAGGGCTACTGTGAACTCCTGAGAAGTGGAAATTAGTCAATTTAACGAGATAACAGATAAGTTGCGATACAACTAGGTAAACCTTTAACTCTTTGAAAAGTGTTTTTAAAAGACGACAATATAGATAACAGCAACACATAGCACAGACTACCATCTAAGAGTATAAAATAAACTACTATCCTACCTGAAATAGAAGAACAGCCTTTTCAATGTCCTGTTCTTGTATAGAGAGTTGGATGAGGTAGTTGAGTAGTTGGTTGAATATAAACTGCTGACAAAACGTTATCACTTCACTGGACTCCTGAAATGCATATATATTTTTAGAGGAAGTGTATTTAATATTTAATGTTGTCAATATATTTAATGATGCCATGCAAGTTCCCATTCATCGCAGCCCGCTAGTTTCACTGTCTCCTGATATGATACATTTCCTGTGGAATGTGTCCTGATTTTTTAATATAGTGCAGATAAATTTTCAAGTCTAAATACGGATATATTTAGACTGGAATTAGACAGCTATTCTCACAACCCCAGCATTAACCTGATAAGATAAAGCAACAGTGAAGAGGGATATGATCTCAACGTGTCCCCGCTCAATCAGCAGGTTTACTAGTCTGGGAGAGTGTTGAACTAGCAGCCTCCCCACCAACAATCGCGACAACATCCTCCTCGCTGAACTGTCTCCTTCATCTACCTGTTATGTTAATCAGTGTAACCGCAACTGTAATTATCTGATACGGGTAGAGTCGTGCTTTACATACTGATAGAGCTAAACCTGAGCTATAATTGCCAATATTTTGCGATGTCTTGGAAAAATGGTGAAAACGCCATTTTCGCCGTTTTCACCATTAAATTAATATTCTAATCACCTGACTCAGTAGCTTATCCAGCAATAGTTTGTTAACCAGGTCAGGATACTCTCTGCTGATAACAGTTAGTATTTGTAACCCGTCCTCATCATTTGAACTTGATAAGAGCTCGTACACTCCTAGAACTACTAATTCTATGTTCAGAGATGGGTCCTCTTCTTTGTGCTTATCTGAAATCATCACATGTTAAATCTAATATCAATCATGAGATATCTGCTGCGAAATAAAGATAACCGTTTCAATAAATTTCTATCTGTTCTTTGTTTTGAATATAACAAGTTGTCCACTGCAGTCTGGAAACTAAACATACTCACCAAGACAGCATTCACCCAACGACTTAGTAGCTAAGTGAATTAGTTCAGTAATTAACAGTACCTGTTGCATGGTAAATGTTGAGAAGTTGACTGATAGCAAATAGCCCAGAACTGCATAACTCTCGAGACTGCTTATCAGAGATAACACCCAGAAACATACCTTCTAATCTGCAGGGAGATTAGAGGATTACTATGGTAACAGGTTAGAAGTTATTATTGGCCCGGTTACCTGACTTCCAATATGGTTTAAAGAAGAGTAACCCGTTTGGTTATAGTAAAAATGAAGATACATTTTTTCAATGACTAGATATTAATGAAAAGGTTAATCCTCGAACCTACTTTTTCCACTGAAAGTGGTTAACAGCGGCTGTGGCTCTAGCAGGTTCACACTGCATATCTCCCAGTAAAGTTACCATTTCATCTAATATTATCTGCTTCACATTGGCTTCTGTGTGCTCTAGAAATCGGTCTGTAAACCAATCCAGGCAATGCTCTGCTACCAAACCGCTTCCTGCTCCTGAGAATACATCCTTCATTAGGTAGTGAAAAGACTCAGAGGAGAAATCGGTTATTATCAACTAAACCATTGGGATGTAACATACAAAAACTCGAACAACTCAATGACCCACATGGCAAAGCAACAAATCGAGCAGGTTCACCTACGTCACCTGAAGTTCCTCCTTGGGATAAACAGACGGGCTACCAATGCAACTGCATGGGGTGAGACAGGTTCGTACCCACTACTGATCGAAGTATTAAAACTAAGTGTCAAATACTTCAAAAGGATAATGTGTCTTCCATCGTCTCAACTGGTGAAGGCTGCTATGACTGAGCAAGTAAACTTGCATCTTTCGTGGTACTCTGGAATAGAAAACATCATCAAGTGCTTCAACAACATTGATCCTAGAACATATGCAAGGAACTCTTCGCTTTTACTCAATGCAACTGCGTTTGCAGACGCTTGCAGTCCAGACGAGCTGGTTAATAACTTTCAAAAGCTGTTTACAGACTCCTGGAGATCAAAGATTAACGAGAGCAGGAAACTCACTTTCTACAAGGACGTCAAAACAGTCTTTGCATGGGAGCCTTACCTAGATTATGCAAGAACTCTCGATGACAGAAGATCAACAGCTCAAATAAGGTGCAGTTCTCACAGACTCAGCATAGAAATTGGGAGATACGAAAACACACCTCTAGAGAGCAGAACTTGCACCTTTTGTGAACTGAAAGGATCAACCGGGATCATAGAGGATGAAACACACTTTCTCACTTCCTGCCCACAAGGGAAGGCTATCAGAGACAAGTTTACCAGAGCTAGTGAAAGCTTGGGAAACAGCAATGACAACGGACTGACCAACATTGTCAACACTCTCTCCCAAGATCTTTACGGTAACCTTAACGAGCAGGATGTGAACTTGATTAGACTTTCATGCTCAACCATCAGAGAAATGTACAGTCTGAACCTCAAGCACAAAGACAGCCTTCGTGATGAAGATGGAAAGTAGTCCTTCAGCTCTTTTTTGCTTTTCTCGTTCTTCCTTTCCTTCCTTCTCCTTCTCCTCTTGCTTTGGATCTGTGACGGATGCTATGAGCGACTCTTGGGACTTTCCGTCCCTACATGGGCTTCCGGCCGTGCGTCCATGTAGGAACTGTGGGGCCTTCAGAGTGATAGGGTTACAATGGTTGTCAGTACAGCAATGGATCGCTCCATTGGCCCGACCTCCGAGACGGGGTATCCGAGAGGACCCTGGTCGTGACCAGCTCTGCACCAAAAGGTGTATTCTGGCGCCTGAAATCTTGGACCGTAGTCTGCGTACGGGGTAGACTGCCACGGACGATTATGTTACATGGGCCGCTCACTGCATTCTGATTTTAGCCAGACCTCAGCAGGTGGTTTGTCTCCACTCTTGTTTCTTTTTTTCTTGTCCCCCTGCATCCTGTCCCTCCCCTTTGCTTCCCCTCTTTCAGTCTTCATTTTCAGCATCAGCCTAATCAGTTTTAGTATTCAGAGCCACTTGCTCCTACAACCGTACCTTACTGGCTCACTGCATTTGGCCCAAACGGCATTTTAATTTTCCGTTTTTTAACTTGCTTACTGTGCATTTCACTTTTTTGCCCTAGCGGCTAGCGCGCGCTCGTGTTCCCGAGCCTGTCCCCTTATTCTCTCAGAACACCTCGGGTACACTTGTTCGTCCAAGTACCTAGTGGTAGACACTTTGACAGTCATCACACTGTTATGGATTTGGCACAGTTGACATGAAAACTTTTTCTTATCAGTCATTATCATGTCACCCATCACAACATTTTGAACTTCGATAGTACCTCACATGAATTTATCGACAGTTAACTCTATTTCACTACGACATACTTAACTTTGTCACACAGTATCATATTTTCATTAGACACCTACATTTTGAGAATCATTTAATTTTCGAATGGAATTTTACCGAATTAAAACCGAGTGTGTGTGTTTGAGCGATTTGTACAACATTTCTGTAATGTTTCAAATTATATTCAAATGTTCTAAAAGAGTTAGAAACTGAAATCATTACTGCATGGATCAAGCATGGTCACAATCTATCCACATACGCGCGCGCTAAAATCACGTGGGTAAAAATCACTTTCGCCAAAATGTTGTTTACGCGGCTTCCATAAAAATTATTTTCCAGAAAATTCCTATAATATTGCCACACTGTCCCACAAAAATTAAGAATCAAAAAAAGTAAATTAAAAGTTACCTGAACTCTTAACGATAGCAGTAAGAATACACGCTGTAGGTCGGAGATACTTAATTTCACTGTAACTAAGTTTCTCTTTGCAGTAATCAAACACCACACCCATGAACTGAGACGGATCTAAAGATTTGTTCTTCACATTAGGAATAGTCAGCACCCAAAACAGCGAGGATATTACTTCTAGACACCTGATAGAAAAACCGGGGTTACATCGAGAACATTCTTGTCTTGGTTTTCTTATCTAGATTAGCGAATCTATTTGTTAGTAAGAAAAACACTACTCCTCCATAATATAAAATGTTTTAAAAAGAGGTTTTTTACCTTTCACGTAAGTCTCTATTAACTCCTCCAAATATTTCCTGTTTCACATCGTTCCAAATAAGAATTAGGTGTTCTTCAGTACATCCGATACCATACGACGTTATACATAACTTCAACGTTTCACAACTCTGAATTCTGGTCTGAGATAATGTATATGTAATATGTAATATAATAACTTAAGTAAGCACTAAGTACCCTAAACAATTAAAAAGGAAGACTCCTGAGTAGGATTCCCTTGAACAATATATTGTTCAAAGTCTGTTTGTTTACCTAAAAAACACAAACCTGCATAACAGAGCTGGTAAACTTATCCAGTAAGAAGGGGATAGCGTGTTTAGCCAGTTTGTTGTTAGCTTTAAAGCAGTTGTTAAGTCTGCCTCTCAGGTCTTCTGGACTGACTTTTACATCAGCGTCATCCGGTGGGGTGAAATCAATAGGGTAGTAACAGGATATAACGTCAAATAGTGTTTCTTCAATATTATCTGATAGTAAATCACCAAGTTATTGATAGAATAATAGTATATAGCTAACAGTAGGACATATTAGAATTTCAGCTTTCGGCGACCCAAATTTTGCTGTTTTGACTGAATTTTTCTTCAATGACCATGATCTTACAAGGTCACTGAGGATGGCACAAGACACGATTGAGGTACTCAAAGTTCTATTCCCTAAGAAAGCTTTGATAAACGGAAAATCATCACAATATAAAAAGAGGTTTTGGAATATTTTTAAAGAGAAGCTTTTCTGCCGTCCCCTTGACTGAAATTTCGCGGTTTTGACTGAAATTATCAGAATTTCAGAATATAGTGCAATTTGTTGTGCCATGTATTTTGCTGCAAAATTCCGCCTTTTTTCTTCATTACGCCAAAACTTTCAAGTTTTTAGCATTTATCAAAGTATAAAAGTAAGTAAATTATAAAGATAACAAATATTACCAAGGTTGAAGTGTTGAAGTACAATTACTGTCATGTTAAATATCAGCATCAGATTCCGCGGGTCCTGCTCTCCATCGATCAGATTAATGTAACTCACAACAAACTCATTGTTCATTCCTTCCAGTAAACCTGAAACAAACACAAATAAATACACATGGGAGGGGGGAGTTCGTCTGGGGAGTACTTATGGGATGAATCATGAATGGAGAAAAATGTTGGTTAAATTATTACGAACTGTTCTCCATTCTTGCGGTAACGAACAGAGCTATTAGAATTCAGTATTGGATATTATATCTGTTAATAAGTTTGAATTATGTTACAGTATAGATACCTAATACTATTACTACTTGTTCTTACTGAGTAAGTTGCAGTGTAATAGGGAGTATACGAGGGTGTATGCCTTGTGTCTTGTGTCCTGGGAATGTTCATTATAAACATACGGAATAAAGTGTTAAGATTTTAGAATATTCAATAACATTTTAAGGCGTTCATAAACCAGGGATTGTTAATGATTTCAATCGGCTCATTTTGGAGGTTTAGAAATTTACCACTCAGATTTCTCGGGAAAACACTGAAAGGATTGGCCATTTTCTTGGACAAGAACAATATCAAACAATGAATGATGATAATTATCTGAAGTACAGTCCCCTCTAGAATAAACCATTCGCTACAACCCTGTCCCACCTGATGTAGTGCCTGAACATCAACCGACTGAGCTAACTCTTTAGCTATCAAACAAGCAGTGCTAGAGTCCACTTCTCTCTCCTTCACGTAGCCTGTCAGTCCTGACAGTATCTTGGGAACTATGCTGTACTTCTCTGAGAGTCTCCCGCACAGATACTTTATTAGAACTACCACTGGGAATTGTGTGTTGTGAGAATATGGTGTAGTTTATTAGAACTACCACTGGGAATTGTGTGTTGTGAGAATATGGTGCAGTTTATTAGAACTACCACTGGGAATTGTGTGTTGTGAGAATATGGTGCAGTTTATTAGAACTACCACTGGGAATTGTGTGTTGTGAGAATATGGTGCAGTTTATTAGAACTACCACTGGGAATTGTGTGTTGTGAGAATATGGTGCAGTTTATTAGAACTACCACTGGGAATTGTGTGTTGTGAGAATATGGTGCAGTTTATTAGAACTACCACTGGGAATTGTGTGTTGTGAGAATATGGTGCAGTTTATTAGAACTACCACTGGGAATTGTGTGTTGTGAGAATATGGTGCAGTTTATTAGAACTACCACTGGGAATTGTGTGTTGTGAGAATATGGTGCAGTTTATTAGAACTACCACTGGGAATTGTGTGAGAATATGGTGCAGTTTATTAGAACTACCACTGGGAATTGTGTGTTGTGAGAATATGGTGCAGTTTATTAGAACTACCACTGGGAATTGTGTGTTGTGAGAATATGGTGCAGTGTTAATAGTATTATTAGGAGCAATATTCATTATAAATCTGATAGCTATTTAAAGGGTGAGATATTGTTATCAGAGCTTAATTGTTAACTACTTCAGATTTGTGTTAAGTTCGATAACGGCAATAGGTGAGATATTTTAATTTTAAACAAACCTTCAGAATCGTTAAGTTTAGACTTGACGGACACGTCCACTAGCAAAGTAATAGCATTAAGTCGGACATCATCAACTTTAGAGGTAATATGCTGCCTGGGTGAGGGAAAGAGTTACCAATTAATGAACGTATTTTAAGTTATGCGTCTTCCTTTTTGTTTAATTAAATTACCAAGTTCATCAAATAGGCCTCCAAAGTGTAAACTATTTCATGTGCTTTATATTATGTTATAAACCAGTACACTCACTGAAGCAGCTGAACAAATTGCAGTATTGAGAATCTGTGACCATTCTCAGCCACAAATTCGAATGCTTCCTTATTCGGTTCTCTGATGTAGTCATTGCACGCCAGCTCAAATCTTATCTTTGCTTCTTCGTCAGTCATTTTATCTAAGTTGGATTGAATCGAAATTTCAACCATGTTCTATACATCTATCTAGAGATAAGACAGCATTATACATAAAGTATATGATATGTAATATGTATTATGTATACGTTATTATAATGTAACCTTTCAAACCCACAACGTTCAATATCTTATGTAAAACAGTAATTCCAATAGTTAAGCCCTGATTTACTCGGATTCTTTGGGTTAATTAAGCTAAAAGATTTGGGTTTCTGATTCACACTTAAGTACAGTGAACTTTTGAATGGACACTACTAAAGAACCTTGAGTGCTTGTACAATTTACATTAATGTACAAGACATGATAATTCAGGATTTTCATAGTAAAACCAGCTTGTTAGTATACTGAATAAAACTTCAATATATGTATAGTTTGTATACTGTAGTATCGACTATAGAGCAATAAATATACCATCATGTCATAAATAATAAATTAATGATCTATGAAGTACGTAAGTATAGTTAGTGGATATATAGAAAGTCCTAAATCCTTATATTTAGGTACATGATATTATAATCTGGGATGTTTCTATTTCTTTAAACTTTAATAATCGCAAGTTTCTGTTGTTCCATTCTTCTATTGCACTGGCAAATCTTGTTACTCACTGCATTATTTACAGTATTATTGCTCACACTTTCTTCTTTTCCACAGATCTAATTCAATGCATCCTCCTCCATGCGCTCTGGTTTCAAGCCACCTTTACTGCCTCCAATCTCAGTTGCAGCTTTTTCCCTCAAATCCAAAGCAAAAGCCTGGCCTTCTGCCAGATTTGGCCTCCGTCTTGCTTCCACTTCTCTTATCCTGTGATATTTGGTCACTCAACACACTTTTCGTTGACTCAATTCTTTTCGTTGTACATGACACAAAAGTTTTAAACTGATAATCATCAAAGCAGTACAGAGGATAATAAGTGAGAAACAGTTTAGAATATTACAATATAAAACAACCACCTTGCTTAATAAATCAACACGTTATTAGTGTGATAAAAACTCAAAGAAAAGGTTTCAAGTTGTTCAATGTAGAATGTAGATCTACCTTCCGGAGTTACTTACTCGTCAATAATTTCGTCCTCCGTTGGGAACTTCAACTGACTGTATAAGTCTGGGTGTTTGTGTCTCAGCTTCATGACCCTGTTGTTCATGTTCATTCTAAAGTCATTTATCTTGGTAAACAGATTATGATCTGGCTTCTGAAGATGCTCGTCAATGGGCATGTTGTAGGTATCAGCAATTTCCCACAACCAATCTGGATAATCTTCATCAGGTCCTAGGATTGGATCTTCTTCCCCTTCTAAAGGAGATGCCCCTCTGCATCTGTTGAAGAAAATAAGCTCATTATTCGTTGTTATCATTTCAAGACAGATCAATGGATCCCTTACCAAGATTCCTGAGAAAATGCAATGAGACTGGATTTTGGGCAATTGAAAGTGCGATTCCCAGCCCCCCACCCACTGCCCCCACATGTCTTGCGCCAACTGAAGAACTCAGGGCCAATCTCATTTCCCTCTGGAGAGGAATTATGAAACTTCAATTGCAGTAATAGCTGGTTAGCTCGCAGAATCTAGTTATGAAGATTGCGTGTTCGAGGCTAGGTTGAATATAATTTTCTTCCCACTTTTTTGGCAATTATGTGTAACTAATGATACCTCGGTAATATAATTAGCAAAGTACGATACAGTGTGGTATGGAATTGAGGATGAGACATAATAAAATCGTCATCCGGCCCCGAAGCAGCCGAAACATTTATAGCCGTTACAAAAATATATAGCCTTATTTTTTCCTTTCCAGACTGTATTCCTAGCCACCTTTTAAATTTATGCCACTGCGGATACCCGTCGTCTAGTCTTAGACAACAGACAAGGAGATCGCATAGATTCAATGGATCCTTAGCTACTCCCTAGACTAGGTGACACTGGGATTCGAACCCTGATGCTCTAACCACTAGGTCACCTACTCGATAGGAATGAAATCTATGATGCTGAAAAAGCACACCGTAGGCTCACGGCCAGTATCACTTGACCATGAGCCTGCGTATGAGATTAAAGAATATCACACAGATCTTGCACAAATTCTCGTGCGCGTAACGTTGAAGTTTTTACAATATAAACACCTGATAAAATACACCATACACTGCACCTGTATTATAATTATTTTATTTCTAGTTATTTATTTTGTGCGATAAGCCTAACTCACAGTCTCGCATAATTCTTGACCTGGGAAATGGATCTTTTGTTATAGCTTATTCAAGTTTTACTGCTATATTATATCATAATTACACTGTAAAATATTCAATATCAACCTAGTGAAATCAGGATCACAAGTTCGGGGTGCTTTCCTAGCCAAAGCTGCCACTTGTGGTTTCTTCAAACACAGTGCTGAAAGATTTATTAATTAAGATTAATTAGTTCAAATTCAAATTTGTTTTGGAAAAGCATCTAAAAAAATCTCTCTGCCAAGAGAAAGGGAATAAATATCTCATGAATTTGTTTTTATTTATTTATTTTTTAAATTAACGGTTTTTAACTTTTTAAACTTTTTTATATGTAAATAAATTATGACAATTATGTTAGTTATAGAATTTGTTTGTTTTTTAATGACGAAGGCTGTGAAATGTTCACAGTTCTGATAATGAGGAAATCAGAAAGAATGTTTAAAACTAGTGATGATGTTTATGTCATTATTCTTAATCTTAATCTAATCTAATCTCACAAGACAAGTTAAAATTCTTCATTAAATAGATAGTTAGCAATAAGAACGATTTGGTTTTATAACAAAACTAGAAAGCCCGTGGTAACAGGGAGTGAGGGAGGAAGCTAGTAGTATTATTTGAAATAAATCACATACAGAAATATTCATCCGAACAGAAGATACAGCCGATTTAAATGTAAACAATTTAAACCCAACGTAATTACCACAAAACTGATCAAAATGACGTTAAAACAATCATTGCACGTGCATGTGCGCGTTTCAACACCATTACCATGGTTACTATGCAACTTCCTATTTTTCATCTAATTTGCACGTGGGCGGTCGTACATCAGAAATAATTCTTTGAATTATAGTAGAGATTGATTTGATTTTCTCACGTTAAAGATAAAATAAATTAACAAACCTGTTGTTGTAATAGATCTGTGGAACATTCCATGAACTCTCTTTACATGATTCATATTTACATAAAGCTGCAAATAATTGCTGACATCAGGATATTTTATTGAGTGATTAATCTTGAGCCCTGAACAAATATTAAAAGCAACTATTTTAGTTGATGCTGCCACTACCACATGTGATGGGTAAAGTCCTGATTTGATGGGTGGCTCTGTTATAAGCGCCCGGCCACATTCCCGGGTACACCTTGCATTGTCAAGCTTTACTTTCTCAAAGGACACACTAATTATATCAAAATATGATAAACATTGAATAGAATTACATTCCAAATATTAGATCATAGGATTTTAAGATCTTAGGCTCCAGTGCTCTATCCAATCTTCCGCTTTACCATTGACATATCGTTGTGGTTTTTTAACATCCCAAACAGCTTGTAGCTATATTGTGCTTAGTTTAGATTTTCAAAAGGAGAACGTTATTTTCGAGATTCCAAAAAACCCGGAATATTATACATTGGGCGTTTGATAATAGTGGTCAAATGTCACATATTATAACGTACTATATCTATGTGCAGTATGCTGCAAACATATCGTCATGGTATTATATTGGAAGGGCAAATGTCCACAACGATATCTGGTACAATTCCACTTCTCTCTGTAACCCCCAAACTCTATGCAGTATGCAGTTTTTTATTCCCATTTGAGCATGAGCCGATATCTCACACATTGTTTTAGCTATATGCTATGTACTGATGTACTGACCTAAACCATCAGACAGCTACATATATAGAGCAGGGACAATCTGGAACACAGTACGACAAAATCTCATGCTAACTACATTCACCTGTAAGCCCAATCACCTCAAATCATCCATAAAAATAACCATCGCTCACACTCAAAAGGAAGGAGAACCAAATGACTGGAACTTAGCCTTAAACAGTGTTCGACAAAATTCAAAAACTTTAAAATTGACCTTGCCTAGATTACTTAAGCTTACAAAAGCTGTAATATCTTAGCAAAATATAACTTGCAGCAGCCCCATACCTTGTCATGAACATAATATCGATACTACCTCTGTGATCACATCTTTCTCTGGGTGCAAAATGAATAAATATATTATATATAGATTATAGGTTTACCAGTTTTATAGAAATTTGAAAGTTCTATAGAAATTTATTTATATATATATGGATTATAAACATTTTTGTTTGTGTGTTTTGTGCTATGCATCTTTATACCTATTTTAGAAGAGATTTTTATAGAATATTAGAAGTGCAGTAGGGTCAGTTTCAGACGAATTAAGCATAAATGACATCATTGCCATGTCTGAAGTAGTTTGTAAATGGGCCATTGTTAGCCCCAAGCGTTTTGGTCCCTCATTCCTGCCACTCAGCATTGCCTACTGTAAAGTAGAAATTTTTCTAAGACAATAGAGAAACTGACCCTGTCTCACTAAATTCCCCTAAATTCAACCACTTACCTTGACGGATGTTACTCGTCTAAATTTCTTCGAAGTAGCGCGCGCCGCTTTCTTCTTGCCCGATGGCAAGTGCTACGAAGTAGCGCGCGCCGGGCCAGATCATTAGTGAAACAAATTTTTAGTGAAACAAATTTAAAATTTTATCCTTTATTTTACAATCATAATATAATAATATTTATAAGCATCCGTTTTGAAAGTTTTAAATTTTAATATATTCACATTTCTATTTAAAATTCAATTTTATGTATAAATCAATAACTGGCCGCCATAGCCGTGCATTCTTGAAAACAGGATTAACTTGATTATAGTTATATACGACAACGTAAATTTAAAATTATCCGTGGTTTTTAAAATTAAAAAAAATTATAATTTTACCTAAGTCCAAAGCCAGCTTTGTAAAATTTACTATTAGATCATTATAATATATTGTCAACTTTATATATTATTATAATGCAACAATTCATTTATTTGTAAACACGCGTACTCCAGCCCTTATACGCATCAATTGTTATACGGCGCGGCTCAAGCCGCGCACGGACGTATTATTACATTAACAATGGTCAATAATTATTGTGCTATGTTTAATGATGCGCGGCTTTTGGAGCAACAAAAGCAGCTAATTTGAACCGTTTTCTCTAAATCACTCGCCTCAATTAATTTTTTGTGAAAAGGCCCTGAGGTTGTAGCGCGATGCACTACTGGGCCGCGCCGCGCATATTCTCGCAACCATATTCCGTAGATCGGCGAGATGCACCACTGGGCCTCGCCGAGCTATGAAGGATTGACATCGTGAATCAAGCCCTGAAGGTACAGGGTGGGCCAAAAGTCAGTGTGCAAACACTGCTGCGCGCAGTGTCGTGACCGCTCTTCGTCGTATTTCACACATATTTGGACGTTGGCAATTTATTCCATTGATAATTTTAAAGTTTTAACATTTTTACATTAAATTCTTTTTTAATTTAGTTCTAAAACGATTAAGCTTGCTTTCTGTGAAAATTTAATGTACTTTCGTAAAATAATTTTGATGTGGCAGCGATTTGAAAAAGATATTAGTTAAAAATGATACAAAAAAATTGGACATTTTTTGATATTAAAACACGTATAACTTGGGCTGTGTTGACAGTAGAAAAATAATTTAACCCTTGTCCGAAAGGTTTACAAAAGTTTTACACGCCGCGCATATTTGCCGCGCAATTTCGCGTGTCAAATCCGTCTAAGAGTGAACATAATTGATGAAGGAGCACTTTGATCTTTACACCTCGTGCGTTCACTGTTCACACATTAATTGCGCCCTGTTAATGTTGCCTTGCCACTCGCGTTATTCTATCATCCATATTTTTGCTCTTAGTTGTTTGATAATGTGTCAGCAGTAATCAGCCTTGCTGTATTATATAATGCAATTAACGATACACAATAACAGATAATAGGGTTTTGATTATAGATTTTAAAGTCGGACAACTTTTACAAACCGGTAAGTAATTAATTGGTATTTATTGTAAATATCTGTTATTTCATATTTGGTTTCGGTTTTATTCGGAATTAAGAATGCGACTAGGAAGCTTCGATTAATGGAGCCCCAGCAATACAAGCTTTAAAGGGCTCGTGAGTCGTGTTAGTGTTACTAGATCAACATGCTTAGCCAGTCAGTCTTGTTATATTAAACTATTACTTTTGAGCTTGAAAACAGACAAAACTTTGCTTATTTGTTTGTTTATTATTTTGTTTGTTATCAGAGAAAGAAGACAATATTACCTCTCGATTATTTCAGGTGAAGCTAAAACATAAAAGCGCTGAAAGACCAAGAAGCATCTCCTAAAGAGCTGTTGAATCAGCACGCTGAAGAAGTACAGAGACTGGCGAACAAGCTGGGCGCCGATAAACTCAGACAGCAGCAAACACTTCAAGTGAGCTTCGTGACGTTACCGTCGTTGTGACGTCATTGTCGATGTTGATCGAATGAATTTATTTGTATTCTAGAGATTCTATTTTAGCATTTGACAAGTAACAACTTTGGCTCTGTTTACTGTGCTGTAAGCAGGACCGACGGATTCCCGGCGCCGGGGGAGGTGTTTATTCCCGGCCCCGGCCAATTTTGAGTTTTTGGCCGGGAATTTGGCCGGGAATTATAGATTAAAAAGTCACCTAAGAACATAAAAACTACTGTCTTATTTGACCCACAATTCATACTTACATTTACAACTTATCTTATATTGGTAAGGGATCAATTAGCCGAAGTTAAAATGGAAAGTGCCAATTTTACTTTAAAGTCTGAAGCACTGAGCGTGAAAAGTGATAATATGGACTCTAAAAGTGCCTGTTTCTTCATACTATGGTGTTCCGCCTCACTTCTATACTCCTATAATCGAGCACAGGACTTGACAAGCCCACTAAAACAAGTTGTGTAAAAAATACCACCAGTTCACGGCCCAACTACATTGTTTATTTGTACACCCAGTGAATTATTCCTTATACGGCGCGGAACATTCCTGGCCTAACGTGTGTGCCGTGTTTCTCCGCACTATCAGTTGACTACCACTCATGTAGTTGACTGCCACTGTACTCGCATTTATGTGTTACTTGTTTTTACGTGTTAGATTTAAATTGCTCGTGATTAGACACACGTTTGGTGAAAGGGGAGGGGATAGTTTTCACTTTTCAGACAAGGGAAGGGGCAAGGAAACGTGTGATTACTTGATTATTGATTTTTCACGTTTTAAGTGTGTGCTCACGTTTCCCGAGGGGTGTAAATCTCGACACGTGTTCAGTAATTATGTGTTTTATAAATACCCTACTGTTTACACTTTTTAAAGCCAACAATATAATCCACAAAACTGACTCTTGGCACTCATTTCAGGATTTAAAACGGCCAAATAATGTGTTTTATAAATACCCTACTATAATAGTAGCACTCTCCTAGTCGAAGGAATCGTTTGAGGTAACTCCAGTGGCTCTCCAATAAGGGAGGAATGCTTCATTTTTGAATGGAAAAGTATACTGTAACGAATTGAAAATGTAACGATTAAAATAATGCTTGCATTTCTTGCGTAATTTAGCAACCTTTTTTAGCGTTATCTTAATTAAAACTGCTGCCATTGGTCGATATATTCTATCAGTAGAATAAGCTGTTGCAATTGGCCACACATTGCTAACTAATGCACCCGACTAACGCGTGTCTTACTCCGCAAAACCATCCAAAAGCTATACACTAATCCTACCTAATCTTACACTCAGCTCTTATGGCTATTCTACACTTAAACTAGAACATTCTAAAATATCGATTATTACGCTAAAACCCTGCTGTGTACAGCTTATTGGCCACTGAGCTGTGTATGTGCTCGTAGTCATATATGTGTGAAAATATGCCGATAATACTTCCAGATTATTTCTCGAATAAATTAATAAGTAACCTAATAAAATAAATCATTATATAATTAATATAAAAAGTAGTTGTCTTTTCCATTTATACTGTACCAATCGCCGACTCACTTTAACATTTAGCCACACCAGCAGGGCAACTTGAATTTTATTAGAAATCGTTAACAAAACACGTGCCAATTAATTGTCTGTGTACATGCGTGAATATTGAATGTGAAATGTATAATTAGAATTTGATGACATGCTTTATACCCCCCCCCCTCTAGTGTGGAAATTACGCAGAGAAAACGTGTGTCAAAACATATGTAAAAATGTTTGTCTTAGGACTTATTTCATATTTAACATAATTCTGGCAATTATCATACAATTCCGTCCCTAGAGTCACTAAGTCTAAGCAACTGATTTGCCGTCATTTAGTAACCACGGTATCTAAGTAACTGACTGTGTCATCTCACTTGGTAACCAAACTTTCACCCTCAGGAGGGTATATCTCAAAATTGAACTCTGAACACGATTCTGATGCTGAGCTAATACCTGTTGATCTTAACGACCTCTCCCCTCAAGACTTTGTGGTCTATAAGTTCGGCTGTTAAGTCTGCCAGGTAATTTAGTCATATCTTATCTGGTGTAAGTTGGGTTCAACTCGAATTAACATCCCCAAGATGAACTACTATTTTTTAATCGTGCATGAGAAACTAAAATATTATGATAGGGGGCTTTTTTAAAAGTTACTGACATGACGCTGGTCCTCACTTTTTGGAGACTCTACTACCTCATTTCCAGGTGAGTGCACTATTAGTGGGGAGGAGGTGTATTAACTTTATCAGTCACGTAACCTCATGACACTCCCCATCACGGGTAACTTGTAATGGTAACGTTGTCATGGTAACAGAAATGTGTTTTCAGGCTGAGCAGGAAGCTGTACAACAACCGGTTTGACAAGTTACAAGTGGTGGACCTACATCATCTAGATGTACAGGTTCGTTCATTTACTGATTGATAGCTATTTTAATGAACTTATTTGTTTAGATTTATGACGTGTTTCTCAATTGACAATTTTATACCCTCGAGATAATGAAAAATGCAAAATTCTATGAAGGATACATTTTTAATGTTCAATTAAATAAATGAAAAACTTAAGTTGACTAAATCGCTGCCTGTATTTGGATTATTTGAAAAAATCAATTTGGTGTGACCACAGTACCATAAGTCGCACTGAGCATAAAACCTGTGAGTGTGTGCCAGCTCATGTCCATCTTCTTCCACGGTTTCTTCCATTCTCCAAAACCAATCCCTGCCCTGCTGTACGGCTGGACCATTCCTCTCACCTCTTCACAGACTAAGTCCCTCTCAGCACAATCTAGTTCCTTGTCTGGTCTCCAAACTCTCCCTGACCTGACTTGCGGTTAAATCGCCCTTATCATGTCATCATGGTGTGCTGCCTCTGCTCTAATCCACCGACCCAGGAACTTGATTGGCTTTTCCGCTACGTTTGGAATCACCTCTCCCCCTAGACTCAGACTTTCTTCGACGCCTCCACTTCCACTGTTCTCTTCATACCATTCTACTTTTCATATCCTTCATCCGGGCACATGTCAAACAACTGGATGGATGATCACATCATTAATTATACGGCACTAATTGGTGATATAATTTGACTCCCTAATATAAATAATTGGGGTTCCCCTTTGTCGTGCAGCCCTTAAATGGTTCATAACTTGGCTAAATTGTGTAATCAACTTGAAATTTTGGGAATCACTTGAATTGTTATACCAAATTTAATGTGTCTGTCAACTTTGGAGTTCCTAGTATAAAGTGTTCTCGCTTTATGGCAACAATAATTAAAACTAAAAGGAGAGAGTGACGTGCCACACCCTCTGAAATCAATGAAATTTGGCCGCTAGACTGAATGTAATATTTCAGTTAACAACTCTACCTCGATTCGATGCAGTGGGAGAGGTTGAAGTTGACGTTCAAGCAGTCACCCTGGCGAACAAGAAATCTTTCAGGCCAAGAGGCTAGGTGACTAGAAACTCAATCACTATATCCGTGAAACTTGTCGGGAGCACTGTTATGTGAGTTATTTTACCTTCTAATTTCCAATGAGCATGAAAATTACCCAGGTTCATGGAATGCACGAAAATGAACAAAAATTAAGAATCTCCTAAAACTAAAAGTGCTCAGAACGGTTTAAAACTGGCCGGAAAGCGTTTAGATTGGTCCTAGGACCACTCAAACCAAGTTTGGGGATCACTGCATGTCCACAACCGATGTAACCAATGTTCCAAAATGTTCCAATTTTGTCCCAATAACTCGTTCACCAGCCTATAACCTCCGTTCACCAGCATGCGCTGTGACCGTCATGGTCACGGCGCAAGATGCGCGCATTTTAAAATTGCGGGAACACATTTTAATTGCCATTGTACATTGTAGTGCATAATGGGGTGTGTGGTCTGATACTTGATAGTAGACATAGGTTATATTTGAAACATTCCCGGTGCCTTCAACTGTTCTTTACTGTGCATGCACTGACTATTTGATTGCTTAAAGTTAAACGAAAAGGCGAGCCTTAAAAAACATTAGTTTCAATCTTTTCATAGTTTTATGATGCAAATATAATTTGTCCATTTACATAACTGATAATACCCCCATATCTTTTCAGTTGTGGAGGTCGGACCGAAACTGTAATCAGACACTAAACATTGACGAGGACCAATTACTCTACTCCTTCAATGATTAATAAAGATCGCTGATTGCTTTTACTAATGTATAGTGTTAAAATGAAAGAGAAATTGTTGAGACGGAAGAGAAAAAGGCACTCATTTATTTATAGTTTTATGTCTTGACAATGATATTCGAAAGCTAATTTTAAAAACTGGCTCTGAACCCTTGCTAAATGATTTAGGAAGGTGTACGGGATAAATATGCCTGTAGACATCATTTTCAGTGGGTTTTATGAAGTTTATGATTAGGATATATTTTGGGACTGAAATAAGCGCAAGACCTTCGACGCTTCTATTCCTACTGTTTTTTTAATTTAGCAAATATACAAACAAATTTTATACTGTCGTAAAGATAAAATATTTAGTTATCGGATAGAGACTTGAAAATTAAGTATTACAATAACCAAGCTAAAATATTCAATGTTAAACTCAAAAATTTTCACGCGTTAATGAAGAAATATTTAGTTCTGCGCGTAGTTTTTTGGCCACATCTACGGCAAATTTTCACCAATTTTGTTCATAATTTCAAAATGTTATTTAGTAGACAAATTACTTTCGGACTACATCCATATTGTTTATTTAAGTCTAAAAGAAACCACATTTATTTGACTTCAAAATTGTTCAATCTGAATACGAGCTAATTACGACGAAGGGAGGTCACAACACTGCGCGCAGGAGTGGCAAACGTTGGCCTTAATAGCTCAGTCACTGAGTGCCCAATTAAAATAATTTGTTCTGGTATGACTTACTACCACCACTGGTTCGAGAAATTTGTCAAATCGAAACATATTTGTGTTCATTTTTTTCAAAAGAAGGTTCATTTTCGCATTTATTTGATAGTTTGGATAGTCGGATCGAGCCAGATTTTATTGAATTGTGTTTGGCCATTTAAATTACGTTTGCCCTGAAAAAATGAGAGTTCTAGCTTCTCAGATGACCGAGATATGAACCTTAACGAGGTTATTCATTACGTGTGATCAGGTGATTGGTTTACCTAATCACGTGATTAGGTGACCCCGTTAACCACCCCGTTAAACATTATGGGAATCGTGAAGGCTGCCCAATTAAGGTGTCGTGTCGCGGTGTCACATAATCACCCAGTCAATTTTGTTAACGAGATACAGAAAATGCTTGATAACTTCGTCATTTCTAATCCGTTTTGCCTCATATTTTCAGATCATATGCAACATTTAATAATCTACCGTCTCTGAAAAAATTAGACATCTAGCATGTTCGGGGAGAACAATATAAGTGTTTTAATATTGAATGGGCGTGGTCTAAAATATTCGAATTTTCAAATTTTGGTGACGGAATCCTCGAACCAGTAGGTACAGTAAACCATCTGCAAAGCAACAACCCTCAAATATAAAACACGGCGGAGGTATAAGACCGAACGTTTGCACACTGACTTTTGGCCCACCCTGTATTATAAAAGTAGTTTAGATCGGTGTATTTCACTGTTTTTACTGAATTTTTATTTGATTACCATTTTACAAGTTCACTGAGGATGGCACGACTGTTAAAAATCGAGACTTGAAGGATTGATTAAATTTCAGGCTCATCTTCATCCGAAGATATAACGATGTTGATATCATGTAAAATCCGGATTGGAGTATTATTTATGAGTCGCATTGTTGTAATGTATTCTGTGTAAAATTATTTTATCCCGGTTGTTGCGACAAGTGAAAATGCTCTTATTAGGGAAAGGAGTTTACTCGACGTTTCAATGTAACTACATCGTATTCATGATCTCAAATTATTTGTTATATAGTAGTGTTGAAATACATTGGGGACATAAAATGGATAGTAGGGGCACTGGGGATATTTTGATGTTTGTGTCTCCAGTAATCAACGTATCCCTTTTATTCATCTTCACCAAGTTTTGTAGAAATTTAGAACAATGGAGACAAATTGCTCTACACTAACAGTAACTAGTAGGGATCACACAGACAGACAAGAATCTTATAGTTCTTGATTCCTCCTTTTTTTGTCCGTTCGGTTTTCAAAACGAAAAAAAAAATAGAGCGGACAAAAACGGACAAAAAATAACAAAAATGGAAATCCTCCTCCTCCTCTTCCACCTCCTCCTCAGTCCTCCTCAGTCGTTCTCCTCCTCCTCCTGAGTCCTCCTCCTGGGTCCTCCTCCTGGGTCCTCCTCCGCCTGGGTCCTCCTCCTCCTGGGTCCTCCTCCTCCTCTTCATCCTCCTCCTCTTCCTCCTCAATCATCAGTCCCCCCTCTAGCAGGTGGCAAATTATTACTTGTGCCACTGTTTGCCGTTTGGGCCGGAAAGTCCACTTGCCTCTGGTGTAGAAAGATCAATCCGGCTGTTGATTCCTAGAGACCGTAAGTTGTACTTCAAGAAGAGGTTGCAAAGATAAACGGTTGGTTCCTATTGTGTTTCCGGCAGTAGAAAACAGTCTCCCGACAGAGGTTGATGCCGATGGTGCAGACAGGTATTTTCTCACTAAAGGGCGCTATCCTTGGCCTTACAAATTATGGAATTTGTAGTAGTTGCACAGCAATACTAAGGTGATAGGACTACTGCGGAGTCTACCGGCCAAACCTTGTTAACAAAGCCGCAGTCAATGGAATTATTGAAAATGCTCACAATTTCAATGTGATTTTAAACATAACCATTAACCATAACTATTTTTAAAATGATAACGGATGGGATCTATACATTTTAAAGGTGATTAATTAACTTTAGTAAACCTTGTATTGTAAGGCTATCAATGATTTGATTTGAGTTTCCAATTTCCTTCAGGTCGTAACCTGCAAAAACATCTTAATCCCTTATATTTACTATTAATGTATGATCATTGATCATGTATAGTCTCTTATCATACTTAAATGTCATATTATAATTCCAGTGATGGCTTGCGTTGCCGATGAAATAGACCTGTGTACTGACATGAGTAAAGCAACAATAGAGCCATTAACTGATCCCAAAGACACTGGATTGATCATTGCCGATCCTGATAAGATAAAACAGGTCATGAAGATAATGAAAGATGAAGATAAATCAAATGTGGATCTGGATGAAAAGTTAAGTTCTCTTATGGGTGAGAATGTGTTTGTTAGAGAAATAATAAACCAAAGTACTAAAGCTATAGCTGATGCTGAAGAAGAGTTGCATGTGAAATGCATGTTGGAGGATCTGGGATATGGAAAAGAAGACAGTGACTCTTATGGAGATGGGGAACAATCCCAACTGTTTGGCGCTGAAGCTATGAAAATGCAGGCTCAAAGTGCTCAAAGGATGGACTATGATTTCGAGCACAACACTCGTCTGTCTGAGTGGTCCAAAGCATGTTACGAGGGCAACAAAGCTGCTGTCATTGAACTTTTGAACAAAGCTACTGCCATTTCCAACACAGAGGTCATGCACTTAATTGAGAAAAGAGAATCACTTATGCGGGTTTGTGGCTTGTTTCATATAGTTTTTGGAGTAAGAAAGAATCCAAGCAAGTCACATGTAGAAATCGCCAAATTATTAATTGAGAAAGGTGCTAGAGTCAATGCTAAAGATGTTGGAGGATCAACATCTCTCAATCACTGCATGTCTCAGTTTGGGAATCCTTATTCTCTGGAAATAGCCAGAATGTTGGTTGCCAATGGAGCTGATGTCAATTCCACCAACAGATTTGGTTCAACAGCTCTCTTTGAACCTTGTATCACTTTGAATTATGAGTACATTGAGTTTCTTGTCTGCCACGGTTGCAATCCAAAGCATGTTGATAGTTTTGGGGTCTCTTGTTATGCATATGCATCGATGAATCAGAAAATAGCTTCTATTTTCTCTAAAGGAAACTGCCGATTAGCTGAAAAAGAAAAGTGGATATTAAAACTATCAGGCAAGGAAAATCTTGTGGATGCATGCTCAAACTGTGGAGCTAAAGATAAGGTTCTGAAGAAATGTTCAGGATGTCTTGTGGTTGGGTATTGCAGCACTGCTTGCCAAAAGAACCATTGGAAAGCTCATAAAAGACCCTGTAAAGCAAAACAAACTGAGAACAAGAGGAATGACATGGTTTTAGTGTTTCATCCAGTAACTGAACCAGGGAAAGGTGAGAAGCCTAAGAGAGGCAAACAGCTGTCTGATGGTAAAAACGTGATTCTATGTGAGGAGAAAGCTATGAGAGTTAAAGTTCAGGTGAGATTTGTGATATTAATTACGGGCTTTAAAAGTAATTAGCTTACTGCGGAGATTTAAATCCTTAAGTTGGATGTATTTTAACTTATCACTTCCACATGTTAATTGTTAAAGGTGAATTATATTGTAATACTAGTACCAGGACTAAAAAACTATAATTCTAAATATAGTAACATGTTCAGTAATTGTAAGTTCTATGTTTTCAGGCTGTAGTCGGAGGACAAGGAGCCCGTGCTGACAGGCCTCTTATAGTATACGACAAACAACGTTCCTACCAGGCCACCATTCTACCTTCAGGTATAGTTACAATTCTAAGTAGTACTCATGTGATTACTTTAAATCATATCCAAAACTCGCTAGTACTTATACAGATCATAACAACTCTGGCACACACTATGATATATATTATTATATATAACATTGTTATTTTCAGAGGAGAATTTCAAGAAGTTGTTTGATATGATACAGGATAAGGGGTACGGTGGGATAATACTTTACTTTACTGCTACTCTTAAGAAGACCTCTGATTTACATGTCAATATTAGTGAGACACATCCTGAAACTTGGTAGTACTTATCTCTACTTATATAAGTAAAGAGGAGTATGTACTTATTAAAATACTGATGTTACATTATATTATTATCTTTATATACTTTCATACTGACTAATATAGTTTACATTGTGAAAATGTTTTAATGCTTCTTAAATTATGTACTTTAATCTTAAATTGACGATGACATTGGTTTATATGAATAATGAAACTGGTTTGTACATGATTAAAAGGTTTACCATGATCATTTATATTAATTCGTAGTTTTATGATTATGGTTTAAGGTTTTAGAGTTAAAAGTTATATCTGTTTAAATAATTGTTTGATAGTTTTTCATAATAATTTATTTGTAATTATCATGCATGTTTTCTACCATCTAGATTTTTTGGCTGCATTACTTTATTGACAATCATAATATATCCTGAAGATTGAATTTATTAAACTGTTTTGATCACATTTTATGACATCTTTATTTTATGTTTAAAATTCTACAGGACGTAAATTATGTATTTGATGCTTATACTTAAATGGGTTTTAGAAAGAAATTTTTTTCATTGAAAATGTAATTTTTATTTTTATATTTCTAGATCTTGTAAACTCTTTTATAATGAAAACTTATTACTTGTTTCCTTTGATTATAGGGATTTGAAATAAAGCAGTTTTATTGATGAATTTATCAATAATTATCGATGGATAAATAAATCGATAGAAAAATCAACCATCTAAGGGTCTGCGAAGTGCGATATGGTTAATTGTTATGTTTTCGATATGATTCTTAAATGTCCGTTTCTCAGTTGAAAATATCACAGATTAAAAATTTCAGTATATTACGATAAATATTTTCTAAACTATCATTAATAGGAATGCTAACATTTGGTGCAATCAGAGTGAACGATTAAAATGAAAGAATCAAAGAGTGGACGGAAGATTGTAAGTATTGTTGCGATTATTGTTTACTATGTATAAACACTAGCCAAATGGTGATGTTGCGACCAATGGATTCATGCACATAGCTTCATCCGGGGTCCAAACCCCCTTCCCTGAAATACAGGTGTTTCCAATTGATGCAATCTCATGATGCCAATGTCGATTATTCGATTGAAATGATCCTTCTTGTAGACCGTATAATATTATAATCATTAGTAGAAACATGTATCTGATTTATCTACTGAGGCACCCTACACCCTTGAAAAAAAAAATTTTTATTCGATTTTGAAAATTGTAGACCTCGAAAAATCATCAAAAAACGAGGTCCACGATTTTCAAAATCGAATAAGAAATTTTTAAAGGCCTATCTCAAAATTCTGCCCGGCTCATCTCTTTTAAATGATGCCTAGAACATATCCTGTAAGTTTCAGGGTGATTGCTCGAAAAATGTAGGAGAAGATAGATTTTTAGACTCGATTTTCAGGGAACGCAATCAAAAATCGCTCGTGCAATACAATTACACACACGCGCTGACCTTTGACCTGCAATAATTTCGGCTAGGAACGATATTTTTTCCACGGGATCAAAAGCATCTGATAGATATTACTCCCCTCTATCAGAAACAACTAAAAAGTCGATTTTGAGAAAATTTCCATGAAGACCCCCCCTGCCCCCTTAACCCTGTAGTTCCACGGCTCAGTTTTGCAACCAGATTTGCTCACATTTTTTCTCACATTTTTGCGACCGGAAATGAAATTCAAAAATATTTCTCCGCACGGAGAAATGTTTTTGATATGACCCAAAACTCCGTGAAAGCAGTTTTAACCTGGGCGCTCGTGTGGGTTAAATTTCATTATATTGCGCCCACGTGCGCGCGCAAATCTGCGTGCAAATACCAACCGTGGGAAACTGCCTTCGCAGAGTTTTGCCTTTCAAAACTCTTTTCGCGGAGTTTTGTGTCAAATCTGGTCGCAAAACTGAGCCGTGGAACTGGGCTGTAAGTGTTGGGTTAAAACCGTTCCAGGAACAACATTATAATCTCTTATTATTATACCTCTATTAAAAGTCTTATCAGCGGCGCTGTGCTGAGAAGTTTTACGACGAGGATCTCGGTTTAAACATAAACGCTCACAATATCACAACGTTTGATTTGTTCGAGAAGGTTAACGCGGATATATTCACTAAGGACGATGGATCTGTGTCTTACCTTCCTGCTAAAGGTTTGCTTTTATTGGTTTATTTTAAATTAATAGGTGCAATTTATTTAATATTCTACGGCATTGGTAGGTGGAAACACAGTCATTTATACAGTGGATCTTAGTAAAGCTGCTGCTATTTCAGATGTTACACTGCAAAACATTATGAGGCGAGGATTTTCCAAACCATTTGTTGTGAGAGCAGAGACTGGAAAGCCACCCGGGTTGAGGTATGTACTTTGTAATGTGTAAGGTGTCCAAAAAAGATAACCAATTAACTTTTGTTAATAGCTCGCCTTTAGCCTAGAACATCTTGAGACGTCTCAAGTTATTTGCCATGATGCTCTAGAATCTGTGCTTAAAATATCAAGGCAAAACCCCATCAGCAAAATGAGATGGTCCCATATATCGATTAAACGACCGTGCTTAGTGCTATCTATAAAATTGAAGGCATCAACTCTTACCCACTGTCTGAAATCCTTGCTCCAAATGAAGATAACCTTAATATAATGGGCACTTTCAGTATACATACAATTTCTCCTCAATAAGCGTATGGTGTGAAAGTCATCTTGACTTGTCTCCAATATAAAATGATGCGTTTCCCCCAGAGTTCCAGAGCCTGAGTTTGATGCTAAAGACGTTGAGAGACTTGTAGGTAAGTTGCAATCCAATTTTGTAGAATTGTGACGATAGTTTTCTGAACATTTTAAAATTAATTCATGTACCATACCTTTTTTTTTTCTGCGATTTTATTTTAAAACACAAATTGATTTGATTTGAAACTTTTACAAAATAGCAAGTATACAAATGTACAGCAATTCGAACAAACATATAAAATGGGCCGAAATGTATAAATGCTAAAAAGCGTGGGTCAGTGAAACAAGTACAGAGGACAACTTTCAGAACAGGAGTTTTTTGGCCGCCCAAAGTCTCAATAACATCACCTCCACCTAGTAATAAAATTATGAAACGTGAAAAGTGTGAAACAATCAAATAATAATGTATTTATATAATATAATTGTCTCTCAAATACAGATAAAGTCCGTAAACTCTTAAAATACTCCTACAACTACATATTATACTGATCGGTGTCCGAGAAACATGAATTACGTCATCATGGTGCCTTCTTAACCCGGCTACAGACCTTCCCGTTACGGATGTAGTGGTCGAGATGAGTCTGTTCAGCCCTCTTCTTCTTCAGGTCAGTTACCACGTTCTTCCTTGCTGCACGCTCTTCACTGGATCTATCAGGACAGATCCATACATCTTTGTGTGCATCAGCCATCCTCAGTCTCCCTGTTTTCATCAGAATCTGATGAACTGCTGTTGAGCTTGGGACGGTGATCTTGACTGGTCGGATAGCCGTGATACCTGGCCTCTTCCAGCCGACTCTAGTCGCTTCAAAATGAGGTTTCTCCCCGATCTCCTCCAATACTGCGGTAACCAGAGCTGGAAGCTGTTCTCCATCCTCTTCTTTCAGTCCAAACACTATCAGATTCTTGCTCCTGTCCTCCTCTGCAGCCACACTCTTCATTACATTCTTCAGAATTTTACTGTTGCAGACCGCGCCATTTGTGCTGTTCTTTTGTACAGCGGCACTGTAGCTCTTAATCCCTGTCTCCACCGTTGTTTGTACTGTCTCTTCAACTGACGTCTTAAACAACTGTAGTTGTTCGTCCTTCTGCACTAGCAACTGGTCCTGCAACCTGACTATCTTTTCCTTGTCTGCTAGTGCTTCCGTCTTGAGGCACTCAACGATTTCCATCATAGCGCTCATCTGACTACTCTGCCGTCGTACGAGGTCTGCTGCTTGCATAACCCAGTTTGCCATATACCTTTTATAGATAGACGGAGACATGAGTATTTCTTGGTCCATATCTCCACGAATTTCGAAGTTTTCTAATTTCAGTAGACTTGCCATCGAAGTGAACCATCTATCAGCACAGCCCTCTACATCTTCCTTTTCTTCATAGTTGAAATCCTTGAGTTTCTTCTGAGATCGGGTCAAATGTAAATCATCCTCCGTGGTGTACATTGTATAGTAATGTACAAGTATACACACGCAAAGGCTTACTACGCGGTAGCAGCAAACTGAACTTATCGCAAAGTTACAAAAGATAAGAGAGCTCGATAATTGCAACGTAAGCTACACACACACTACACACGAATTAAATTAGTATTATTTTAAAATCCTGTCTTGTTTTTCTCAGTATAGTTTAAGCAACTGTGAAGTCTTAGTATCAAAATATTTTGTAAACATTTTATGAAATTCATGGTTTTCCAAAATTGTATTAAGCTTTTAAATTAGTCAACGGCTAATTTTGAAGCATTTAATTTGGCGTTACACCAATCCTCGTAGAAACAATTTATAGGAATTTCATCATGTGGGCAAAATGTACTTAATTATTGTATAATTGTTGGTGCTGTAACTAGTTTTTGGAGCTTGCTAATGATTAAAGTACACCCATTTTCGCGCGCACTCGTGTTTAAACCGCGCGCGGTGGGCAACGAACTATGATTAGTTTATTTATTCTATCATCGCCTATCGAAATTGTTCGAAACATTGAGAAATTCCAAAAGTCAATGGTGATGACAGTTAACACTTCCTTGCCCCGACGACCCAATTTTCAATGGAACTGAACTGACAGGTAAGTGGCCGAAGTGTTGCTCTATTTACTGAGTTTGTTATTATTCTACTAGGACCTACAAGAAAGGTGGACGTGATGGACGTTAGCACCCAAAGGAGCTTACAAATGACCATGCACCAGTGGGCTAAGTATTTCGAGTCCAACAAGAGGGATACCTTGCTGAATGTAATAAGTCTGGAAATATCTAAAACCCCACTCTGTGATCTAGTATCTCCGCCTGACTTTGTAAGTCACTACATACTTTACTGAGTCCTAGAGGTCGTTCACATATTACGTAATCATTTCTTGGAACATCCCCCCCCCCCCCCCCCCCCCCCCCCGAAATATAACTACGAAACTTACTATAACATTGATTG